>NW_027507785.1:14375543-14718515 GCF_037356315.1 Lithobates pipiens
TTCTTTACTGTAAGAGCTGCAAGGATATGGACTTTCCTTCCACAGGCAGTGGTCTCAGCTAGGGGCATTGATAGTTTCAAGAAACTATTAGGCCGCGTACACACGCGGGGACTGTTCGCCCAACTTTGTCCGTCAAACAGTTTCGGCAAACAGTCCGCTCAAACTTAGCATGGACGGACATGGCCACACACGACGGACGAACAGTTTGCTGAAACCGTGCGCGATGACGTGAACGGCACGTACGACGGGACGAAAAATACGACGTCCTATACACTGCATTATAACTTTCGGCGTGTAAATCCTTTCTGAGCATGCGCGGAACTTAGTTTGACGAACAAGCCTACACACGAGCGGACTGTTCGCTGAAACAAGGTTTCAGCGGACAGTTTTTCGGAAATTCCGAAAAACCTTGTTCAGCAAACTGTCCGCTGAAACTGTCCGCTGAAAGCCCACACACGAGCGGACTGTCCGCCCAAACACTGTTCAGCGGACAAAGTTGGGCGAACAGTCCGCCCGTGTGTACGCGGCCTTAGATAAGCACCTGAACGACCACAACATACAAGGATACACAATGTAATACTGACATATAATCACACACATGGGTTGGACTTGTGTCTTTTTTCAACCTCGCCTATTATGTAACTATGTAACAGAATCCTATGCCCACAGTTGATCTAAACTCTAGAGCAGCCTTTTTCAACCTTTTCAACACAGAGGAACCCTTGAAATAGTTCTCTCGTTTCAGGAAATCCCTGCTAAAAATTAGAAATCTACAACTCATGATACATTAGCGTGATGGTCAGTGGGAAGAATGGTCCTTACACTTGTGGTCATTGGGAAGTATTACCTACTTACAGATAGTTAAAAAGATCAATGGTGTGAGTGGGAACTTATCTGAGAGGCAGAAATTGCACAATGCTGAAGGAACCCCTAGCAACCTATGTAGGAACCCTAGGGTTCCACAGAACTCTGGTTGAGAATTACTGCTCTAGAGGAAGACCAAAAAACCCAATAAAGCATGATTCAATTTACTCCCTGGAAAGTAATCGGATATTCCCTGGATCAATAATCGCAGTTTAAATATACTGTAAGGTTTATGAAAAATACGACAATGCCCTCTTATTGGTCATGTATGAAAGAGAAGCCAAGTAATGTTTTTAAAATAAATTGCACTGCAAAAGGCAAGGGAAAGGCGAGTAGAGTGCAAAGTTCAAGAAATGCTCTAATGTATTAGAGGAAGCGGGCAAACTCCTGTCAATGCGAGAAGGACTCCCTGTCAATGTATCATGCACCAGGCGGCTTGAGCCCCCCAAGTATTATGGGCCTCAGACATTCGGCTAGATCTACAGAGTGGGGATTTATCATGGATGTGAATCAGAGGATAGAGTGAAGAGGGTCTAATGCCCATCATTGTGCATGTGCGTCGCAGACATAAGGGTCTGTACTGAGCACGGGAATTGACAACTGGTTCACAATACAGTTCCAGAGTGACTCGTTTTACTGTAAGGCCCGGCTGCAAATTTCAGCCACGTGAAGCAGCTAGAGAGCCTGCTCACAGAGGTGTAGCAAGACCATTCAAGCTTTTTGGGTAAAAACGACAAATGAGGCCAAGTAGAAAGTTTGTTACATAGTTATGTAGCACTACCCACGTAGGGGCTGCAAGTGACAGGGTTCCTCACTGCTGCACAACCAATCACATAAAATTTTTCAGCTTGCATCCAGACACAGAAAACAGTACTTAAGCTTTGTTTTTGTTGTTTATTGAGGGGATAACAACTTGTCATGCTGTAAGGGAAGTCTGGTGGAGGATGGAGATGCAGTACTGAGGGATACTCGCGAGGGCAACCAACAGTATCCCTCAGTACTGCATCTCCATCCTCCACCAGACTTCCCTTACAGCATGACTCATGTATATTTAAGGGCTTAAGTAGTCCCCTGCCAGGCCCAACTCCTGGGGATTGACTAAGGGCCTCTAAATATGCAGAACAGCCCCTCCTTACCTCCACCCACTAGTCCCAGAATATTCTCCAACTTTCCAGAGACAGGGGGAGGCACCAGAGAGCTGTCTGTATGAGTCATGCTGGCCAAAACTCTAACCCTGACCCAATTACAGACTCAAAGGCTAAGCATGAGTCAGAATATAGTTTACATACACTCACACTAGTAGCACACACTAGAGGGTGCTACAGTTTTATAGTTAGTTTGGTTGAAAAAAAGTCTATCCAGTTCAATATACAGAGGAGAAAAATAAAGAAAAAAAGGAAAGAAAACTGCACACTCAAATAGAAAACCTCCATATACACAGTTGATCAAGAGAAAGGCCAAAAAAAAAACCATTAACCACTTAAGGACCGCCGCATGGCAATGTACGTCGGCGCGATGGCACCGACAGGCACAAGCACGTACATGCTTGCCTTCCGTTTCGCTTCAGGAGCGATCCGAGATGAGGGGATGGCCGTTGGTTTCTGGCCATCCCCTCTCAATCGCTCCTGGCGAATGAGAAGCTTCCTCCCACTGTGTATAGTAAACACAGGCAGGGAGGAAGTGATGTCATTCTCCTCGGGGCGGTCTTTTTGACCGGACTGCGAGGAGAACAGAGAAAGTAAGTTTGCACCAACACTACACTGACATGTAGGTACACATAGGCACACAAATCCCCCCCCGATCACCCCCCCGATCGCCCCCATGCCCCCCCCCAGTCACAGTGTCACTGATTGCAGTGATCATTTATTTACTGATCACTGCATTTAGTGTCAGTTGTGACAGTAAAAACTGTCAGGGCAGTTAGTGTTAGGTCCAGGGTAGCCCCCTACCCCCCCAATAAAGTTTTAACCCCCTGATTGCCCCTAGAGTTAACCCTTTCACCCCCTTTTTCCAGTGTCACTAAGCAATTGTTTTTCTGATTGCTGCATTAGTGTCACTGGTGCCGCTAAGTAGCTAGTTATTTTTTTAGGTTCACCGCCAGGTTTTTATAGCGCTAGGTACCCCCATATACTACCCAATAATGGTTTTAACCCCCTGATTGCCCCTAGTTAACCCTTTCAGCCGCGAACACCGTATAAGTGCCACTGGTGACGCTGGTTAGCCAATTAGTTATTTAGGTTCCCCGTCAGGTTTTTATATAGCGCCAGGGACCCCCATATACTACCTAATAAAGATTTTAACCCCCTGATTGCCCCTAGTTAACCCTTTCACCAGTGATCACCGTATAAGTGTTACGGGTGACTCTGGTTAGTTTGCTTTTTATAGCATCAGGGCACCCACCATTTATTACCCAATAAAGGTTTAACCCCCTGATCACCCGGCGGGTGATATCAATTAGGTTTTAGGGTCAGATAGCGCTGCCTGGGGCGACGCAGACCCTAGGTTAGTGCCAGTACCGCTCACACCCACGCGCAAAGCATACACCTCCCGTAGTGGTATAGAATCTGAACAGATCAATATCTGATCTGATCAGATCTATACTAGCGTCCCCAGCAGTTTAGGGTTCCAAAAAAAACGCATTGTTAGCAGGATCAGCCCAGATACCTGCTAGCACATGCGTTTTGCCCCTCCGCCCAGCCCACCCAAGTGCAGTATCGATCGATCACTGTCACTTACAAAACACTAAACACATAACTGCAGCGATCGCAGAGTCAGGCCTGATCCCTGCGATCGCTAACAGTTTTTTTGGTAGCATTTTATATTTAAATCCGGAAGGCAGTGCTTGGTTTTTGGGGTCCCGTACGTGGCTAGGCTCCCAAAAAGTCCCCCACATGTGGTATCCCCGTACTCGGGAGAAGCAGCAGAATTTATTTTGGGGTGTAATTTCACTTATGCCCATAGCATGTGTGAGCAATATATCATTTAGTGACAACTTTGTGCAAAAAATTTTTAAAAATTTAATATTCCTGCAACTTGTGGCAAAA
Source organism: Lithobates pipiens (assembly GCF_037356315.1). Taxonomy (NCBI): domain Eukaryota; kingdom Metazoa; phylum Chordata; class Amphibia; order Anura; family Ranidae; genus Lithobates; species Lithobates pipiens. The sequence continues at coordinate 14,379,452 of NW_027507785.1, forward strand.
TATAAAATATTTCATGGACTCAACATGCCTCTCAGTAAATAGCTTGGGGTGTCTACTTTCCAAAATGGGGTCATTTGTTTTGTTTTTTTGCTATTTTGGCATTTTATGGCCTTCGAAACTGTGATAGGTAGTGAGGAGTGAAATCAAAAATTTGCACCCTTAGAAATCCTGAAGGCAGTGATTGGTTTTCGGGGTCCCGTATGCGGCTAGGCTCCCAAAAAGTCTCACATATGTGGTATCCCCGTACTCAGGAGAAGCAGCAGAATATATTTTGGGGGGCAATTCCACATATAACTATGGCATGTGTGAGCAATATATCATTTAGTGACAACTTTTTGTAAACTTTTTTTTTGGTCATTATTCAATCACTTGGGACAAAGAAAAAAAAAAATATTCAATGGGCTCAACATGCCCCTCAGCAATTTCCTTGGGGTGTCTACTTTCCAAAATGGGGTCATTTGGGGGGGGGGGTTTGTACTGCCCTGCCATTTTAGCACCTCAAGAAATGAGATAGGCAGTCATAAATTAAAAGCTGTGTAAATTCCAGAAAATGTACTCTAGTTTGTAGACGCTATAACTTTTGCGCAAACCAATAAATATACGCTTATTGACATTTTTTTTTACTAAAGACATGTGGCTGAATAAATTTTGCCCTAAATGTATGACTAAAATTGAGTTTATTAGATTTTTCTGATAACAAAAATTTGAAAATATATTTTTTTCTCGAAATTTTCGGTCTTTTTCCATTTACATCGCAAAAAATAAAAATCGCAGAGGCAATCAAATATCATCAAAAGAAAGCTCTATTTGTGGGAAGAAAAGGACGCAAATTTCGTTTGGGTACAACATTGCATGACCGTGCAATTACCAGGTAAAGCAGTGCAGTGCGAAATTGTAAAAAGACCTCTGGTCCTTAGGCTGACAATTGGTCCGGGGCTGAAGTGGTTAAAGAATCATCCAATTTGTCAGCAGGGGAAAAAAAATCCTTCCTTATCCCTTCCAGATATTCCCTGAACTTTACCTATACATATTTGTATATGTTATGTGCATTTAGGAATGCATCCAGGCCTTTCTTAAAACAATCTACCAAGCTGATCAGAACCGGCTCTTGAGGGAGTCTATTCCACATTTTCATAGCTCTTACTGTGAAGAAGCCTTTCCACATTTGGAGATTAAATTTCTTTTCATTCCGACGTAAAGAGTGCCCCCTTGTCCTCTGTGATGACCTTAAAGTGAATAACTCAATACCAAGTTCACTATTAGGACCACTTATGTATTTATACATAGTGATCATATCCCCTCTTAGGCCGCGTACACACGCGCGGACTGTTCGCCCAACCTTGTTCGGCAAACAGTTTCATCAAACAGTCCGCTCAAAATTTGCATGAGCGGACTTGCCCACACACGAGCGGACTGTTTGACGAACAAGGTTGGGCAAACAGTTCGCTCAACTTTTGAAATGAACGGACTCGCCCACGTAAGGAGGAGGCAAATCCGCCCATTTCAAGTGCGTGTACAGGTAGGCGGGGCCCGCGAAGGAGACGTTGCGGGCTCCGCCGCCTGGAATGGGCTTAAAGGGGAACCCCAACGCCGAAAAAAATCGGCGTGGGGGTTCCCCCCAAGTCCACACCAGACCCTTGTCCGAGCACGCTACCCGGCCGGCCAGGAAAGGGGGGCGAGCGAGCGCGCCCCCCCTCCTTAGCCGTACCAGGCCGCGTGCCCTCAACATGGGGGGTGCCTTGGGGAAGGGGGGGCCGCGCGGCCCCCCCACCCCAAAGCACCTTGTCCCCATGTTGATGAGGACAAGGGCCTCTTCCCGACAACCCTGGCCGTTGGTTGTCGGGGTCTGCGGGCGGGGGGCTTATCGGAATCCGGGAGCCCCCTTTAAGAAGGGGGCCCCCGGATACCGGCCCCCCACCCTATGTGAATGAGTATGGGGTACAATGTACCCCTACCCATTCACCTGTGAAATAAAGTACAAATAAAAACACAACACAGGGGAAAAAAATATTTTATTGCACAGCCGGGGGTCTTCCGTCTTCGGGGGTCTTCTCGCCGGACTCCTCCGCTATGTGTGTGTAGCTCTTTTGCCAGCGGAGGAGTCCGGCTTTCTTCCTCCCCGCCGCCGGCCTCTTCTCCCGACTTCGGGGGTCTTGTCCCCCTCTTCGGTTCTTCTGCCGGGCCACCGCGCCTGGTCCGGTGGCCCGGTCTTCTGTCGCCGTCTTCCGTCGCCGCCTTCGGTTCTTCTGCCGGGCCACCGCGCCTTCTTGTAGCTCTTTTACAGGCGGTGGCCCGGTCTTCTGTCGCCGCTGTCGCCTTCCGTTCTTCTTCTTGTTCTTCTTGTTCTTCTCCAGGAGATGTTGACACGTCGCTCCCTCCGGCCGGAATGCCAGAGCCGCCCTGCGCTGTGACTTATATAGTGACAATGGGGCGGTGTCACATGGTATATGTCACATGGGTTGGTCACATGGTGACCCCGCCCCCTTACGATGTCATAGTCCCCATGTGACATCAACCCATGTGACCAACCCATGTGACATATACCATGTGACACCGCCCCATTGTCACTATATAAGTCACAGCGCAGGGCGGCTCTGGCATTCCGGCCGGAGGGAGCGACGTGTCAACATCTCCTGGAGAAGAACAAGAAGAACAAGAAGAAGAACGGAAGGCGACAGCGGCGACAGCGGCGACAGAAGACCGGGCCACCGCCTGTAAAAGAGCTACAAGAAGGCGCGGTGGCCCGGCAGAAGAACCGAAGGCGGCGACAGAAGAACGGAAGACGGCGACAGAAGACCGGGCCACCGGACCAGGCGCGGTGGCCCGGCAGAAGAACCGAAGAGGGGGACAAGACCCCCGAAGTCGGGAGAAGAGGCCGGCGGCGGGGAGGAAGAAAGCCGGACTCCTCCGCTGGCAAAAGAGCTACACACACATAGCGGAGGAGTCCGGCGAGAAGACCCCCGAAGACGGAAGACCCCCGGCTGTGCAATAAAATATTTTTTTCCCCTGTGTTGTGTTTTTATTTGTACTTTATTTCACAGGTGAATGGGTAGGGGTACATTGTACCCCATACTCATTCACATAGGGTGGGGGGCCGGTATCCGGGGGGCCCCCTTCTTAAAGGGAGCTCCCGGATTCCGATAAGCCCCCCGCCCGCAGACCCCGACAACCAACGGCCAGGGTTGTCGGGAAGAGGCCCTTGTCCTCATCAACATGGGGACAAGGTGCTTTGGGGTGGGGGGGCCGCGCGGCCCCCCCTTCCCCAAGGCACCCCCCATGTTGAGGGCACGCGGCCTGGTACGGCTCGGGAGGGGGGGCGCGCTCGCTCGCCCCCTTTCCTGGCCGGCCGGGTAGCGTGCTCGGACAAGGGTCTGGTGTGGACTTGGGGGGAACCCCCACGCCGATTTTTTTCGGCGTTGGGGTTCCCCTTTAAGCCCATTCCAGGCGGCGAAGCCCGCGACGTCTCCTTCGCGGGCCCCGCCTACCTGTACACGCGCTCGAAATGGGCGGACTTTCCGAGCGGGAACAGTCCGCTCATTTCGAAAGTACAGCGGACAGGCCCACACACGGGCGGACTGTTCGCTCAAACACAGTTTCAGCGGACAGTTTTTCGGAATTTCCGAAAGACCTTGTCCGTCCAACTGTCCGCTGAAACTGTCCGCTGAAAGCCCACACACGAGCGGACTGTCCGCCCAAACACTGTTCAGCGGACAAGGTTGGGCGAACAGTCCGCCCGTGTGTACGCGGCCTAAATCTCCTCTTCTCAAGAGAGAATAAATTCAGTTCATCTAATCTCTCCTCATAGCTGAGCTCCTCCATGCCTCTTATCAGTTTGGTTCTCTGCACTTTCTCCAGTTCCCCGATATCCTTTTTGTGAACTGGTGCCCAAAACTGAACTGCATATTCCAGGTGAGGTGAGTTTGGGAGGAAGATTTGGCCAGCAAAAGGGAGCAAGCTTTTCATTGAGCAGTTAGTGCGGCGTGTACAGATCAGCAGGCAATGGACTGACATTGACTACACTTCTGGACACCATGATTGATGAAAATTACCTCATTGAATGGCATAATTGTCACTGGATTTACATACAGTATGAGGATATTACTAAACTTTATTTTAAAAGCCTTTAAGTATATATTTTATTTGATTTAAATATTTTTTATTTTGTTGTGTGTTATTTTTTAACTCTTTGTGGGAATTGGTAAGGCGTACTAATGTACTCCTGTATGTACCCCTGTATTCATTCTTCTGGGTGGAGGCAGAAATCTGACCACATTCTTCTCTGTAAAATAGCAAATCTTCATTTTTTGAGTTTAGCTTACAAGGGCTTATTCAGTGGCTATATAGAAAAGACATTCACTGACCAGAGCAGTGGCAGCTGGTGCTCCAAATTTTTGGGAGGGCGCAAACAAACTGAAAAATACTGAAACCAATTGCAGCCTCACTGTGCCCATCAAATGCAGCCATTGTGCCCATCAAATGCAGCCATTGTGCCCATCAAATGCTGCCACTTGTGCCCATCATATGCAGCCACTTGTGCACATCAAATGCAGCCACTTATGCCCACCATATGCAGCCACTTGTGCCCATCATATGCAGCCATTGTGCCCATCAAACGCAGCCACTTGTGCCCATCAAATGCAGCCATTGTGCCCATCATATGCAGCCACTTGTGACCATAAAACGCAGCCACTTGTGCCCATCAAACGCATCTATTGTGACCATAAAACGCAGCCACTTGTGCCCATCAAACACATCTATTGTGCCCAAACGCAGCCACTTGTGCCCATCATATGCAGCCATGTGTGTCCATCATATGCAGCCACTTGTGCCCAGCAAATGCAGCCACCTTTGCCCATTAAATGCAGCCACCTGTGCCCATCAAACACTGCCACTTGTACCCATTATATGCAGCCACTTTTGCCCATAATATGCAGCCACCTGTGCCCATCAAATGCAGCCACCTTTGCCCATCATATGCGGCTACTTTCCCATCAAATGCAGCCACTTTTTGCCCATCAAACACAGCCACTTGTGCCCCTCATATGCAGCCACTTGTGCCCATTATATGCAGCCATTAGGGGGGCGCAAACAAACTGAAAAATACTGAAACCAATTGCAGCCTCACTGTGCCCATCAAATGCAGCCATTGTGCCCATCAAATGCTGCCTCTTGTGCCCATCATATGCAGCCACTGTACCCATCAAATGCAGCCATGTGTGCCCATCATATGCAGGCATTGTGCCCATCAAATGCAACCACTTGTGCCCATCAAACACAGCCATTGTGCCCATCAAATGCAGCCATTGTTCCTATCAAACGCAGCCACTTGTGCCCATCATATGTAGCCATTATGCCTATCAAACACAGCCACTTGCTTATCAAATGCAGCCACTTGTGCCCATCAAACACAAACACTTGTGCCCATTAAATGCAGCCACTTGCCCATCGAATGCAGCCACTTGTGCCCATCAAATGGCACCACTTGTGCCCATCATATGCAGCTACCTGTGCCCATCAAATGCAGTCACTGTGCCCACTCGTGGGGTTTGCTGCATTGGCTGCACCCCGACGCCCCCCCATGCATGCTTATCGCGACTCTAGCACCCCCCCTGCCCGAGCAGGGGTGCCAGAGTAGCAATCCCTGCATGTGAGGGGGGGTAGGGAGGATGCAGTGACCTCCGCCCCAGAGCAAGTCTCCTCGCTCCTCTTCCTAAGCACCAAGCATCCAATAGGGTGGCCTGGTGCTTTGGCCAATCAGGAAGCAGGTCTGACATCCTGAAGGTTAGAGTGAAAATAGCGAAAATGTATTCGCTATCATCACACAATTGGGTGGGATCAGGGCGCACTCTTCAACTATTTTGAAGCCTATTAGAGCCTCACCCCCTCCCACCCCCGCCATAGGATTCCATGCATCCGGCATCCTGAAAGGGTTCAGGCACATGAATGGGGGGGGGGGGGGGTGGCAGCCTGTGCGCCCACAGTGCACAGGCCACCACTGGACCAGAGTAGTTAAGAGCTTTGGAGTTAATGACTCAGGAAGCCTCTTGATCAACAGCACAGGCAACTAGCAATTGCAGAAGGAGACGTCAGCATTGGAAATATTCTCATTTCAGATAGTAAAAGTTTCCTATACATTTATGGATTGAACTAAGCAAAAAAAAAAGTCAAGTGAGAAAACAAGAGCCAGCAGATGTTATCATAGGGTTCAATACGACCTCAAGTTAGCAAGAGGTAAGTTTATTTGGGTTAGCATAATGGAGGCAGTAAGAAAAGATAAGATTGCGCTATGGACAAATTTACCTGTTCGCTAGACAAGTTTAAATAAGTTTAAATGTTAAAATGACTACAATAAAGTGAACTGTGAGGGGTTAAAGCTGCCTGTGCTTGAAACCTATCCCTCAAGATGGGAATAGACTAGAAATCTGAAAAGTAAATTGAGCTTTGGCGCTAAAACCTAAATGGTGTACTAAAAATGCTAATACTCTGCAAATTACATGAAACGAAGCCCAATGTGGGAATTTCACAAATACACTATCTACGTGATATTAAAAATATATGTGAATGAAAATGTGTATCCGTTATCTTACAAAACAACCATGCACAAGTGTGGTAAAAAATACAACTAATCTATCACAACTAAAAATATAGGTGCTTTGGTAAAAAGTGCTTTTGCTCACATATATGAGCCAATACTTATACTCTAAAAAGTGACAATCAAAAAGGCATTGTGAAAATACCAAGTGAAAACATAAAAAAGATCATGTAATGTCCAATCCAAAATATATTATAATGTCCAACTAAAAATATTTGTTCAAAGTCGCATCATCTAGTTGCTGAAAAAACGCATAAGACTTTTATCAGATAGGAAGGTGAAGCAAGGTGACTGGTGTAAAAAAGGTTAAATTCCTCTCCGGTGCGCCACTCTGTGTTAGAGAAAAAATGTATATATGCGCTCACCAGACATTAAACCCTCAATGGGTTAGCCAAGCAGTCACAGTATGAGCCACTGTGCAGCTCTCTCAGGGCTCTGCCACCGCTGTGCTGTGGGGATATTTTACACTAGAACTGGACAGAAAGCTATCAGTGGTTATCTTCAATCGGTTCCACCTTTTACAATAACTGAAATATAGGAGGAGGAAGAGGAGGTCACTTCCCAGCGTGGAGGCTCCGATAATCCGCACAGACCCCGGACACTGACCCCAGGAGCTCACACTCCACAGCGATCTCTTCTCTGCCTGTGCTGCTCCTGGAGCAGCACAGGAGCAGCACAGGCAGAGAAGAGATCGCTGTGGAGTGTGAGCTCCTGGGGTCAGTGTCCGGGGTCTGTGCGGATTATCGGAGCCTCCACGCTGGGAAGTGACCTCCTCTTCCTCCTCCTATATTTCAGTTATTGTAAAAGGTGGAACCGATTGAAGATAACCACTGATAGCTTTCTGTCCAGTTCTAGTGTAAAATATCCCCACAGCACAGCGGTGGCAGAGCCCTGAGAGAGCTGCACAGTGGCTCATACTGTGACTGCTTGGCTAACCCATTGAGGGTTTAATGTCTGGTGAGCGCATATATACATTTTTTCTCTAACACAGAGTGGCGCACCGGAGAGGAATTTAACCTTTTTTACACCAGTCACCTTGCTTCACCTTCCTATCTGATAAAAGTCTTATGCGTTTTTTCAGCAACTAGATGATGCGACTTTGAACAAATATTTTTAGTTGGACATTATAATATATTTTGGATTGGACATTACATGATCTTTTTTATGTTTTCACTTGGTATTTTCACAATGCCTTTTTGATTGTCACTTTTTAGAGTATAAGTATTGGCTCATATATGTGAGCAAAAGCACTTTTTACCAAAGCACCTATATTTTTAGTTGTGATAGATTAGTTGTATTTTTTACCACACTTGTGCATGGTTGTTTTGTAAGATAACGGATACACATTTTCATTCACATATATTTTTAATATCACGTAGATAGTGTATTTGTGAAATTCCCACATTGGGCTTCGTTTCATGTAATTTGCAGAGTATTAGCATTTTTAGTACACCATTTAGGTTTTAGCGCCAAAGCTCAATTTACTTTTCATAATGGAGGCAGGGTTTGAGTTGTTTAAAAAAAAAAAAGGCTATAAACAGTTTTTTTGGCACTGGTCTATCCCACCATGCCACATTGTTTAACCACTTCAGCCCCGAAAGATTAGGCAGTTCAATGACCAGAGCACTTTTTACAATTTTGGCACTGTGCTTTTTTTAACTGGTAATTGCGCGGTCATGCAATGTTGTACTCAAAAATTTGCATCCTTTTTTTCCCACAAATAGAGCTTTCTGTTGATGGTATTTGATTGCCTCTGTGATTTTTATTTTTTGCGATATAAATGGAAAAAGACCAAACATTTTGAAAACAAAAGATATTTTCTACTTTTTGTTATAAGAAAAATCCAATAAACTCAATTTTAGTCATACATTTAAGCCAAATGTATTCAGCCACATGTCTTTGGTAAAAAAAAAAAAAAAAGTCAATAAGCGTATATTTTTGGGTTTGCGCAAAGGTTATAGTGTCTACAAACTAGAGTACATTTTCTGGAATTTACACAGCTTTTTGTTTATGACTGCCTATCTCATTTCTTGAGGTGCTAAAATGGCAGGGCAGTACAACCCAAAATCCCCCCTGGAAATGAGCCCATTTCGGAAAGTAAAAAATCCCAAGGAAATTGCAGAGAGGCATGTTGAGCCCATTGAATATTTAATTTTTTTGTCACAAGTGATTGAAAAATAATAAAAAAAAAAAAAAATTACACAAAGTTGTCACTAAATCATATATTGCTCACATAGCCCCGTATAGTACCCCGAAAATCCAATCACTGCCTTCAGGATTTCTAAGGGCGTAAATTTTTGATTTCACTCCTCACTACCTATCACAGTTTCAAAGGCCATAAAATACCAAGATAGCACAACCCCCCCCCCAAATTACCCCATATTGGAAAGTAGACACCCAAAGCTATTTGCTGAGAGGCATGTTGTGTCCAATGGAATATTTTATATTTTGCCACAAGTTGGGGGAAAATTACTATTTGTTTTATTTTGGGTTTTTTTGCACACAGTTGTCACTAAATTATATATTGCTCAAACACGCCATGGGAATATGTGGAATTACACCACAAAATACATTCTGCTGCTTCTCCTGAGTACGGGGATACCACATGTGTGAGACTTTTTGGGAGTCTAGCCGCGTACAGGACCCCGAAAACCAATCACCGCCTTCAGGATTTCTAGAGGCGTAAAATGGTGATTTTACTCGTCACTACCTATCACAGTTACAGAGGCCCTGAAATGTCCAGATAGCATAAAACACCTCAAAAAAAACTATTTTGGAAAGTAGACACCCCAAGGTATTTGCTAAGAGGCATGGTGAGTATTTTGCAGCTCTCATTTGTTTTTGAAAATGAAGAAAGAAAAGAACATTTTTTTTTTACCTTTTTTAAATTTTCAAAACTTTGTAACAAAAAGTGAGATCTGCAAAATACTCGCCATGCCTCTCAGCAAATAGGTTGGGGTGTCTACTTTCCAAAATGGGGTCATTTGGGGGGATTTTCTGCCATCTGGACTTTTCATGGCCTCTGAAACTGTGATAGGCAGTGAGGAGTGAAACCAAAAATTTACGCCCTTAGAAATCCTGCAGGCAGTGATTGGATTTCGGAGTCCTGTACGTGGCTAGACTCCCAAAAAGTCTCACACATGTAGTATCTCCGTACTCAGGAGAAGCAACAGAATGAATTTTGGGGTGTAATTTCACATATGTCAATGGCATGTTTTAGCAATATATAATTTAGTGACAACTTTCTGTAAAAAAAAATATATATATATATATATTCCCAACATTTGTGGCAAAATATAAAATATTCCAGGGACTCAATATGCCTCTCAGCAAATAGCTTGAAGTGTCTTCTTTCCAAAATGGGGTCATTTGGGGGGGGGGGGGGGGGTATTTGTGCTACCTTGACATTTCATGGCCTCCGAAACTGTGATAGGTAGTGAGGAAGTGAAATCATTATTTTACGCCCTTAGAAATCCCGAAGGCGGTGATTGGTTTTCGGGGTCCTGTACACAGCTAGACTCCCAAAAAGTCTCACACATGTGGTATCCCTGTACTCAGGAGAAGCAGCAGAATGTATTTTGGGGTGTAATTTCACATATACCCATGGCATGCTTAAGCAATATATCATTTAGTGACAATTTTGTGCAAAAAAAAGTGTCATTTTCCCGCAACTTGTGGCAAAATATAAAATATTCCATGTACTCAACTCACCTATCAGCAAATAGCTTGGGGTGTCTACTTTCCAAAATGGGGTCATTTTGGGGGGTTTTGAACTGTCCTGACATTTTATGCACAACATTAGAAGCTTATGTCACACATCACCCACTTCTGACAACTTGAAGACACTTTTGTAAACACTTTTTGTTTACATAAAAAAATATATATATTTTTTTGCAAAAAAATTACTTTGAACCACCAAACATTATATATATATTTTTTAAAGCAAAGGCCCTACAATTTAAAAGGGTGGGTGTTGCAATTTTTTTTTCACACAGTATTTGCGCAGCGATTTTTCAAACGCAATTTTGTGCCCTAGAACTGTTTAGTGGTGTACCCTACACTAATAATCCACTAGTGTGTCATAGCATTTGAAACAGTCAGGCCGCGTACACACGCGGGGACTGTTCGCCCAACTTTGTTCGTCAAACAGTTTGAGCGGACAGTCCGCTCAAAATTAGCATGGACGGACTTGGCCACACACGACGAACGAACAGTCCGCTGAAACTTGCGCGATGATGTGAACGGCACGTACGACGGGACTAGAAATACGACGTCGTATACACTGCAATGCAACCTTCGCCGTGTAAATCCTTTCTGAGCATGCGCGGAACTTAGTTTGACGAACAAGCCTACACACGGGTGGACTGTCCGCTCAAACCAAGTTTCAGCGGACAGTTTTACGGAATTTCCGAAAAACTTTGTTCGTCAGACTGTCCGCTGAAACTGTCCGCTGAAGCCCACACACGAGCAGACTGTCCGCCGAAACACTGTTCAGCGGACAAAGTTGAGCGAACAGTCCCCGCGTGTGTACGCGGCCTCACTGATACAGAGACCAGGTTGGACAGGACAGGAGTAGGGATGAGCTTCGAGTTCGAGTCAAACTCATGTTCGACTCGAACATTGCCTGTTCGCCTGTTCAGCGAACAGTGAACAATTTGGGCAGTTCGCGTCAAATTCGAAAAGCCGGAACACCCTATACAAGTCTGTGGGAGAAATCTAAAGTGCTAATTTTAAAGGCTAATATGCAAGTTACTGTCCTAAAAAGTGTTTGGGGACCCGGGTCCTGCCCCAGGAGACATGGATCAATGCAAAAAAAGTTTTAAAAACGGAAGTTTTTTCAGGAGCAGTGATTTTAATAATGATTAAAGTGAAACAATAAAAGTGTAATATTCCTTTAAATTTCGTACCTGGGGGGTGTCTATAGTATGCCTGTGAAGGGGCCCATGTTTCCCGTGCTTAGAACTGTCCCTGCACAAAGTGTCATTTCTGCAGAAAAAAAAATCATTTAAAATCACTTGCGGCTATAATGAATTGTCGGGAGCCGACAATTCATTCATTGATAAAAAAAAAGTGTGGGGTTCCCCCAAATTCAATTACCAATTTTCAATAAAAAAAAAATTGACGTGGGGGTCCCCCTAAAAATCAACACCAGACCCTTTATCCGAGCACGCAACCTGGCAGGCCGCAGGAAAAGAGGGGGGGACGAGAGAGCACCCCCCTCCCTCCTGAACCGTACCAGGCCACATGCCCTCAACATTGGGAGGATGCTTTGGGGGTCTGTGACCCCTCAAAGCACCATGTCCCCATGTTGATGGGGACAAGGGCCTCATCCCCACAACCCTGGCCGGTGGTTGTGGAGGTCTGCGGGCGGGGGCTTATCAGAATCTGGAAGCCCCCTTTAACAAGCATCCTCCCAATGTTGATGGCATGTGGCCTGGTAAGGCCCCCTCCCCCCCCCCCCCGTCTAAGTTGGGATTCTACAAGCCGTTGGGAGAAGCCCCGGCGATTAAATTGCACTGTGCGACAATTCCATAATCAAAAAGGTAACTAAATAGTGGCACACCTGTGTAATAATTGTCCACATACAAGTGGTACCCCTTTCCGAATAAGGATGACACCAAATCCCACACAATCTTACCAGTGATCCCTATGTAGTCTGGGCAGTTCTCTGGCTCTACGTGACTATGTTTTCCCACATAAACCATAAAACGATATGTATAGCCTGTTGCCCTGTCACAGAACTTATACATCTTGACCCCATATCTGGCATGCTTGCTGGGAAAGACAAGCGGCCAGAAAACTTAATTAGGGACTCAGCAATGCAGACTATGTGATCAGAAGTAGGGATGAGCTTCGTGTTCGAGTCGAACGTACGTTCGACTCGAACATTGGCTGTTCGTCCGTTTGGCGAAATCCGAACATTTTGGTCTGTTCGCGTCAAATTTGCGTGGCGCTCACGGCCCACAATGCACTGCGATGGCGCAGTGCATTGCTGGCTCATGATTGGCCAAGTATGCACTGTGACCCCGCATGCTTGGCCAATCGCAGCGCCAGCAGCGAGGAGAGCCATGATTGGCCACAGGCAGGATGCCTATGGCCAATCATAGCTCAGGCTGTGTAGTGCACGCCCCACACTATATAAGGCCGCCATCGCAGCGGCCTCGTGTAGTGTGTTGGCGTCTGAAGCAGTGGGTGTTCTGTGTACCTTCAATACAGTACACACCGATCGTTTTCGGACGATTTTCTATCTTGCTGTTGTGTAGTGGTTATTGTCTGCGTGCCCTGACCGCAGTATACACCGCTATATTCACCTCACCTATATAGCTAGTGATCTATCTTTTATAATAGAGCTTGCAGTCAGTAGTGTTAGGAGATAGTGCGTGCTGTCTGCGTGCTCTGTACCCAGTACATACCGCTATATCCACCTACATAGCTCTTCTCTATTTGAGCCCACTTGCCATCTGCAGGAGTTATTGGAAGTTGTGTGTGCCTCCAGCACAGCACAGTATACATCTGTATATACCCCTTTATCTCTGGTGTTCTCTGGTTATTGTCTGCGCGCCCTGACCGCAGTATACACCGCTATATTCACCTCACCTATATAGCTAGTAGTAGTGATCTATCTTTTATAATAGAGCTTGCAGTCAGTAGTGTTAGGAGATAGTGCGTGCTGTCTGCGTGCTCTGTACCCAGTAGTGTTAGGAGATAGTGCGTGCTGTCTGCGTGCTCTGTACCCAGTAGTGTTAGGAGATAGTGCCTGCTGTCTGCGTGCTCTGTACCCAGTACATACCGCTATATCCACCTACATAGCTGTTCTCTATTTGAGCCCACTTGCCATCTGCAGGAGTTATTGGAAGTTGTGTGTGCCTCCAGCACAGCACAGTATACATCTGTATATACCCCTTTATCTCTGGTGTTCTCTGGTTATTGTCTGCATGCCCTGACCGCAGTATACACCGCTATATTCACCTCACCTATATAGCTAGTGATCTATCTTTAATAATAGAGCTTGCAGTCAGTAGTGTTAGGAGATAGTGCGTGCTGTCTGCGTGCTCTGTACCCAGTACATACCGCTATATCCACCTACATAGCTCTTCTCTATTTGAGCCCACTTGCCATCTGCAGGAGTTATTGGAAGTTGTGTGTGCCTCCAGCACAGCACAGTATACATCTGTATATACCCCTTTATCTCTGGTGTTCTCTGGTTATTGTCTGCGTGCCCTGACCGCAGTATACACCGCTATATTCACCTCACCTATATAGCTAGTGATCTATCTTTAATAATAGAGCTTGCAGTCAGTAGTGTTAGGAGATAGTGCGTGCTGTCTGCGTGCTCTGTACCCAGTACATACCGCTATATCCACCTACATAGCTGTTCTCTATTTGAGCCCACTTGCCATCTGCAGGAGTTATTGGAAGTTGTGTGTGCCTCCAGCACAGCACAGTATACATCTGTATATACCCCTTTATCTCTGGTGTTCTATAATAAAGGCATCTGCAGGAGTTAGTGGGTGTTGTGTGCCTCCAGCACAATATACACTACCCAACTGCTGTTTTACCCAACTCCCTTCAGGCCATTACCACGTCTGGAAGGCCAGCAAGGAGAGGCAGACAGGCGCGAGCCGATAAAAGAGGGCAAGCAGGCTCTGTGTCTAGAGACAACAGTGCTGGTCGTGGACGCGGTGCATTGTCATCAGCATGTGGCCATGGGACATGCTTGTCCTTCATTTCGGCAGCTGGACATGTTGAACCGCAACATGCCAACGACTTGGTAGAGTAGATGACCAAGCCCTCTTCATCCTCCTCATCCTCTCTCACCCAGTCTCAGGGTAGTAGCAAAGCAGCTGCCAACGCATCGTCTTCCCTCCTCTCAATGTCATCATCAGTGACTCCTTCCCTAGACCCACCACGTCCTCCTGAGGAGTCTCCTGAACTCTTTGAGCTCAGTGTTGGGTACATGCTCCAGGAGGATGCCCAGTGTTTTGTGGGCTCTGATGATGACACTCAGCTAGAGGAAGGCAGTAGCGTGAGCGCAGACAGAGGGGATGCTCAAGAAGGACAGCAATCTGGCAGTCATGTTCCACAAGCTGCAGCATACTGCCAGGTTTGCTACAGCGATGAAGAGGGAGGGGATGATGAGGGCACTGACTCCACGTGGGTGCCTGGAGGGAGGAGGAGGAGGAGGCACATGTCCAACGAGGCAGGATGCCCTCCGGGGGCCAGCTTAGGAGCAGCACACCGACTGAATCACACCGCAGAGCTCCGCCTGTGCAGAGCGCTGCCTCTGCGCGTTATTCTAAAAGTTCTTTGGTGTGGGCCTTTTTTGAGACGAGTGCATCAGATCGCACGGCTGCTATTTGCAACATATGTCTCAAGCGTATCTCACGTGGCCAAAACATCAGCCGCTTGGGCACCACATGCTTCACCAGACATATGTTGACCTGCCATGCAGCTCGTTGGCAAGCGTACCTCAAAGACCCACACCAAAGAACAAAGCGGACCTCTCCTTGCTCCTAATCAGCTGGCATCTCCAACTCCACTAGACCTTCAGTCCTCTCTGAAACCTGCTCTGAGAGGAATGAAGGTGTAGAATTAGGTGTGTCACAGCCAAGTGCTTCCGGGAACTCTGCTAGCGGTACACCCACGTCCGATTATAGCAGGCAAATGTCCCTGCCCCAGCTGCTGGACCGGCGGAAGAAGTTCACTCCCAGCTATCCACATGCCCAGCGGTTGAATGCTAGCTTGGCTAAATTGCTAGCACTTCAACTGCTGCCTTTTCAGTTGGTAGACTCGGCCCCCTTCCGTGAGTTTGTACAATGTGCGGTTCCTCAGTGGCAGGTCCCCAAACGCCACTTTTTCTCAAGGAAGGCGATTCCGGCTCTCTACCGGCATGTGGAAGGCAATGTCCTTGCCTCGCTGGACAGGGCGGTCAGCGGTAAGGTGCATATTACCGCTGACTCATGGTCCAGCAGGCATGGACAGGGACGTTACCTGTCTTTCACGGCCCATTGGGTCACTCTTCTGGCAGCTGGGAAGGATGCAGGACAAGGTGCAGTAGTGTTGGAGGTTGTTCCGCCACCGCGCCTCCAAAATGCTACTATTGGTTGTGACACACCTCTCTCCTCCACCCCCTCCTCTTCTTCTTCCTCCATGGCCTCTTCCAGTGCTCTGTCCTCAGAACCAGCGGTGCTCCGTAGGCGTTCCAGGGGCTACGCAAGTACGCAGGCAAAACGATGCCATGCCGTGCTTGCGCTGGTTTGTTTGGGGGACAGGAGCCACACTGGGGCGGATGTTTTGTCAGCTCTGCAGGGGCAGGCCGAGAGGTGGTTGACGCCACGCCAGCTTAAGCCAGGAATGGTGGTTTGCGACAATGGCACCAACCTCCTCTCCGCCCTCCGACAGGGACAACTGACCCATGTGCCCTGTGTAGCTCACGTCCTTAACCTGGTGGTGCAGCGGTTCTTGGACAGGTACCCCGGCTTACAGGATGTCCTGAAGCAGGCCAGGAAAGTCTGTGTGCATTTCCACTGATCATTTAATGCCTGTGCTCGGCTGGCTGAGCTCCAAAAGGAGTTGAACCTGCCCAAGAACCGCCTTATATGTGACATGCCCACCAGATGGAACTCAACATTGGCCATGCTGCAGCGGCTGCACACGCAGCAGAGGGCCATCAATGAGTACCTGTGCGACTACGGCACCAGGACAGGGTCAGGGGAGCTTGGTTTTTTCTCACCACGCCAGTGGGGCATGATCAGGGAGGCATGCACTGTCCTGTCACCGTTTGAGGAGGCCACAAGGATGGTGAGCAGTGACAGTGCATGCATCAGTGACACTGTACCTCTTGTCCACCTCTTGGAGCATACGCTGCGTGGAATAATGGACAGGGCACTTGAGTCAGAACAGAGGCAGGAAGAGGAGGACTTCCTTGCCTCTCAAGGCCCCCTTTATCCAGACAGTGTTCCTGCTGTGCCACCCATCACACAGGAAGAGGAGGAGGAAGAGGAGGAGGAGGATGATTGTGTCAGCATGGAGGTGGAGGCTGGCACTCAGCATCAGCAGCAGCAGCAGCAGTCCTGTATGGATGATTTACAGTCCCAAGAAACACGTGGACTTGTACGTGGCTGGGAGGAGGTAGCTGCGGATCATGTTGTCCTTAGTGACCCAGAGGACTCCGGACCGAATGCCTCAGCTAACCTACGCTGCATGGCCTCCCTGATCCAGCAAAGCCTGCGGAAAGATCCTCGTATTCTTCGGATCAAGGAGAGGGACCATTACTGGCTGGCCACTCTCCTTGATCCACGGTACAAGGGTAAGGTTGCCGACCTTATCTTGCCATCGCAGAGGGAGCAGAGGATGAGACATCTCCGGGAGGCCTTGCAGAAAGGTCTGTGCAACGCGTTCCCAGAGACTGGGAGGTTAGAAACTCCTGGTCCTGGACAACGTGTTGCTGAGGCATCGGTCAGAAGGAGCGGTGGAGAAGGTGGCCGTCTGACTGATGCTTTCAGACAATTTTTTAGTCCGCAGCCCCAAGGTATGATCGGTTCCAGCACCCATCGCCAGCGTCTAATTTACATGGTGCAGGAATACCTAGGGGCAAGGTCAGACTTGGACACCTTTCCCACCGAAAATCCTCTGGCTTACTGGGTCTTGAGGATGGATCACTGGCCAGAGCTTGCACAGTATGTAATTGAGCTACTGGCCTGTCCTGCATCCAGCGTTCTTTTGGAACGCACCTTCAGTGCTGCTGGTGGCTTTGTTACCGATCACAGGGTGCGCCTGTCCACCGAATCAGTTGATCGACTGACCTTCATCAAGATGAATCAGTCTTGGATCACCCACAGCTACCAAGCACCTGAAGCTGATGTAACCGAATAATTTTTTTTGAAATACCACATCCCTTCAAGACTGCCTATGCTGATGCTGAGTGTCTGTCCTGTTATGTTGATTGTCTATCCTCTTCCTCCTCCGCTGATATGTTGGAAGAACATTTCTGGTTCTGGTTGATGCCATCAGCCCAATTTTTCTGCCCCTGTTTAACAGGGGCGTTTAATTACAATTTTTGATGCAATGCTTTGCAGCAGGGCTAATTCCTGCAATCAAACAAGAGTATATGGGAGAGGTTGCAGTGTGGTGGCACCAGCACCAGTGCCTAAGGCCCAATTTTTCTGCCGCTGTTTAACAGGGGCGTTTAATTACAATTTTTGATGCAATGCTTTGCAGCAGGGCTAATTCCTGCAATAAAACTAGAGTATATGGCAGAGGTTGCAGTGTGGTGGCATCAGCACCAGTGCCTAAGGCCCAATTTTTCTGCCCCTGTTTAACAGGGGCGTTTAAGTACAATTTTTGATGCAATGCTTTGCAGCAGGGCTAATTCCTGCAATAAAACTAGAGTATATGGAAGAGGTTGCAGTGTGGTGGCACCAGCAGCAGTGCCTAAGGCCAAATTTTTCTGCCCCTGTTTAACAGGGACATGTAATTACAATTCTTGATATAATATTTCACAGGAGGGCCCCTTCCTGTGCCCACCCAGAATAACGGTGAGGACTTATAGTGTTGTGGCACCAGCACCACAACCACCAAAGGTCAATTTTTCTACCACTGTTCAACAATGACATGTAATTACAATTCTTGATATAATCATTCACAGCAGGGCGCTCCAGTCACTTTGAGGGCTTACAATGTTGTGGCAAAACCAACACCTTGTTCTGCCATTTCTGCAGAGCATATAGGGCAGGCCCCTACTTTCAAACATCCAATTTACAAACATCTCCTACTTGCAAATGGAAGGAGACAACAGCAAGTGAGATGAAAAAAGATGGACGACAAAACAAATTATAGTTATAGTTTTTTTTTTGACTGGAGCTACACTTTAAAAATGTACCAGTTGAAAATTACAAACAGATTCAACTTAACACAACAAACCTACACAGTCCCTGTCTTGTTTGCACCGCCTGTATACTGCTGTTCTGAGTATATAGGGCCTGCGGGCCACACGCATTTCCTTTTTTTTTTTATATGGGTACAGGGTTCCCCTTAATATGCGTACAAGACCCAAATAGGCTGGTAATGGGCAGGGAGGGCTACCCATGCCATTTTTCTGAATGATTTTCAACCATATTGCAGGAACCAGATATAACATTAAAACCGCAAGCAGTTTTAAATGGTGTTATTTCCGTTTAATGTCATTTTGTGCAGGGACTGTTCTAAACACGGGAAACACGTGGCACTTCACAGGCATACTACAGACACCCCCCAGGCACCATATTTAAAGGAATATTTCGGGGGCGTGGCCTGGTGATGTGCTAGAGCAGACGTGTGCTCTGTGAGCTCCGAGGCCGGCACCGAGAAAAGTACTTAAAATCATCCAAAAAACTGTATTTTTGCTACCTGGACGATGGGCCGGCGGACGGGCAAGTCTCTGCCCAAGAAAGGTGCCTCGACGGGGTCAATTAAACGATTCCTTTCCGTGGAACCGGACGAGGTGGAAGAGCAGGACGACCTAGGCCGCAAGCCGCGGGGTGGAGTAGATCTCGCCTCCCGCGATGGGCCGGACCGGAGGTCGTGCTCGCCCGAGTCCTCGGCGGGCTCGGGCGATGAAGGGGAGCAACATCCTTCCGCCGGAGCGGCGCCGAGAGTGAGCGGTCTCCCTACCACCTCCGATCTCGCCTCCATGCTACTGAACCTCGAGCGGGTCATTAAGAAGGAGGTCTCCGCAGTTCGTTCGGATCTCTCGCAAGTATTGGTTCGTGTCGAAGAGTCAGAGCAACGTCTAGATCGCCATGCGAACGCTATCCGATCCTTACAGGCGACTACACGACAACTTGCCATTTCGCATCGTACGACCGTTTACAAGATCGAAGATCAAGAGAATCGTAACAGACGTAATAACGTTCGGATTCGGGGACTTCCCGAAGCGACTGGGGACGACGACCTGTTACCGTCCGTTCGGGGCATTTTCAACAGTCTTCTGGGCCGAGCAGCTGACGCCCCCTTGAAGATTGACCGGGTGCACAGGGCACTCCGACCACGCAATCTTGCTACAGACGTCCCACGGGACATCATTTGCCGGATCCACCATTATCCTGAAAAGGAACTGATTATGCAGAAAGCTAGGGGAGCTACTCCATTTGATTTTCATGGAGCGATGTTATCCTTTTTCCCGGACCTAGCTAAGGAAACCTTGGATCGACGCAGGGCCCTACGACCCCTCACGGAACTGCTTCGGGCGGCGTCCATTAAATATAAGTGGGGCTTCCCTGTGGCCTTGATCGCCTCTAGAGATGGCAGAACCGCAATACTTCGATTCCCGGAGGAGCTGCCCAAATTCTGCACGGATATGTCCGTTCCTATCCCGGAGCTGCCTGGATGGCAGGACGGCATCCCGCCCCTGCCCGCTGGGGCCGACCAGGGCTGGCAGAGAGTGAGCCGTGCCCGCCGCACTTCTGCACCTGATTACCGCCCTTGAAATGGCAACCTGCCCTTTAGCTTGTTTACCTGTTCAGGATGTCTACTTGCATTTGTGGGACATACCGCCTGAACGCAATTGGGGGGGCTCCCTTACCAAGTTTTGTGCGAGGAAGCTGACCGCCTCTGGCGGCAACGAGTTTTTGCAAGGCCACGGCTGAGTCACCTTTGGCCGTGTGGCCCACACCCCGGTACCTCCTTGGGGGCCCCAGTCTGGAGGTGAACATTGCTGTTCTTTTGCCTTATTTAATGGCGTGTTATTTTTCCCTCTCCCTCTCTGTGCCTTTTGAGCGTGACTGACTCGCGGTACCCCCCCCCCCCCCCATTATGCATCTTACCGCCTTAGCTTCATACCCATATTGTTCTTTACAGGCGTTTTACCGTTTTATGTTTTGGATGATGTTATCTCTAGATTTTTATGCCTTGGTGTCGGCACCGGACCGCGGGGCGCTACTTTGGACCTTTATGGTGTGGTTTGCGCCCGGCTGCCCGAGTCCCGTCCCCCCCTTTTTGAGTGGGGGCTGCCCGGCGCGGGGCCCTGGCGTCCGTTCCCCTGTTGGGGTGGCGGGCGTGGGGGCCCTGTGGCGGTCACGCAGCCCGCTCGCGCACGGCATGGAAATGCGTGCACTACTAGCTGTTCTCCGACAGCACCTTTTTTGGTTCATTTTGTTTTTCCCACTAAGGTGGGGTCTTTCATTTTCTTGTCTCCTTTCCTTCTCCTTTCCTTTTCTCTTTCACCTCTCTTGTCTATTGCCTCCACCTCCTCTGATCCCCTCCCCCCTATTTAGCGGCAGACCGCCTCTGTATTGCATCGGTAATGTTGTGGTGATCGCGGTTCCTCCTCCTGAGACCCCATGGCTACTGTGAACCTTGTATCTTTTAATGTACGGGGCCTTCACGCCCCGGGGAAGAGACACAACTTATATAGGGAGCTGGACCGTTTGCGGGGGGACGTGGTCTTCCTCCAGGAGACCCACCTCACGCAGACGACTCGAGTTAGACTGCACTCACCGAAGTACCCCACGTGGTACTACAGCCTCTCCGACATTTCTAAAGTAAAAGGTGTGGCCATTGGGATTCGTAGGGGAACCGCGTTCACGTTTGAGGAAATGTTGTGTGATCCTGCGGGATGTTTTCTGTTTCTGCGGGGCACCTGGGCAGCATGCAGTGTACTTTGGCCACCTTATACTCCCCTAACAAAAACCAGGCGCGTTTCCTGGCTTCCACACTCAACTCCCTACGGAATTTTGCACGTGGCTGCATTCTACTGGCGGGCGATTTTAATGTTCCCCTGGAACCTACTTTGGACACCTCTAGAGGTGGTTCCTCGCTTTCCGGCAGGGGAGTGAGGTATATACGTTCTCGACTCCATGACCTACAGTTGATGGATGTCTGGAGAATTAATCACCCGCGGGAAAGGGACTTTACCTACTATTCTCCGGTGCACCAAACATACTCTAGAATTGATCTATGCTTCATTGATCACCAGCACCTCCCGCTCATAGTGAAGTCAAGCATTGACTCATCCCCCATTTCGGACCATGCTCCGATTTCCTTAACCATTAGAGTGGCGTCCGTACCCCTGAAATCCACTAACTGGAAGTTGAACGAGGAACTTATAGCCGAAGAGGCGGATAAAAAGGTGATGGGTGACAGTTTGGAGTTTTATTTTAAGACTAATGTCAGTCCTGAAGTTTCGCCGGGAGTGCTATGGGAGGCCCACAAGGTGTATATTAGGGGAAAGTTCATGGAATTGGGTTCTAGGAAAAAGAGAGAGCGCTTACTACAACAGTCCGACTTGTTACGTGACATTACAGACTTAGAACGCCGGCATAAGCTGAACCAGACTCCGGCCCTTTTCCACGCCTTAACGGAAAAACGGGAGACCCTGAAGTCCCTCCTTCATTTAGATCAAAAGCGGCGCTCGCGGATAGTAGCTCACCAATTTTATGAGTGGGGAGATAAGCCCAGTAGGTTGTTGGCCAATTCGGTGCGACAGCGTAAAAACGCGGCGTTTATTGCCAAAGTTAAGACCCCCTCGGGAGACCTGGTGTTCGAGACCCCCCGTATAGCCAAGACATTCAGGGACTTTTATCAGCGTCTGTATCAGGTGCACCAGGGTGTCCATGATAGAGATGCTCGGGGACGCCTTATTGGGGACTATCTGGCCCGTGCCGCCCTCCCGAAGCTCTCCGAGGAGGTTTTGGCTTCCTTGGAGGGGGAGTTTACGGCTGCGGAGCTTCTGGGCGCCATGAAAGCTATGGCGCGCGGTAAGGCACTGGGCTTCCTTGGAGGGGGAGTTTACGGCTGCGGAGCTTCTGGGCGCCATGAAAGCTATGGCGCGCGGTAAGGCACTGGGACCAGACGGCCTCACAGTATCTTATTATAGAGCGTACACTGACATACTGTTTCCGTATTTGACCAGTTACGCTAACGTGACCTCGGACGGCGGGGACCTTCGCCCGGAGACCACTCATGCCCACATCACGGTATTACCCAAGGAGGGCAAGGACCCTAGTGACTGCGCGAGCTACCGCCCTATTTCGCTCTTGAATATTGATGCGAAGATTTATGCTAAAGCCATAGCGAATAGGCTGCTCCCCTTGGTACCACAGTGGATTTCACGGGATCAGACAGGATTCATCCCCGGGAGGGAAGCGCGGGATAATTCTCTCCGCACACTTTCCTTGATGGCTTATGTGCGGCGGACTTCCCAGCCCACCCTGTTACTTTCCACGGATGCTGAGAAGGCGTTTGACAGGGTGGACTGGGACTTCCTTATGGCTACGCTGGCACACTTGGGTATAGGACCCACTTTGCGCTCCAAAATAGCGGCGTTGTACCACTGCCCCACAGCTCAGATACAGATTAACGGTACCCTTAGTGACCCCTTCACCCTATACAACGGCACCCGCCAGGGTTGCCCGCTCTAGCCGATTTTATTTGCGATCTCCCTGGAACCATTTTTATCCCTTATTAGGCGAAACCCGAATATACGTGGCGTAACAATAGGTACGACGGAACACAAATACGCGGCTTACGTGGACGATATTTTGTTTTATGTGCAACAGCCTCTGATCACCCTTCCAAATCTTATGTCCGAGTTTTCGGCCTATGGCGCGGTGTCAAATTTTAAAATCAATATGTCCAAATCGGAAATGTTAAACATCTCTGTCCCCGCCAAACAGGTATCTCACCTGAAAAAGAACTATCCCTTTACCTGGCAGTTGAGCTCCATGAAATATTTGGGCATTCAACTTACGCCCTCCCTATCGTCCCTGTTCCGCGCTAACTTTCTGCCTTTGCTCAACACACTTAGGTCAGATATCCAAAAGTGGTCCCAGCTACGACATTCTTGGCTGGGCAGAATTGGTCTGGTTAAGATGAACTTGCTGCCCAGGGTGCTCTTCATGCTTCAGATGGTCCCGTTTGGGATACCGGTGGGGTTTTTTCCAATCTTGACATCTTTGGTATACCGGTACATATGGAATAGGAGAAGACCCAGGCTGAATAGATCTCTCCTCATCCGCCCTAAGTGTAGCGGGGGTTTAGCTGTACCAGACTTTAAGCTTTACTTCAGGGCCGTTGTGCTGACTAGGCTCTCTGACTTGAAGTATTGCAAGGACACGAAACTCTGGGTAAACTTAGAAACGGACCTCTGTGGCGCTGAACCTTCCACACTGATGTGGATCCCGAGGAAGTTCCGGACTCTTTTGCCTACTACGTCACCGCTTACACACTCCTCCTTGATGGTGTGGGACTCTATCTGTAAGATGTATGGCTGGTTGTATAACTCCCCCCTGATGCCCTTGGTGGGTCACGATTTTTTCCCCCCGAGTAACATGGACCCTCAGATTCACCCCGTGGCGGCTGGGCACTAACACATGTCTACATCAGTTCACCGGCCCATCCGGGGTGTTGCCTCTTTCTTCCATCATGGGTGACTCCCCCATATCCTACATGGATCGCTGGAAACATCATCAACTATTGAACTTTGTTCGTATGCTCCCAAAGCCCTTGCGCACCTTGGCGGAGCTTACACCTGTGGAAACCGCATTTGCTGAACCTGGCCCGATTGAGCGGCCGGTTTCGTACTTTTATCAGGCATTGTTGTCCCTCACTTCTACGGGTACTCCCTCATTCCTACGGTACTGGGAAAGGGAACTGCATACGGCTCTGTCTCCGTCCCAGCAGTCACAAATCTTAACCCTGGCTCATACCTCCTCTGGATCCTCTAAGACATCAGAAATGGCGTATAAACTTTTGACCAGATGGCACTACACACCGGTTGTTTTACATAGGTTTTCTCCTCAGTCCTCCCCACTCTGTTGGCGGGAGTGCGGGGAGGTAGCCACTCATGCTCATATTTGGTGGTACTGCCCAAGGATCCGCCCATTCTGGCTTGCGATTTTCTACAAGATTAAAGAAATCCAGGGGTGGGAGGTACCTAATGACCCGTGGTATGTTCTGTTCCATTGCACGGGGAGGCCGACGGGCCCCTATAAGAGGTCGATTACACCACACCTCTTAAACGCTGCCAAAACCCTCATTCCTCAGTTTTGGAAGCTGAAGACGATCCCCACGCTCCGGCGTTGGTTACTCAACGTGGATACCACATATTACATGGAGGACATGACTCTCTCCCTCCGGGGTAAATCTGAGTTGGCAACGAAGATCTGGGCCTGTTGGGTTGCCTTTAAATATTCATCTAGTTATGCAGCCATAATGTCTCAACCAGTGTGATGTGATCATAACTCTTGTTCTTACTATCTCTACTGTAATTTTGCAATTGTTTATCTGAGGGTGGTCTGCCCTCCTTCCCCCCCCCCCCTTCTCCCACATCCCCCCCCCCTTCTTTCTCTTTTTCTCTCTCTTTCTGTTTATTTTTCCTTTCCTTTACTCTCCCTCTATTTCTGTCCACTATATTCCCTCTTTCATAATAGAAGAGGTGGGTGTATTTGACTGTTCCATTGTAACTAACGATATAATGTTGCTGTCCTTTATATTGGTTTATGTATTGATCGTTATGCTTTGTACACGCTTCTCTTCTTTAATAAACATTAATTATAAAAAAAAAAAAAAAAAAGGAATATTTCACTTTTTTTTTCACTTTAATCGTCATTAAAATCAGTGCTCCCGCTGAAACGGACATTTTTTTTATTTTATTTTTTTAATTGTTTATTTATAGCAGGAAATGGGTCCACATAGACCAACAGGTTACATACTTTCCACAAATCGTACAGAGAGAAAGGCAGTAAAGGTAATACATCATCAATTCTCTGCTATCCTTATCCTCAGTAGTAAAAAGAAAAAACATCAGCATGTGGAAACGCGAATTCTCATCATCTCGCGGTCTCATTTCCCAGTTTCTTTTTAACTAACTTAGTATCTACATTGGAACCCCTTCCAATATATGGAGGGGGGAGATGAATCATAGGAGTGGGAAAGACAGAGGGGAAAATAAAAAAAAGGGGGGGGGTGAGTCAGGTATGGGGAGGTACCGGGAGCGGGGTGGGGGGGGGGGGGGCAGCCAGGTGTGTTACTCGATCATGGAGTGCTCAGATAACCAGTCGGAGTTGCAGTTACGGGGCCTTTATCTATGGCCACCATACTCAACAAGTCATTGTCCCTGCCTGCGGCATTATGTGTCTGTGTCAGATCCTCTCAGGGCCTGACCCTCAGCTGAGTATATAAACCCATTCCAGCCCTGCCAGGTTTTAGTGAAGGTCTCCTCTCTATTTTGTGCTGTGAGGATAAGGTCCTCCATTTTTCTGATGTCCTCCACCTTACGAAGCCAGAGGTCAATGGTCGGCGGAAGGGGTGATTTCCACCGGAGTGGTATGCAGGCCTTAGCGGCATCAAGCAGGTGGCGAATCACTGATTTCTTGTAGTTCCTGTCAGGGATATCAGAGGCGTGTAAGAGAAAGAATGCTGGGTCGTCTGTGAGGGGCCGGGCCGTGAATTGTTGTACTGTCTCACGTACCACTTTCCAGAAGTGTGTAAGTTTAGGGCAAGACCAGAAAATATGTAGCATGGTCCCTTTGTCAGTGTGACATCTCCAACATAGGTCTGACGTATTCGGGTAGAGCTGGTGGAGTATCGAAGGGGTCCTATATCACCGTGAGAGAATTTTGTAATTCGTCTCTTGGATCTTGGCACAGATTGAGGACTTATGTGTAAATCGGAGAATACGCTGTCTCTTGGTGTCACTAAATTGGCAGACTAGCTCTGTTTCCCAATTGAGTAGTCCCGGGGGAATAAAGACCGCTGAGGGAGCATTTAAAAGGTTATAGGTCAGTGAAAGTGTGTGTGGAAGGGCACCCGCGTCAGTGCATAGCACCTCCAGGGCTGTGAGCGCCTGAGCGTCTGAGTTGGGGGGTCGGATCGTAGAGAGGAAATGTGTTAGTTGGAGTGTCCTCAGGAAGTCTAGACGGAACGGTCCCGTAGGATCTAGGAAATTTGCCATCGTTTTCCAGCGCCCACCCGAACTAAAGTGTGAGGCTTGATGTAGGCCCACTTCCCCCAAACCCCGAAGACCTCCATCATATAGACCCGGAGTAAATAAGGGGTTGCCTATAATAGGGTAAAGGGGTGAGTTAGAGGAGGTGAGGGACGCTTGCGAAATTATTCGAGCGCAAACCCTCGCCCAAAACTAGCACTTTTCATTTCGAACGTTCGAGTCCCATAGACTTCAATGGGGTTCTAACGTTCGTTCAAATTTGGGGTCCGTTCGAAAGTTCTGGTGCGAACCGAACCGGGGGGTGTTCGGCTCATCCCTAATCAGGAGTAAACAAGGCTGCAAACTGCTGATTGAAGTGGTTTACAAGGGGCCGAATTTTGTAGAGTCTATCAAATCCAGGGTCACCCCGAGGACGACAGAGCTCATTGTCATTGAAGTGCATGAACCGCAACATCTGCTCGTATCGTGTCCTGGTCATGGAGGCAGAGAACACGGGCATATGGTGAATTGGGTCAGTGGGCCAATATAACTACAACTCACTCTTAAATTCTTAAATTTGGAAACCGTAATAGGTTTCCAATCTCTGGCAAGGGTCAACTGGGGATTAGCGGCAATTAATTGACCAGCATACAAATTGCTTTGGTCCACAATAGATCTATGAAAAAACAAGGAGAGGGACGACTCTGAATATATATCAAAATAGCATTTATTACAAATAATATATCCACTCACATGAAAGACTACAACATTGCGTTCAAGTACGTCTGTGGGCAGGAAGGGAGGAGATGGACTACAAGTCACAGCAGGTCCATATACAGCTGGCAGCACATCAAATCCGATGAGGATGGAGTGAGATGGTAAAACACAGCATTTGCTCCTTTTTTCCTTCCAACAATAGCGCACCAAGTTTTAGAATGAGGTCAGCAGTAGATTCATGCGGCCAGGTGTGGGTTCCGGGAGTGAGGGGGGTCTGACGCAACACCTGTCCCCAGCTGTATTGTGTTATCAGTATACAACGGCCTCCGTGCTGTTGGTATAACACAGCCATGTATGGGAAGCCAGAACGAGGCTTGGGAAGCACAGTGGAGCGTGGCACCGGGCTATGACTTCACAGATATGCGACGCGTTTCAAAGTATTCGCGCTATAGATGAAAAGAATATCGGCACTCCTTTCTCAAGCATAGGAAGTGTAGGCACGGGGCAGTGTCTTTATAGTCTGTCAGGGGGTGGGGCCATAAACAAATACATACATTTAAAGATACAAATGCTAGAAAATAAACAGCAAACTACTGAGATACTAATATGAAAAAAATATGCAATTAATGAATTAAAAATGTATAAAATAGAAAATAAATAATAAATATGAGCAGCACGCTACATCAAAGATCATAATATGCATGACAATGATAATACATAACATTGGCGGATTAACCGTAAAATATCCAAAAAATAAGATATAAATGGAAAATAAATGAATTAAGAATCAATAGTATACAAGATAAAATCAGCACTTATTAATTATAACTGATCAACAGCACTATTAATAACATATTATATATATATATATATATATATATATATATATATATATATACGTACATACATATACATACACATACATATAAAATTTCATACGTGTATACAGACCATCGATGGGGTCCAAGTCACATGATACTATAAAATGATATTATGTAAAAGAACATGGGGGGGGGGGGGAACTAAGGAGGATAGGAAGGGACAAGGAAAAAGATGGGGGGGAAGGGGGAGGGGGATATGGGAAGGAAAAAATGGATAAGGGAAGGAGGGGGGGGGGGAAGAGGAAAGGAAAGGGAGGACGTTTTTTCGTGGGGGAGGGGGAGGGGCAAGGTAATACTTACTGATAGACGACCCTGCCACCCCCATATATTAATATATAGTGAAAATATATAAGAAAACCTGTAGTGAAAATTACAATATATATATATATATATATATATATATATATATATATATATATATATATATATGTATGTATTTAGTCCATGCTGACATTAAAGATATTAATTATGTCTAAAAGTTAAATAACTTAAATAATTTAAATAGCAGAATAGTTATAATATGATCATAGTACAGTCGCAATCTCAATACCTTCGTTCATACCACCGGACGAGAGGACATCAAGATTGCAGATCCAGAATGTCTCTCTCGCGCACAGTTTTTTCTGCTGCAGTAAATGATTTTGAGATTTGCTCAATTACCCAAACTTTTAAGCCAGTAGTTAATTTTTTGTGATGTTCGGCAAAATGCCGTGGGACGCTGTGCATGTCCTTACCTCCCTCAATTAGCCTGCAGTTTTGGTCGAAACGCTGCCTAAGTGGGCAGATCGTTTGGCCAACATAAAGCAGACCACAAGGGTCACATAAAGGCCATAGACAACGAATTCAGAGGAACAATTATAAAATTGGTCCAGCATATAGGTCTTGCCCTTGGAAGTGAATGATTTTTGTCCATGTTCAACAAAGGAGCAGGTTTTACAACGACTTTTTTTACACTGGTACATGCCAAGGGTATGAGAACAGAAGGATTGGCAGTGATAGGGGTAGTTTTAAGTTTGCTGGGAGCAATTTTATTTTTAAGGTTTGGTGCTTTACGATATGTGATCCTAGGTGTGGATGGGATGATGGTTTTTAGAAGGGGATCTTGTTGCAGGATCCCCTAATGTTAACTGAGAATGTTCTCCATTTTTTTGTACTGAAAATTAAAAGTAGTAATAAATCTGGTGGAATTATCTATTTTTCCTTTTTCTCCTTTTATAGGTTTACCATTAGCATATAAGGCACATGCCTCATCCACTAGTTCCTTAGGGTATTCTTTGTCGCCAAATTTATTTTTAAGTATAATACTGGATGCTGCATAGTCACTATCCAATTTACAGTTCTGTCTCAGATGACAAAACTGTCCTTTGGGTATGTTTTGAGTCCATTTAGGGTAGTGGCGACTACTAAAATGTAAAAAGGAGTTGCCGGCTGTTGATTTTGTATAAGTTTTGGATATTATGGTTTCACCTGAATGGCCTAATTCTAAATCAAGAAAGGCCAGGCTGGTCGGATCAGAGACATGGGTGAAAGCTAGTCCATAGGGATTATGATTACAGTGGTCCAAAAAAGAAGCAATGAGATTGGAGGGGCCATTGTGCCAGACTAAATTCTTTTCCCAAAAATTTGGGAAAAAAATACTGCGCTAAAGAAATCTCTCAACAATCAGCCTAGATATCTAAAGGCTGTGATTGATACGATGTGATACACACCTATAAAGCATATAAGTCAGGAATTTCAACCGCGCTCACAATTACAAAAATCTAAAAAAAATATATCTAAAACCTATAACAGAATAATATGTATACACTATAACTAGTCAAAAGTTATAATACAAAAACCCAACTAAGTGAATAATAAAAATATACTCTATAACTCATACAATAATCAAGTGTACAAAAAAAAAAAAAATATATATATATATATATATATATATATATATATATATATAAAGTGCTCAAAAATTATATATAAGCAACAGTTCCTCATAAAGACGTAGTCATGAGCATTCAGTGGTAAAGTGCACAGAAGCCCCAGACGATGCCACATATGGCGAAACGTACGTAGGGTGGTCTTGACGTGCTTGACGCAAATCACGTGACATTTGGGCGTTCGCTTTGCCGGCGGGCTTTTCTTAACGCTGATTTGACCTTTATGTTTGTGAGTATGTTTTTTATTATGGAATAAAAGATTTTGGTTTACGGTTTTACGCTATGGGAGTTTTTGCTTGCTTTTTATGAATGGTCCAACCACGTGAAAACGAGGTGATGTCCCTGTGTGATGACCCCTAAGATTTCTGATATCAAATGCCTTTCTGATTCTGGGATTTGGTAAGCGCGCATTTTTACCATTTATCAGCACAGTGTTGGTAAAGGAAATTCTCTCTCTTGCACCCGCATAGGATTTCTTGAGAAGAAACACTTATGATTATTGGACTGTTATGCCCACGATTACATCTTGATGAAGAACTGTTTTCTTATATATAATTTTTGAGCACTCTATTCATAATATTTCTGATTGTTCACAAAAATTCTGTGCACTTTACCACTGTATGCTCATGACTACGTCTTTATGAGGAACTGTTGCTTATATATAATTTTTGAGCACTTTATATATATATTTTTTTTTTGTACACTTGATTATTGTATGAGTTATAGAGTATATTTTTATTATTCACTTAGTTGGGTTTTTGTATTATAACTTTTGACTAGTTATAGTGTATACATATTATTCTGTTATAGGTTTTAGATATAAATTCTTTTCCCAGTACCCCATTGCCAAATTGGCATAAGAAGGGGCAAAATTAGCTCCCATAGCGGTTCCCTGAACCTGTAGGAAGAAATCACAGTCAAAATCGAAATAGTTGTGAGTCAAACAGAAATTTGTAGCCTCCAGGATAAAAGCAGCTTGTCTGGGGTTGATAAAGGGTTATTAATCACTCCCTTATCGAGAGCTGACTGAATTAAGCAATCAGCCTCAGTGGCGAATTCACTAGTGGGATCTTTTTTGAGCTTATTATAGGTAGTGTTGTCAGAGAGGAGTCTGTGGGCCTCTTTAATATAGTCAGCTTTATCTTGTATGATTATACATACACCCTTGTCGGCAGATTTAATGATAATGTCTGTGGTTTGAATCAGAGATTCTAGAGCTCGAGTTTCAGCAACAGACAGATTATGTTTATGGGGTGGAATAGAAGAAGATGACTGACAAAGTTTCAAGAAATCTGCATACCCAACTCTGTAAAAGCTTTCCAAGTAAGGGCCTTTGGATTGGGCAGGGTAAAAAAAACTGACTTAGGTTTAAATGATGAATGTACTATAGGCGGTGAGGTGGCCAAATGCTGTGTGAAAAGACTTAATGTATCATCTTCCTCATTTTGAGATTCTAGAACGTCTATTATATCGCCATCGTATTCAAAATAATTAGAGGATGGAATGGGTGGGAAAGAGACTGCGTCGTCAGCAGTAGATTTGTTTTGTTTAGCGTAAAAAATATTTTGAGGGTGAGATTGCGAATGTACCTATTTAAATCTTTAAATTAGGGCTGTGGTAATTAAAGATTAATTCCTCGATTAATCGTTATTTTTTTTGATCGATCAAAATTGTTTTGATCGATCAAAATACCTAACTCTCCGCTGGCTTCTGGGTCTTCAAGGAGTTCCGTCGGAGATCCGGTGACGTCACGGACATTGACGTCACTGGACTCCCTCCAAGTGCCTCCGTCTGCTAACGAAGGGAAGGGGGGAGGAGTCCGGTGACGTCAAAGTTCTGATTGGTAGTAATGCGTACGGGGGAGGAGCTACACATGATGTCACCCGCTCCTACCCTACGGAACTAACACGATTGTCGGCTTTACATGCTGTTTTTTTATCATCTTTATGTGAGTAGTTTGTGTTTGAACACAAAAATTAAATCTTATACTTAAGCGGTGAGCACTTAGATCTTTTCTTTCTACCCGTGACCTGTCGTCCTTGCTGAGATCTAAGGAGATGTGAGAGAAGTTTATGGTCGGTGTTAACCCTTTTGATACCCACTTGCATGACCACCTGTTTGCACAGGGGTCCATGCCATAAGGTGAGAGTGATAAGTTAGACCGGAGGTGGAGGGATTGTCACGCTACTGTGAAAAAAAAATGACTTACATCAGTGCTACAGTTTGAATTTAAAACGTATTTGTGTAAACTGCGAAGTTAAGTCATGGATTGTAGAAATGAACTAGTGTTAGGTGATTGTATATAGTGTGTACCACATTTACCACTGACTGATGCAGAGTTGCAATGCAAAGAGATCAGCTAAAAGTAGTTGGATCTGTACGTGCGTTATAATTAATCGAAAATTTGTTGATTAATCGATTTAAAAAAAAAAAACGATTAATCGAACACAAAAATTTTAATCAATAACAGCCCTACTTTAAATAGAAGAAAAGGGTTGGGTTTATTTATAGGAGCAAAATTAAGTCCTCTGCTGAGCAAACTGGTGTCAGCAGTGGAAAGTTCCAGGGAAGATAAGTTAAAAATCTTCATAGTTTGCGGAATTTTAGCGAGTTTGTCTCTTAACTTTTTTCGTCCTCCTCTACAACCTCTCTGATGAGTTTCTGTGAAAAAACAGCAAATAAAAATCAAGTGACGTAAAATAAACAGTTTTCACCTGAATTCCAGGTTGGCCAGTGAATAGGGGAAGTACAGGGGCTGCAATGCACAATGAGCCGGTGTTTGTCTTCTTGGTGGCTGCTGGACACTACTCGTGCTAGCCACCTCACCAGCTTGAACTGCACTTATGGGACTCACTATGTCACCAAGTGTTACTGCAGTGCTGGATGTATGACCAGGATGTACTAGGCCGTTGGTGTTTGCCAGTTCACCAGAAGGATGAGTGGCACTAGTACTGGCTCTCTGCTCCATACGAAAGTCCTGCGGTTCTTGCACCTCAACGACAGCAGAAGAATGGGGTCGGGTATGCCTAATCTTGGCAGGGACCAGTACTCCGACGTCAGAGCTATCTGTCAGGGTGCCCTGCTGTCTACGGGTTCGTATTCTGAGCCTGAATCTGACAGATGGGTGGCTTCCTCTTCACTATCTGTCACGCTCAGAAACATGTAGGCCCCTTCACTAGTGTACCTTTGATTTGACATTTTGGTTTCTAAATTTACTGGTACAGTAGTGAGACTCACAAGAAAAAGAGCTCCTGACTGTCAGCGACTGCTTCAAATGCGACTGCTTAAAAAAAAAAAACTGTTAGCGATTGCAGGGATCAGGCCTGACTCTGCGAATGCTGCAGTTATGTGTTTAGTGTTTTTGTAAGTGACAGTGATCGATTGATACTGCACTTGTGTGGGCTGGGCTGGACATAGGGGCTAAACGCAAGTGCTAGCAGGTATCTGGGCTGATCCCGCTAACACTGCGTTTTTGGAAACCCTAAACTGCTGGGGGGCGCTAATATAGTTCTGATCAGATCAGATATCCATTCAGACACTATACTACTAAGGGAGGTGTATGGTGCTTTTCTGGGTGTTAGTGCTACTGGCACTAATCTGACGGTGTCTGGGATGATGTAGACCCTATCTGATGCTAAAATCTAACTGATATCACCTGCCAGGTGATCAGGGGATTAAACCTTTATTTAGGTAATATACGGTGGGTGTCCTGACATTATAAAAAAAAAAACATAGCTAACCAGCGTCCCAGTGACACTAAAACAGTGATCATTGGTGACAGGGGATAATCAAGGGGTTAAATCTCTATGGGGGGTAGAGAGGGTCCCTAGACCTATCTGGGCCTACCACTAAGAACCCTAAGACTGATTTTTGTCACTAATGACACCAGTACAGTGATCAAAAAAACAATATGGGTGACACAGTGACAGGGGGTGAAGGGGTTAACTGGGAGGGCGGGGGGCGATCGAGGGTGAGACAAGTGTACCCACCTGTACTGGTGTCAGTGTAGTGTTGGTGCACTTACTCTGAGGCCGCGTACACACGCGCGGACTGTTTGCCCAACCTTGTTCGTCAAACAGTTTGGGCAAACAGCCCGCTCAAAATTTGCATGAGCGGACTTGCCCACACACGAGCGGACTGTTTGACGAACAAGGTTGGGCAAACAGTTCGCTCAACTTTTGAAATGAACGGACTCGCCCACGTAAGGAGGAGGCAAATCCGCCCATTTCGAGCGCGTGTACAGGTAGGCGGGGCCCGCGAAGGAGACGTCGCGGGCTCCGCCGCCTGGAATGGGCTTAAAGGGGAACCCCAACGCCGAAAAAAATCGGCGTGGGGGTTCCCCCCAAGTCCACACCAGACCCTTGTCCGAGCACGCTACCCGGCCGGCCAGGAAAGGGGGGCGAGCGAGCGCGCCCCCCCTCCTGAGCCGTAACCAGGCCGCGTGCCCTCAACATGGGGGGTGCCTTGGGGAAGGGGGGGCCGCGCGGCCCCCCCACCCCAAAGCACCTTGTCCCCATGTTGATGAGGACAAGGGCCTCTTCCCGACAACCCTGGCCGTTGGTTGTCGGGGTCTGCGGGCGGGGGGCTTATCGGAATCCGGGAGCCCCCTTTAAGAAGGGGGCCCCCGGATATCGGCCCCCCACCCTATGTGAATGAGTATGGGGTACAATGTACCCCTACCCATTCACCTGTGGAATAAAGTACAAAAAAAACACAACACATGGAAAAAGTATTTTATTGCACAGCTCCGGGGGTCTTCCGTCTTCGGGGGTCTTCTCGCCGGACTCCTCCGCTATGTGTGTGTAGCTCTTTTGCTAGCGGAGGAGTCCGGCTTTCTTCCTCCCCGCCGCCGGCCTCTTCTCCCGACTTCGGGGGTCTTGTCCCCCTCTTCGGTTCTTCTGCCGGGCCACCGCGCCTGGTCCGGTGGCCCGGTCTTCTGTCGCCGTCTTCCGTTCTTCTGTCGCCGCCTTCGGTTCTTCTGCCGGGCCACCGCGCCTTCTTGTAGCTCTTTTACAGGCGGTGGCCCGGTCTTCTGTCGCCGCTGTCGTCGCCGCCGCCGCCGCCTTCCGTTCTTGTTCTTCTTCTTGTTCTTCTTCTTCTCCTGGAGATGTTGACTCGACGAGCTCTCCGGCCTGAATGCCAGAGCCGCGCTGTGCGGTCACTTATATAGTGACAATGGGGCGGTGTCACATGGTATATGTCACATGGGTTGGTCACATGGGTTGATGTCACATGGGGACTATGACATCGTAAGGGGGCGGGGTCACCATGTGACCAACCCATGTGACATATACCATGTGACACCGCCCCATTGTCACTATATAAGTGACCGCACAGCGCGGCTCTGGCATTCCGGCCGGAGAGCTCGTCGAGTCAACATCTCCAGGAGAAGAAGAAGAACAAGAAGAAGAACAAGAACGGAAGGCGGCGGCGGCGGCGACGACAGCGGCGACAGAAGACCGGGCCACCGCCTGTAAAAGAGCTACAAGAAGGCGCGGTGGCCCGGCAGAAGAACCGAAGGCGGCGACAGAAGAACGGAAGACGGCGACAGAAGACCGGGCCACCGGACCAGGCGCGGTGGCCCGGCAGAAGAACCGAAGAGGGGGACAAGACCCCCGAAGTCGGGAGAAGAGGCCGGCGGCGGGGAGGAAGAAAGCCGGACTCCTCCGCTAGCAAAAGAGCTACACACACATAGCGGAGGAGTCCGGCGAGAAGACCCCCGAAGACGGAAGACCCCCGGAGCTGTGCAATAAAATATTTTTTCTCTGTGTTGTGTTTTTTATTGTACTTTAGTTCACAGGTGAATGGGTAGGGGTACATTGTACCCCATACTCATTCACATAGGGTGGGAGGCCGGTATCCGGGGGCCCCCTTCTTAAAGGGGGCTCCCGGATTCCGATAAGCCCCCCGCCCGCAGACCCCGACAACCAACGGCCAGGGTTGTCGGGAAGAGGCCCTTGTCCTCATCAACATGGGGACAAGGTGCTTTGGGGTGGGGGGGCCGCGCGGCCCCCCCTTCCCCAAGGCACCCCCCATGTTGAGGGCACGCGGCCTGGTACGGCTCAGGAGGGGGGGCGCGCTCGCTCGCCCCCCTTTCCTGGCCGGCCGGGTAGCGTGCTCGGACAAGGGTCTGGTGTGGACTTTGGGGGGAACCCCCACGCCGATTTTTTTCGGCGTTGGGGTTCCCCTTTAAGCCCATTCCAGGCGGCGGAGCCCGCGACGTCTCCCTCGCGGGCCCCGCCTACCTGTACACGCGCTCGAAATGGGCGGACTTTCCGAGCGGGAACAGTCCGCTCATTTCGAAAGTACAGCGGACAAGCCCACACACGGGCGGACTGTTCGCTCAAACACAGTTTCAGCGGACAGTTTTTCGGAATTTCCGAAAGACTTTGTCCGTCCAACTGTCCGCTGAAACTGTCCGCTGAAAGCCCACACACGAGCGGACTGTCCGCCCAAACACTGTTCAGCGGACAAGGTTGGGCGAACAGTCCGCCCGTGTGTACGCGGCCTGAGATGTCTTCTCTCATCTCTCTGGAACGAATAGACTTCCATGAGGGGAGATTGCATCACTTGCCCTGCTGTGTTTACACTTACACAGGCAGGGGAAGCATTTCATTCGCCAGGACCGATCACCAGGTCCAGGTCAGAAATCACTGGCCTGGGCCATGAGACTGATCGGTTCTGAAGCTAATCCGATCGACGTATAGCTATGAAGCTATGAAGCTTCGCCCAGCCGGGCCAACCTGCTGCACTATAACTGCAGTGGCTGGTCCTGAACTGGTTAAACCTTTATGTTTACATCCTCAATAACAAACTGTTATGACGCCGGTTCCTCCCTCCCCCTCTCTGTACCGATCGGTACAGCGGAGGGGGAAGAGATCGGTGTCAGCAGCGCTGTGGGCTGCATCTGCAGTGCCCACATCGCTGCTCACCGAAATTTAACCCCTCAATTCCCTGCCATTACTCTGCAATACCCAGCCATTACTCTGCAGTACCAGCAAATACTCTGCAATACTCTGCAATACCCTGCAACACTCTGCAATACCCTGCAACACCCGCCAATACCCTGCAACACTCTGCAATGCTCTGCAACACCCGCCAATACCCTGCAACACTATGCAATGCTCTGCAACACCTGTCAATACCCTGCAACACTCTGCAATGCTCTGCAACACTCTGCAATGCTCTGCAACACCCGCCAACACCATGCAATACTCTGCAATGCTCTGCAATGCTCTGCAACACCCGCCAATACCCTGCAACACTCTGCAATGCTCTGCAACACCCGCCAATACCCTGCAACACTCTGCAATGCTCTGCAACACCCGCCAATACCCTGCAACACTCTGCAATGCTCTGCAACACCCGCCAATACCCTGCAACACTCTGCAATGCTCTGCAACACCCGCCAATACCCTGCAATGCTCTGCAACGCAATACTCTGCAACGCCATACTCTGAGATACCCAGCTATACTTTGAAATACCCAGCCATACTCTGAGATACCCAGCCATAGTCGGTGATACCCTGCAATACCCAGTCATAGACATCCCCCCCCCCTCCCACCGCCCTCCGGTGCTTCTACCGACTCGCCAATACGATCAAAGCCAGAATCTTTTTTTTTTTTTTTTTCCAGGCTTCCCAGCTTAGAGGTGAGATGCGGGGTCTTATTGACCCCATATCTCACTGTAAAGAGGACCTGTCATGCCATATTCCTATTACAAGGGATGTTTACATTCCTTGTAATAGGAATAAAAGTGATCAAAAAATTAATTTTTGGGGAAAAAAATGTCAAACTAAAATAAATAAAGTAAAATGAACAATAAAATATATATTTTTTTAAAGCGCCCCTGTCCCCATGTGCTTGCATGCAGAAGCGAATACATACGTAAGTCCCGTCCACATATGAAAACGGTGTTCAAACCACACATGTGAGGTATCGCTGCGAACGATAGAGCGAGAGCAATAATTCTAGCCCTAGACCTCCTCTGTAAACATATAACCAGTAAAGAAAATTTAAAGCGTTGCCTATGGCGATTTTTAAGTAGCGACGTTTGGCGCCATTCCATGAGCGTGTGAAATTTTGAAGAGTGACATGTTAGGTATCTATTTACTCAGCGTAACTTCATCTTTCACATTATGCAAAAATTGGGCTAACTTTCCTGTGTTTTTTTTTTTTTTAACCCCCAAATTGTTTTTTTTTCCAAAAAAAGCATTCGAAAAATTGCTGCGCAAATACCGTGCAACGACCACCATTGTATTTTCCAGGGTGTTTGCTAAAAAAACATATATAATGTTTTGGGATTCTATGTAATTTTCTAGCAAATAAATGATGATTTTTACATGTAGGAGAGAAATGTCAGAATTGTCCTGGGTGCTCCAGAATGCCTGATGGCGCTCCATGCATGTTGGGCCTCTGTATGTGGCCCATCTGTGTAAAAGTCTCACACATGTGGTATCACCGTACTCGGAAGTAATAGCAGAATGTGTTTTGGGGTGTAATTTGTGGTATGCATATGCTGTGTGTGAGAAATAAACTGATAATATGACAATTTTGTGAAAAAAAAAAAAAAGTAAAAAAAATCTTGATTTTGCAAAGAATTGTGGGAAAAAATGACAACTTCAAAAAACTCATCATGCCTCTTACTAAATACCTTGGAATGTCTTCTTTCCAAAAAGGGGTCATTTGGGGGGGTATTTGTACTTTTCTGGCATGTTAGAGTCTCAAGAATTGAAATAGGCCGTCAGTACTTCAGGTGTGATAAATTTTCAGATATTGCCACCATAGCTTGTGGACTCTATAACTTTCACAAAGACCAAATAATATCCACCAATTTGTACTTATTTTTACCAAAGAAATGTAGAAGTATAAATTTTGGCCAAAATGTATGAAAAAAAATTACTAATCTGCTAAATTTTATAACAGAAATGAAGAAAAATTCATTTTTTTTTACAGAATTTTCTGTATTTTTTCTTTTATAGCACAAAAAATAAAAAAACGAGCAGTGATTAAATACCACCAAAAGAAAGCTCCATTTGTGTGAAAAAAAAGGACAAAAATTTCATATAGGTCCAGTGTTGCATGACTGAGTAATTGTCCTTCAAAATGTGAGAGCACCGAAAGCTGAAAATTGGTCTGGTTATTAAGGGTGTTTAACCACTTCCCACCCGGCCAATGCATATATACGGCCGGGTGGGAGCCATCTACTCCTGATAGGACGTTCAGGAACGTCCTTCAGGAGTAGCGGGATCGCGCGCGTGCGTGCCCGCGCAGCGGCGCGATCCCGATGTGCTCGTGTCACCCGGACACGGCACATCTCAGATCGGCAGGAGGGCTCTGTGATTGGCCCTCCTGATCACATGACGGCCGTGTCCAATCACGGCCGTCATGTGATGTAAACAAACAGCCGGTTGCTAGGCAATCGGCTCTCCTCTCTTCACACGGAAGTCACCGCTGAGGAGAGGAGAGCAGAACGCTGCATCCGGCTGATGATCAGTGAGTATGGGCTGCTTTTTACAGCTTTTTACTCACTGATCATCAGTGTAGTGTAAACACACAACACACCACACAGTACAAACACAGTCCCCACATATGTCCCCAAAACACACATGTCCCCAAAACATACATGTCCCCAAATAATAAAAACACATGTCCCTGATAATAAAAACATGTCCCCCACATATGTCCCACTAAAATCACATGTCCCAATGATTATCTGCACACATATGTACGTGATCACCTGCACACATATGTACATGATCATTTGCGTACATATGTCCGTGATCACACAAACCAATTATTATACACTTAACGGAATTTTTTTTACCAAAAACATGTAGCAGAATACATTTTGGCTTAAATTTATGACAAAATTTGATTTTATTGGATTTCTTTTCAAATAGAAAAAAGAAAATATTGTTTTTTTTCCAAATTTCCGCTTTTTTTGCGCTTATATCGCAAAAAAAAAAAACGGAGTCGTGAATAAATAACACCAAAATAAAGCTCTATTTGTGCGAACAAAATTATAACAATTTCATTTGGGTACAGTGTAGCACGACCGCGCAATTGTCACTGAAAGCGCGAGAGCGATGAAAGCTGAAAATTGGGCTGGGAAGGAAGGGGGCGAAAGTGCCCTGTATTGTAGTGGTTAAGTGCCCAGTGGTCAAGTGGTTAAAGCTATGAATATTAAATGATGAAAGCAATAATAGCCATAATACTTGAAAAAGTGACATGATGATTAACTATAATAACACCGATGGTAAATCTGTTGTCTATGTCTTTTTTTTATTTGCTCCAAAATGTGTGCAAATTTTTCAAAATTTTGACTCTAAGAGCTTCAGTCCTTAACCCATAAATCAGAGGGTTTACAGCAATGGAGAAACTCAAACCGCTCACACAGATGGCAACGTGAGCAACTGTTGACAGAGAACCACCATTTACCCTGTACCTAAATACAACAAACATTGTTCCAACCATGAAAATGGAAAAGGCCACTACGTGAGTCACCAGGGTATACATGGCTCTCTGAGAGGCTTCCCCAGAAAGCTTAAGACAAATGAGAATTGTCCTTATGTAACAGTAAACTATTACAAGCATACAGCCAATCACAAAGAACAAGGTCCACGTTGTTCCATAGATAAAGTTAATCGTTATGTCACCACAAGCCAGTCGTTGAAGGGATATGCTCTCACAATAGACACTGTTGATGTTAACAGCACAAAAGGTTAGTCTTGCTGTTAATAAAACACCCGCAGCCATTGCCATTAAGACAAAAATCCATATGGCAATGATCACTTTTGCACACGTCAGGTTGGTCATGAGAGAATGATATCTCAGAGGGTGTCCTACAGCCAAAAAGCGATCGTATGCTATAGCCGTAAAGGCAAAAATTTCGACAGACCCATAACCTTGAATAAAGAAGCCCTGGGAGAGACATGCAGAGAGAGAGATGGTTGAACATTCAGTCAACAAATCAATGAATAGTTTGGGCAGGTAAGCCGAACTTCCAACCATGACATTGAAAACCAGATGACATATAAAGAAATACATAGGTTCATGCAAGCTTTCTTCTGCCTGGGTTACGTAAACAATCATTAAACATATGGACATTGTGATAACATATAATGCAAAGGCAAAAAGAGCATACAAGTATCTAAATGATTCCATCTCAATAAGTCCCACAAGAACAAAGTTGGTGATTATCGATGAGGTGTTTTGTGCTGATGAAATCATGGCTTGATATTTATTGCCTGCCAAAAAGCCAGATAGTGAAATTTTGAAGATCTGGGCATCAAGTAGACAAGTAAAAAAAAAATGGAATTTTCATTGGCCCTGCATGATCAGTTTTTTTCTCCTTGCTGTAGATCTGCTGAATGATGCATGCTTGCCTAGCAAAGTTTATATAGCCGTTGTAGGACTTTATCCCTGGTTGGTATTTGCATTGTGGAGGAGCACGGTGAGTAGGACTTGAGGGATCTTTTTCAGAAACTGAAAACATTTTAATCCGGTGGGATCATAAGCTGTTACAGCTGCTCGCTGCCTCATTAGTGAGAAAAAACAAAAGAGTAGCTTAATTAACTCTTCTTCTCCAATAAAAAAAAAAAAATTATAGGAATCATAGGATCATTTGAAAACTAAAGTAGTGTTCACAAACAGGATTCAAAGTGAGTTAGTTTAAGTTTTCCATTCCTGACCATACAGTGTTTATGAAAAGAGTCATCAGTATTAGTGCTGGAGAGTCCAGTTTTTCCTTAATGAGGTTTTGCTGATATATAAATAATGGATTTTAAAGAACTGGTCACAACAATAAACTTTGCATCGGATGGTTTAGTGCAACAATAAAATCACACACTTTCGGGCTTTGTTCACCTACTGTCCCATGCACTCAGTGACAGGTGATCATTTGGGATATACTTGAATATTGGTTCACCCAGAGTTGTCATTTGTGATGAGATAATTTGCAACTGATTTGCCATCTTTCTAGACAGAACGTCACCTACAACTCACAGAGGCTATTTAGACAGACTCTGAAAGAACCTCAATAGAGATATTTGCCAGAACATCATGGATCATCAGGTAGAGGTAGTCATTCAGGCCACCTTCGTCAGGCATGTGTCATCACATGCCTGAAAAAAAGGGTCATGAGTGACTCTGAAACATTGCACTAACTCTTTGTGATGTGATAATGCTTTAATTAAAAGACGTTTGGACTCTACCTGATTATCCGGGGGGGTTGGCAAATATCCCTATTGTAGCTTTTGGATCCAGTCTCCAGCTGATGGTTGTTGCAGCACCCAAAACTCTAGAGCTTTCTCCAGGAATGTGTGTGATAGGAATAAGGTGTACTATCTGGAAGAACCTTAACACAGCTATGAAAATGTTCAAGAAGCTTCTGGTACCAAAGCTCAACGAGAGGAGTGTCAGGTCACCTTGAGGCCAGGTGACAGATGCACACCGTAGGGATTAGGAGTGCACCGCAAGGTTGTGGACCCTACAGCTGACTGCTGCGGATGGGGGTCAAGGTGATAGGAAGGCAGGGCCGCCAGAACACCAAGATGGATCCCACCAGGGATAGAGCGTAAGATTCCCTGGGGCGCAGAGTCTAAGGCCGCGTACACACGCGGGGACTGTTCGCCCAACTTTGTCCGTCAAACAGTTTCGGCAAACAGTCCGCTCAAACTTAGCATGGACGGACATGGCCACACACGACGGACGAACAGTTTGCTGAAACCGTGCGCGATGACGTGAACGGCACGTACGACGGGACGAAAAATACGACGTCCTATACACTGCATTATAGCTTTCGGCGTGAAAATCCTTTCTGAGCATGCGCGCAACTTTGTTTGACGAACAAGCCTACACACGAGCTGACTGTTCGCTGAAACAAGGTTTCAGCGGACAGTTTTTCGGAAATTCCGAAAAACCTTGTCCGTCAAACTGTCCGCTGAAACTGTCCGCTGAAAACCCACACACGAGCGGACTGTCCACCCAAACACTGTTCAGCGGACAAAGTTGGGCGAACAGTCCGCCCGTGTGTACGCGGCCTAAGAGCCAGCAGGTGTTCACCAGAGCCTCGAGTGGTGAGGATGGACTTGGCTGCAACTGGCTCCAGGTCGCGACCCCCAGGGTCCCCCAGCTCACACAGTAGGCAACAGGAGGATAGGGATGGTGA
The DNA here is from genome assembly GCF_037356315.1 of Lithobates pipiens. Taxonomy (NCBI): domain Eukaryota; kingdom Metazoa; phylum Chordata; class Amphibia; order Anura; family Ranidae; genus Lithobates; species Lithobates pipiens. Next base: position 14,422,644 of record NW_027507785.1, read on the forward strand.
GGGACAAAGCCAAGGTCGGGGCCACAAGCAGACAGGAATAGTCAGGGACACGCCAAAAGGTCAGGATCACAGGCAAACAGGGGTGGTCTAGGACACGCCAAAGTCGGTAACGGAATAACAGCAGAGCACACGGCAGGTAACAGGAAGCTAACACACAAAGGTTGATCAGCAGGGCTGGCCTGCAGTGCACAGGTTAATATAGGGTAGTCTGATAGGAACTAGGGTGGAGCCATGCCAGAGGATGGATTATAAAAGCAGTCAGGTGAGGGTCGGCTGGTCTCTAGAAATGAACAAATGGAGACAGGTAAGCAGACGAACTCTATTGCACAACCCAACGAACCCCCCCCCCCTCTTACGAGGCCTCCCCCTTCCCCGGCTGGGACCAGGTTTAGAGGGGAACTTCAAATGAAACTTCCTCAACAGTCGAGGTGCAAAGACCTCGGAAGCCGAAATCCACAACCTCTCCTCAGGACGAAAACCTTTCCAGTGCACAAGGTACTAGAGAATGCCTCTACAGAGTCAGGAATCCAAAATTTGGCTAACCTCGTACTCCTGATTAGTGATGGACGAACTTCTGATGGGACGTTTCGCGAACGCGGACTGCGAACGCGGCCGATAGTTCGCGAACCGGAACGTTCGAGGCGGGCCCCATTGACTTCAATGGGAGGCGAACTTCGCAAACCTACAGGTCAGATTTGCAGCCACAAAATAATTAATAGCTGTGCAAACATAGTCCCACCACATGGCCAATGACATAACACGTGGGAAGGCTGGCCGTAGGCCAGCCTGTATTTGTGGGAGGAGTCCGAGGCTATATAACCCTCCTCCTCTGTCAGGGCCAGGGCTGGGGTTTTCTAGGTGTAGGCAGCTCATGGGGGAAGGGCTGTCCAGCTATCCCCCACCACTCTCTGCTCTGCATTCATGCTGATGGGGAAGCGGGGTGCGTTTTCCTGTCATGTTCCAGTGTGAGGAGAGGGGGGGGGGGTGATCCTCTCTCTCTCTCTCTCCCCACACGTTTGCTCTGTCCATCCGCCCGCCGTTTCTGCCAGTGTGGGGAGTGGGGGGGGGGGGTGATCGGCCACCCCAGCTCCTCTCTCTCCCCACACGTTTGCTCTGTCCACCCACCCGCCGTTTCTTCCAGTGTGGGGAGGGGAGGGGGGGGGCGATCAGCCGCCCCAGCTCCTCTCTCTCCCCAGCTCCTCTCTCTCCCCATGTGTGTTGTGCTGCCGATTCGTCCGGGGGGGGGGCTCCACGTGGCAGCCGCTCGGCTGATTCTCCCTGGGGGGAGGGTGTGATCGGCTGGGCTGCTGGGAGCCCGCCTGGTGATCGGCCGCCCGCTGGATCCTCTCTCCCCTTGCTCGCATGGCGGCGGGGGGGGGGGGGGGTCGGCCGCCCGCTGGCTTCTCTCTCATTGCTCACATGGCGGGGGGTGGTCGGCCGCCCGCTGGCTCCTCTCTCCCTTTGCTTGCATGGCGGGGGGGAGAGGGGGGGGTCGGCCACCGCTGGCTCCACTCCCCGTGCATGTCCGTCGCCAGAGCTGCCGAGAACCCGCCTGGTGATCGGTCAGCTGCTGGATCCTCTCTCCCCTTGCTCATGTGGGGGGGGGGGGAGGGTGGTATCGGCTGGCTGCCTAAGTGAGCGGTGGGTCCTGGTGCTTGCAAGGGGGATGGGCTGTCACCCACCTGTTGATCCTTTCCTCCCCACAGCGCAGACTGGCATCTCTGCTGCAGTGAAAAGTGAATATGGACAATGATATAGCGCTCTATTCAAAACAAACAAAATATATAAAAAAGTTCATAAACAAAAATATAGTGAATGGCTTCAAAATACGATATCCTCAGATATGGTGATCACATCCAAAGGCAGAAGAAGGAATAGTCATAATCCATTTCATACGCAGAGGAGGAGGGGAACCGTCACCAACACCCAAAAACACTGACTCTTACCATAGATGTACAGATAAAAACGCATGTAGTAAATCACCAAGGGGGAGGCAGTTTTCTATGCTGATTTCCCTTCGTCTACAGAAGCGCAATCATCTCAATGGGAGTCGTCCAATGGGAAAAGAGGATTCCTATTTCTGTTTAGTAGGCACTTCACTTCCCAGGAACTGCTTAAATCTCCAGACCAACAATCCTCCCAAAAACCATAGAAAACATAAAACAAAGTGGCCTCATTGCGCAGGTATACTGATAAACCAATAATCTTTTTATTCTCTAAAACCGTAGTTGAACTCACATTTAAGATGAGATATACAGGCATCAAATGACAATCGGCTACAGATGGAAAAAAACGAATGAAGACCACTCCTGTGCTCCTTCTGATGTCACCAGGTCCCAAAAAACGCCCGACGTTTCGCCACCAACGTGCGTCCTCAGGGGCATCTCTGCTGCAGTGATGGAGGATCTCAGTTCACCCAGGTTGCTGCTTTACTTGTTGGTGGTTTCTTTGGTCGGTGTTATATTGGGGTCAGCCCGGGTGTCTGTGGTAGCTTCCATCAGCAATTTTCTGTCATAGCATTCTGTTATAGTGTTTTGCCAGCGTTTTCTGTTATAGCGTTTTTTCCAGCGTTTTCTGTCATATCGTTCTGCCAGCGTTTTCTGTCATAGCGTTCTGCCAGCGTTTTCTGTCATAGCGTTCTGCCAGCGTTTTCTGTCATAGCGTTCTGCCAGCGTTTTCTGTCATAGCGTTCTGCCAGCGTTTCTGTCATAGCGTTCTGCCAGCGTTTTCTGTCATAGCGTTCTGCCAGCGTTTTCTGTCATAGCGTTCTGCCAGCGTTTTCTGTCATAGCGTTCTGCCAGCGTTTTTCTGTCACAGCGTTCTGCCAGCGTTTTTTTGTCACAGCGTTCTGCCAGCGTTTTTCTGTCACAGCTTTCTGCCAGCGTTTTCCTGTCACAGCGTTCTGCCAGCGTTTTTCTGTCACAGCGTTCTGCCAGCGATTTTCTGTCACAGTGTTCTGCCTGCGATTTTCTGTCACAGCGTTCTGCCTGTGATTTTCTGTCACAGCGTTCTGCCTGCGATTTTCTGTCACAGCGGGCTATCCAGCATTTCTGTCACAACGTTCTGTCCAGCATTTCTGTCACAGCGTTCTGCCCTGCATTTTCTGCCCAGCATTTTCTGTCACAGCGTTCTGCCCAGCATTTTTCTGTCACAGCGTTCTGCCCAGCATTTTTCTGTCACAGCGTTCTGCCCAGCATTTTTCTGTCACAGCGTTCTGCCCAGCATTTTCTGTCACAGCGTTCTGCCCAGCATTTTCTGTCACAGCGTTCTGCCCAGCATTTTCTGTCACAGCGTTCTGCCCAGCATTTTCTGTCACAGCGTTCTGCCCAGCATTTTCTGTCATAACATTCGGCCCAGCATTTTCTGTCATAACGTTCGGCCCAGCATTCCTGTCATAGCGTTCTATCTAGCTTTCCTGTCATAGCGTTCTGTCCAGCATTTCTGTCACAGCGTTCTGTCCAGGTTTCGGTCATAGCATTCAGTCCAGTTTTTTGTCACAGCATTCTGTTCAGCATTTTCTGTCATAGCGTTCGGCCCAGCATTTCTGTCATAGCGTTCCATCTAGCTTTCCTGTCATAGCGTTCTGTCCAGCATTTCTGTCACAGCGTTCTGTCCAGGTTTCGGTCATAGCATTCAGTCCAGTTTTTTGTCACAGCGTTCTGTTCAGCATTTTCTGTCATAGCGTTCGGCCCAGCATTTCTGTCATAAGCGTTCCATCTAGCTTTCCTGTCATAGCGTTCTGTCCAGCATTTCTGTCACAGCGTTCTGTCCAGGTTTCGGTCAGCATTCAGTCCAGTTTTTCTGTCACAGCGTTCTGTTCAGCATTTTCTGTCATAGCGTTCTGCCCAGCATTTCTGTCACAGAGTTCGGTCCAGCATTTCTGTCACAGCGTTCAGTCCAGCATTTCTGTCACAGCGTTCGGTCCAGCATTTCTGTCACAGCGTTCGGTCCAGCATTTCTGTCACAGCGTTCGGTCCAGCATTTCTGTCACAGCGTTCGGCCCAGCATTTCTGTCATAGCATTCGATCTAGCTTTCCTGTCATAGCGTTCTGTCCAGGTTTTGGTTATAGCATTAGTCCAGTTTTCTGTCACAGCGTTCTGTTCAGCATTTTCTGTCATTACGTTCGGCTCAGCATTTTCTGTCATTACGTTCGGCCCAGCATTTTCTGTCTTTACGTTCGGCCCAGCATTTTCTGTCTTTACGTTCGGCCCAGCATTTTCTGTCATTACGTTCGGCCCAGCATTTTCTGTCATACGTTCGGCCCAGCATTTTCTGTCATACGTTCGGCCCAGCATTTTCTGTCATACGTTCGGCCCAGCATTTTCTGTCATACGTTCGGCCCAGCATTTTCTGTCATAATGTTCGGCCCAGCAATTCTGTCATAGCGATTGGTCCAGCATTCTCGGTCATAGCATTCTTTCTAGCTTTCCTGTCATAGCGTTCTGTCCAGGTTCGGTCACAGCATTTAGTCCAGTATTTCCATCATAGCGTTCGGTCCAGTATTTCCGTCATAGCGTTCGGTCCAGTATTTCCGTCATAGCGCTCTGTCCAGCATGGCGGTCATAGTGGTTTGCCCCTGGGTTCCTGTCATATCATTCTGCCCGGCATGTCTGTCATAGCGTTCCGCCCCAGGTTATCTGTCAGTGTTCTGCCCCTGGAGTTCTGTCATAGCGTCCTGCCAGCATGTCTGTCATAGCGTTCTGCCCCGGGATTTCAGTCATCGTTCTACCTAGGTTAACTTTTAGCATTTCTGTCATGGCATTGTCGTGACATTTTTCTGTCAGTATTTCTGTCATTGTGTTTCTGTTCAGTGGTTCTGTCATGGTGTTTCAACCTCTGTGTTTGGCTTCAGAGTTCGCAGAAGGGCGTTCACTTATGACATATTCTGGTTAGGTTTGTCTGCATTCATTGTCATGTCTTATCGTATCTGTGTTCATGTTTGTACCGGGGTCAGTTAGCTAGGGCTCGCACATCGGGATCTGTCACGTCTACAGATCCATACGGGCTGAGGTTTCGTTATTAATGATTGCTGACCACAATCTTCTCGCCTGTATACCATACGTCATACGATGCATGTTCATTCACCACACCTGTACGTCTACCCACCACGGTCTGTGGGTACTCTAGGCCTGAGTTTCTGTTAATTACCTGTCTCTGCGCTGCAGGTTACTCGGGTTAACTCACTATTCACAACTCACACACGGGGGGTTCATCATTAGGTTCATTCATGCGCTGTGGTCTTGACTTTTCTGCCATGTTCTCATTCTTAGGTAGGCAGAGGGGCATTGTTGTTCTCATGTCTGGTTGTCTGTCTTTCCTTCTAGTTGCGTTTTCAGGTTGGGCCGTCTTGGCATCCATACCAATATCAACCATGCCTGCACTCACTTACAGATGTCATTTTGCCACTGGGCGCACCCTCGGGTTGGAAGCAGACGTAAATTTTCTTAGTTGACATCCTGTTGCATAGAGGCCCTGGTTACCGCCCTGGGATTCATACTCTCAGGGTGTGTCCAAGCCACGGTCCTTAGGTGGTAGGTTGGGTGACGTCGTCACCATCCTGGATTCCACTCTCAGCTCCGATCTCTTGTCTAGGAAGTTGCCTGGAGTACTGCTCAGGGACGTCGGTCCAGTCATCTTTGCTCCTCCCCGGTTTGTTCCAGGTGGGGAGGGGGGTGCTTTAGTCACTTCGGGCATGGCTGGATCATGCTATGGGACTTAGTCCCCTGGGTTGGAGTCTGTTTCTCCTTCTTCGGTTCAGGATTCGGTCTCGGTTGGTAGGTCTCGGGCAGTAGCATGACCTGTTCGCATCCGGTGGGACCAGTCTGTCTTGGTGTCGCCATGTTGATGATGCTCATTGCCATGGCACCTACTCCATAACATCCATCGGGCAGCCAGGTTTCCTCTCCTATCACTGGTATTTTTGGCACTCACCCTCTCACTTCCTCTTACCAGGTATGGGAAGGGGTGTTTCACAGTGCTTCTTCTGGTGTCTGTTGTAGGGGTTCTTCGGGTCAGCCCTTGCTCTCTTGTCCCCACGTATACTCTCATTCATAGCAGTTCATTCGCATGTCCGGGTTACCTTGGGCATCAGGCTCATCCTATCCTTCACGGGACGTTCAATTGGGTTTGCGTAGCTTGCAGGCTCTAAGGAGGTTCCTTCTCATCTCCAGGTCAGGAGTCGGTGGGTTCTACTCTCACAGCGGATACTTACCGGTTACTTACGGTTGGCGTTTGGGCATACGTCATTTTATGGATGGGATCTTTACCTTCCCTCTCCCACCTAAACTTGTGTCTTTTTGCCCTCTTTTCAGGCATACTGACCATACAGGCCATGGCACACCTCAGGCCTTGTTTCTTAAGTAATATTGCATTTCCCACTTGAAGACTCCGATTACAAGTGGGAAGGCTGGCCGTAGGCCAGCCTGTATTTCTGGGAGGAGTCTGAGGCTATATAACCCTCCTCCTCTGTCAGGGCCAGGGCTGGGGTTTTCTAGGTGCCCACCCACCCGTTTCCCCCAGGTTATTCACTCATACTCATAGTATTTTTTCTTATTCTTACATTCAGGGTATGCCCTCTTTTCAGGCATACTGACCATACAGGCCATGGCACACCTCAGGCCTTGTTTCTTAAGTAATATTGCATTTCCCACTTGAAGACTCCGATTACAAATGTATGAGGTGAATCTGGGATCGACAACTACAAACATTCTTTTTTTATATGGGAAATTGTTGTGACAATTCAGGACTGTGGAGCGCATGAAGGCAATGGAGGAGAGGGAAGGTCAGGGACCAGGGTAGGCAAAGAAGAGGGTGCAGGAGATGATCACCAGCAGCGTGACACACAGCAATGACACCTGCACCGTGATAGAGTCATCTGACAACAGCACCGTGATAGAGAGCACTGACATCAGCAGCGTGACATAAAGCACTAACACCAGCACCGTGATATACAGCACTGACAGCAGCACCATGATAGAGAGCACTGACATCAGCAGCGTGACATAAAGCACTAACACCAGCCCCGTGATATACAGCACTGACAGCAGCACCGTGATAGAGACCATTGACATCAGCAGCGTGACATAAAGCACTAACACCAGCACCGTGATATACAGCACTGACAGCAGCACCATGATAGAGAGCACTGACATCAGCAGCGTGACATACAGCAATGACACCTGCACCGTGATAGAGTCATCTGACAACAGCACCGTGATAGAGAGCACTGACATCAGCAGCGTGACATAAAGCACTAAAACCAGCACCGTGAAATGCAGCACTGACAGCAGCACCGTGATAGAGAGCACTGGCATCAGCAGCGTGACATACAGCAATGACACCTGCACCGTGAAATGCAGCACTGACAGCAGCACCGTGATAGAGAGCACTGACATCAGCAGTGTGACATACAGCAATGACACCTGCACCGTGATAGAGTCATCTGACAACAGCACCGTGATAGAGAGCACTGACATCAGCAGCGTGACATAAAGCACTAAAACCAGCACCGTGAAATGCAGCACTGACAGCAGCACCATGATAGAGAGCACTGACATCAGCAGCGTAACATACAGCAATGGCACCTGCACCGTGATAGAGTCATCTGACAACAGCACCGTGATAGAGAGCACTGACATCAGCAGCGTGACATAAAGCACTAAAACCAGCACCGTGAAATGCAGCACTGACAGCAGCACCGTGATAGAGAGCACTGACATCAGCAGTGTGACATACAGCAATGACACCTGCACCGTGATAGAGTCATCTGACAACAGCACCGTGATAGAGAGCACTGACATCAGCAGCGTGACATAAAGCATTAACACCAGCACCGTGATATACATCACTGACAGCAGCACCGTGATAGAGAGTACTGACATCAGCACCGTGATATACAGCACTGACACCTGCACCGTAAGCAGCCCCAGGAGGAAGTCAGCATAGCACAGGGATGGTGGGAGCCCCTCATAATGAGCATAGCACAGGAATGGTGGGAGCCCCTCATAATGAGCATAGCACAGGGATGGTGGGAGCCCCTCATAATGAGCATAGCACAGGGATGGTGGGAGCCCCTCATAATAAGCAGCCCCAGGAGGATGTCAGCATAGCACAGGGATGGTGCGAGCCCCTCATAATAAGCAGCCCCAGGAGGAAGTCAGCACAGCACAGGGATGGTGGGAGCCCCTCATAATAAGCAGCCCCAGGAAGAAGTCAGCACAGCACAGGGATGGTGGGAGCCCCTCATAATATGCACAGCAGAAGTACAGCCCCAGGAGGATGTCAGCACAGCACAGGGATGGTGGGAGCCCCTCATAATATGCACAGCAGAGGTACAGCCCCAGGAGGATGTCAGCACAGCACAGGGATGGTGGGAGCCCCTCATAATAAGCAGCCCCAGTAGAAATATGACACCGCTCAACCTCTTCAAAGAGGAGGGTACGGGCATATAGTACGGTGTGCTTTTTTTGTACCAGGAAGTAAGCCAAATGAAGAAAGAAGGTCTCTGTGCTCAATTAAAAAAATTGTTTATAGACATATACATGGTCTACTGGTCACATGTGTTGAATTCCTCCGAGATCCATGCCTCATTCATTTTTAGAAATGTGAGGTAGTTAACACTGTCGTGAGCTAGGCGAGTACGCTTATCCGTCACGATCCCCCCTGCTGCGCTGAACGTCCTTTCGGACAGGACACTGGATGAGGGGCAAGCCAACAGTTCGATTGCAAATTGGGCAAGCTCTGGCCAGAGGTCAAGCCTGCCCACCCAGTAGTCCAGGGGTTCATCACTCCTCAGAGCGTCCACATCGCCCGTTAACCCGATGTAGTCGGACACCTGACGGTCTAGGTGTTCCCTGATGCTGGATCCGGATGACACCTGTTGATGGGTCGGCTGAAAGAATGATCTCATATCCGAAGTCACCAACACATCTTCAAACCGGCCTCTTCTTGCAGACGCTGTTGGATTGGTACCCGCAACTCCTTCTCTGGGAGTGGGAATTGCTCCTCTGCCAGCGCACGCAAAAGCAGAATGCAGCATTTCTCGAAGCAAGGCCTGGAAGTGCTCCATTCTGACAGCCAGGGCAGGACTTACCATTGGGCTTGACTGGGCTCAAGCCCATGGGCCCCACCCAAATGGGGGCCCCATCAAGATACATAGCCGAGTGTACTCGGCTCGGCTCACAGTCATGCCCAGTCCTGCCCTATTATGGACATAACACAAGGACTGCGTGTGACTGTGAGCCGAGCCGAGTACACTCGGCTACTCTCCACTCAGGACTGGGAGAGGACTGGGAGAGGACCCGAGAGCCACCAAGAGGACTCTGTATCTCGGCGGCACCATTTTTTAACTTCAAGACTGCAATGACAAGGCCTAAAATGACACTGGACAAGGCTGCAGATGGACACTGATAAGGCTGCATTGATGGGCGTTTAAATGTACGTTTTTGTTTCTTAAAATTCCCTCCTAAACTTGGGGTGCGTGTTATATGCTGGCGCATGTTATACACCGATAAATATGGTAATGTATAGAAGGTAGGGCCCGAAAGTGACTCAAGCCCAGGGGCCCCCACCACCCTAAGTCCTGCCCTGCTGCCAGCCCTCTGTGATGGCGGTAACATTTCCACCATTTTGTGTTTGTACCGGGGGTCTAAGTACGTTGCCACCCAGTACTGGTCCTTGATCCTTATGCTTTTTATACGGGGGTCCCTATTAAAACACTGGAGCATGAAGGCCCCCATTTGCACTAAAGTGGAAGCGGTGTGGTGGCCTGGCTCCTGCTCATCATCCAGGATAATGTCGTCCTCTTCATTCTCCTCTCCCCATCCACACACAACAGGGATCCCAGAAAGGTTTAAAGCATGCTCTTCTTGCTCCTCCTCATCCGCCCCGGCACCATCCTCCTCTGACTCCTCTTCAGACTCCTGTTGTTGACTTGTCTCAGATAGAGTAGCCCCCCCTGGGAATTCATCCAGCATTGCGACTTCCTCATTTTCCCGCTCCTGCTCCTCCACAGCTTGAGCAATGACACGATGCAATGCACGCTCCATAAAGAAGGCATAAGGTACCATGTCACTGATGGCGCCATGGCTGCAACTGACCAGTTTGGTGATCTCCTCAAATGGCTGCAGAAGTCTGCATGCCTCGCGCATGAGCAGCCACTGGCGCGGTGAAAAAAAAACCAGCTCCCCAGAACCTGTTCTGCCGCAGAGTTCATACAGGTAGACGTTAACTGCACGTTTCTGCTGGAGCAGCCTATCAAGCATATAGAAGGGTGAGTTTCATCGCGTCAGGCAATCACAAATAAGACGTCTGACCAGCAGATTGTGTCGCCGCTGAATGTCAGCAAGGCGAGCCATCGCCGTGTAAGATCTTCTGAAATGGGCCGAGATTTTCCTTGCCTGCCGCAAGATGTCCTGGACCCCAGGGTATTTGACAACTGCACGACCAAGTTTAAGACGTGTGCCATGCATGGCACATGCGTGATTTTGCCCTGTTTCAATGCGCTAAGCAGATTGGCACCGTTGTCACACACCACTTTACCAACTGTCAAATTGAGCGGTGTTAGTCACTGATCTGCCTGTGAACGCAAAGCTGAAAGGAGTGCCGGGCCAGTGTGGCTCTTGGCTTCCAGGCACAACAGACGCAGCACGGCATGGAAACGTCTCACCTGGCATGTCGAATAGGTTCTGGGGAGCTTGGGCGGAGCAGCGGAAGAGACGCTAGCAGCGGAAAAGGAGGAGTCAGCCGAGGAGGAGAGGGAGGAGGATGGAGTAGGAGGAGAAGAAGAGTCAGGCCTGCATGCAATCCGTGGCGGTAAAACCAAATCTACATGGGTGCCACGGGTTACATGCTTGACGGCCGTCAGAAGGTTCACCCAGTGGGCAGTAAAAGTGATATACCTTCCCTGCCCGTGTTTGCTAGACCACGTGTCTGTGGTCAGATGTATCTTGGCACCGACACTGTGTGCCAGAGATACATTCACTTGCCGCTGAACATGGCCATATAGCTCTGGGATGCCCTTCTCTGAGAAATACTTCCTTCCTGGGACCTTCCATTGTGGTGTTCCAATGGCCACAAATTTGCGAAAGGCCTCCGAGTCCACCAGTTTATATGGCAGTAGTTGGCGGGCTGTCAGTTCTGACAAGCCAGCCGTCAACCATTGGGCAAGAGGGTTATCCGGCGTCATCATTTTTTTACGCTCAAACATTAGGCCCACGGAAGCCTGCCTTTTTGCAGAAAAACGTGAGCTTGGCGTGATGGAAGGTGGAGTGGAGGACAATTGTGAGGAGAGAGGAGAAGGAGAAGTAGAAGACGAGGCTGGACGGTGAGAGCCTGGAGTGTGGCTTTGTGTGTTCCGTTGCTCCCACTGGGCTCAGTGATGGCTGCTTATGTGCCTTCTTAAGGCGGTCGTCCCTAGGTGAGTGTTGGGCTTACCGCGACTAATGCGTTGACTGCAAAGATTGCAAATGGCAAAACTATTGTCAGCAGCGGACACGTTAAAAAAAGCCCACACTGCGGAGCCATGTGCCGGTGTCCTGGGAGCGCCAGATGTGACCGTACATGGTCGATGACTCGCTCCTGATACATTTGCAGTCTGCTTTGTCCCTCCTGTGCAAGTTATTCCTGCTTCTCCTCCCTATCTGCTGATCCATATCTCCCTCTGAACTCCCCTCCTATTCCTCTCTTGTGGGCACCCACGTGACATCACTAGACACGTCATCATCAACGTCACCTTCCCCACCGCTATAAGTAGTGATCTCGGAGTAGGCAGCAACACCGGGGACCAACCTCCTCCTTGGGCTGATCTGGGTACTGTCGTCAGACTGCTGAGCAGTGGTTGTTGCTACCTCCTCTTCCTGATCCAATACCAAGAGTGGCTGCGCATCAGAAATGTCTTGATATGGATCGGAAAATAATTCCTGTGACTCAAGCGGACGGTATGTGGTGGTGGTGGTGTTGTTGGTGGTAGTGTCTTTGGGGGTGCACATAGCAGAGAGTGAAGAAGAGGGTGCAAATCGAGAGGATCAGGAGGGTGCAGAAGAGTAAGGCTGAGTGAGCCACTCAACCAAGTCTGGTGCATCCTTTAAAGTATTGAACGCACCTTCGGCAACTTCCCACTTTGGCTCAAGCCTGTTGCTCCTGCCCTACCCCTACCACCCCTGTGGAAGGGCCTGCCTCTTCCACTGCCTGTAATTTTTTTAATGACCCTGTGACAAAACTCTCAGTCCCTATACCGACGAAGGACTGCTGCAGTATAGGGCAGCAGTCAGCAGTAGTGCACCTCAACCCTATGTATTGTGGACCTATACCAGTCCTTATAGAATGGCAGACTGTACCTCACTCAACCCTATGTACTGTAGTACCCTAGACCTTACCAGTCCTTATAAGGACCTTTGTGGAACAAGTAGGTTGTGAATGATTAGCAGACTGTACCTCAGTCCCTATACTGATAAAGGACTACTGCAGCAGTAGGGCAGCAGTCAGCAGTAGTGCACCTCAACCCTATGTGTTGTGGACCTATACCAGTCCTTATAGAATGGCAGACTGTACCTCACTCAACCCTATGTACTGTAGTACCCTATACCTTACCAGTCCTTATAAGGACCTTTGTGGAACAAGTAGGTTGTGTGTGACTGATTAGCAGACTGTACGTCAGTCCCTATACCGATGAAGGACTGCTGCAGTATAGAGCAGCGGTCAGCAGTAGTGCACCTCAACCCTATGTATTGTGGACCTATACAAGTCCTTATAGAATAGCAGACTGTACCTCACTCAACCCTATGTACTGTAGTACCCTATACCTTACCAGTCCTTATAAGGACCTTTGTGGAACAAGTAGGTTGTGTGTGACTGATTAGCAGACTGTACGTCAGTCCCTATACTGATGAAGGACTGCTGCAGTATAGGGCAGCGGTCATCAGTAGTGCACCTCAACCCTATGTATTGTGGACCTATACCAGTCCTTATAGAATGGCAGACTGTACCTCACTCAACCCTATGTACTGTAGTACCCTTTACCTTACCAGTCCTTGTAAGGACCTTTGTGGAACAAGTAGGTTGTATGTGACTGATTAGCAGACTGTACATCAGTCCCTATACCGATGAAGGACTGCTGCAGTATAGGGCAGCGGTCAACAGTAGTGCACCTCAACCCTATGTATTGTGGACCTATACCAGTCCTTATAGAATAGCAGACTGTACCTCACTCAACCCTATGTATTGTAGTACCCTATACCTTACCAGTCCTTATAAGGACCTTTGTGGAACAAGTAGGTTGTGTGTGACTGATTAGCAGACTGTACGTCAGTCCCTATACCGATGAAGGACTGCTGCAGTATAGGGCAGCGGTCAGCAGTAGTGCACCTCAACCCTATGTATTGTGGACCTATACCAGTCCTTATAGAATGGCAGACTGTACCTCACTCAACCCTATGTACTGTAGAACCCTAGACAGACCAAGTTACCAGTCCTTATAAGGACCTTTGTGGAACAAGTAGGTTGTGTGTGACTGATTAGCAGACTGTACGTCAGTCCCTATACCGATGAAGGACTGCTGCAGTATAGGGCAGCGGTCAGCAGTAGTGCACCTCAACCCTATGTATTGTGGACCTATACCAGTCCTTATAGAATGGCAGACTGTACCTCACTCAACCCTATGTACTGTAGCACCCTAGACAGACCAAGTTACCAGTCCTTATAAGGACCTTTGTGGAACAAGTAGGTTGTGTGTGACTGATTAGCAGACTGTACGTCAGTCCCTATACCGATGAAGGACTGCTGCAGTATAGGGCAGCGGTCAGCAGTAGTGCACCTCAACCCTTTGTATTGTGGACCTATACCAGTCCTTAAAGAATAGCAGACTGTACCTCACCCAACCCTATGTACTATAGCACCCTACACCAGGTTATTACCAGTCCTTATAAGGACCTTTGTGGAACAAGTAGATTGTGAATGATTAGCAGACTGCAGCAGAAGGGCAGCAGTCAAGTATAATATTCTTTCTATATTTGGAAGAAAGAATATTATATGTGTACAAGCCTATTACCATACCACTGATACCAGTCCTGAAAAGAACCTTTGTGGACCTAATATAGTAACAGCTACTGATTAAACTGACCCTCACTGCCTCACACACTGCTTCCTGCCTGTCCCTATATAAACTGACAAAACAGAGGCTACTGGAACAATAACTGGAATAGCACTTTTGTGGACCTGATAGTAACAGCTAATGACTAAACTGACTGTCCCTACAGCAGACACACCATCCTGTCCCTTTCTCTAAACTGACAAAAGACACTCAGGCTGCTGCAACAATCAGTAGCACAGCAAACCTATATACACCTAACACCTATACCAGTCCTGAAAATAACTTTTGTGTACCAAATAGCTAGCAATTTGGGTCACTGCAATCTCTCCCTGCTCCACACAGCAAACTCTCCCTATAGTGACAGAAGAAAGAATGTAAAATGGCTACCGGATCGGGTGTATTTATAAGTTAGGGGGAATGTCCAAGTGTCCATGTGCTGTAATGTCTCAATTGGCTGTACTGTACCCCATGATGGATGTGTCATCATAGGTCAAAGTTCTTTTACACAGTAAACACGGAAGTCCACCGGGCGAACGGCGCCAATAGTCCGCCGAATGGGCGGACCGTGAACAGCCGAAATTCGCCGTGAAATGACCGCCGGGCGAACCGTTCGGCCATCACTACTCCTGATCATCCTCAGTGACCGGTGTTACGGTAGAGAGAGGACGAGAGAACTTATTGAGGACTAAAGGCTTCAGAAGGGCAACATGGAAGGAGTTAGAGATTTTGAGGCTTTTGGGAATCTGGAGCTTGAAACAAACTGGATTCAGTTTAGAAATTATGGTGTACGGACCAATGAGTCTTGGAGGAAATTTGAGAGAAGGAACCCGGAGTTTGATGTTCCTGGTGGAGAGCCAGACTTTGTCTCCTGGCCGAAGAGAAGGTGGCTTACGCCTGCGACGGTCAGCAAAACTCTTGAATTTGTTGGCAGCTTTCTGGAGGGAATCATGAACGTCAGCCCACATGGAATTGAATGATTCCTGAACAGTAGCCAAAGCTGGAATGTCAGAAGAACAAAGTCATAGGAAGAAGAAGCTGAGGATGTCTTCCATAAACAGTGACAAAGGGTGCTTCCTGAGAACTGACGTTGACATGATTATTGTGGGAGAACTCAGCCCACGGTAATAGTGATGCCCAATCATCATGATGGGCAGAAACCAAGGTACGGAGAAAGACCTCCAACTCCTGATTAACTCTCTCAGTCTGGCCATTGGATTGGGGATGATAAGAAGAGGTAAAATCCAATGTCGAGGGTTTTTGCAAAAGGCTCTCCAAAAACTAGAAGTAAACTACACACCCCTGTCCGAAACGACATGAGAAGGAACACCATGAAGGCAGAAAATCTCTCGTACAAAAATGGGAACCAAGGCAGGGGCAGAAGGGAGACCAGGAAGAGGAACAAAATTAGCCATCTTGGAGAACCGATCGATTACTACCCAAATGGCCATATTATTCTCCGACAGTGGAAGATCAGTGATAAAATCCATGGCGATATGAGACCAGGGCTCCTTAGGAATGGGCAAGGGCATGAGAAGACCAGCTGGGGCTTGAGTGGAAGATTTAGACTGAGCACAGACATGACAAGCCTTAACATAGTCTTTAACATCCGAGCGGAGATTAGGCCACCAGTAGTGGCGACTGATGAGCAGGAAGGATCGGAGGAACCCAGCATGACCTGCCACCTTGGAATCATGTCCCCAACGAAGGATCTTAGTTCTTAGCTCCATGGGAACAAAGGTCTTACCAGGAGGAATTTTAGATTCTAGGGTGGTAGAATGGGCAACAATGCATGAGGTAGAAATGATCGGCTCAGGATCAGGGTTGGACTCTTCGTCCAAAGTGTCAAATGACCTAGAGAGCGCATCAGCTCGACCGTTGCAGGAACCAGGTTTGTACATAATCGTGAATTTAAAATGGGAAAAGAAGAGACTCCACCTGGCATGTCTGGGGTTCAGACGTTTAGCATTCTGTAGGTACTGTAGATTCTTATGATCAGTAAAGATCGTTATGGAGTGAGGGGAACCTTCCAAGAGATGATGCCACTCCTCCAACGCCAATTTAATTGCGAGAAGTTCCCGATCACCAATGGCATAATTTCTCTCTGCCTGAGAATTTTTTTTGGAGAAGAACGCACATGGTTGACGTTTCTTGTCAAAGTCCTGAAGAAGCACAGCTCCCACCCCCATCGAAGAAGCATCTACTTCAATAAAAAATGGGTCCTCAGGATTTGGTCTCCTCAAGAGAGGTCCAGAGACAAAGGCCTGTTTCAGATCGTGAAACGCAGAGACAGCCTCAGTGATTATGATTATGACTTAGATGTGGATTGGTTGTGGCCTTCTGAGCCTATGGATGCAACTCCATCCACTTCTGCCACAGGGAGTAGCTCCAGTGTGCTTAGGCCTGAAGGCCCAGAAGAGTAACTGAGGGACTCAGAAGGGACCTCTGCAAAATTCCTTAAAAACATAACAGAACCGTTTTCGGCCTCTTCTCCAGTGTCCAATGAGCAGTGCAGTGAAACCCCCATCTTGGAGTCCCCAGAGCGTGAATAGAAATGTTCTACCCCAGAGCCCAGGGAACAGTGGGTCAAGACCATGGTAAGACCACCATGAACGCTTACATATGGCACACGGGGCAGTTTAGAAGAGATGATCCCAAATGTGTATCAGTCCTCCGACGCTTCAGTGCTACTGTTAGTAGATAGCAAATGTTGCCTTTCATCTCTTTGGAGGACCAAAGGTCCTTTGGTGGGGGGGGGAGGGGGTATATGTAGCCCATACTGTAGCTGATAACTGCTGTGAAACTTCTTTCTTTGTTGCTGTTGTATTGTCCTTGTGCAGTAAGGACAGGGTTAAACTGAATATTCTTTTTTTTTAGAACAATAGATTTTTTATTGGACTTAGAGAATATCGAAAACAAAAAACACAGCCGCTGTAACATACATTAATAACTGATAAAGTTTTGCATAAGGCGTCACGCCATGAGGTGAAGATGCATGGCATAGAATAAAAACAAACAAAACATAACACAACACAGGGCCTAGCAAGATAGTAAACAAGGCAAAACAACATCAGGAGATTTCATTACAGCAAGATATCGAATTGAGGGGGAAATCTATGGATACCTTATGGATTGGGCCAAGATTTCGTATTTTACCAGTCAAGCCATGATTTCCAATTTCTCTCAAAGACAAGTAGTGCGTCAGCTAGTGTAACTGAATATTCTTTAATGCAGAAGTGCAGCAGCCATCTTTAAGCCATCTTTAATGCTCGTCTATGAAGTGTTTACAGTGCAGGGGGCAGCATCATGGCTGGGTCTAGGTCAAACTTGGAGAAGAATGGTGTTTGGCTGAGGCAACAGAGCAAAAGGACAATGAACTGGGCTGCTGGAAAAAGGAAGCTTGGTTGTATCACCAGCCTGCAGAATGCTGGAGGAAGCCACTGTGGGGACCATGTGCTGCTGCAAACACTTTGCTGTACTAAGCAGCTAAGAGAAAGCACCACAAGGTTGCAGGGAAGAGGGAACAGTAGTGTGTGGTCAGAGCTTGATGGAGATATCTGTTGCAGTGCTGCGCAGGAGAAAAGTGCTGATCAAAGACTGCTGCTGCCATCATATTCTGTGTAGTGTCAGGAGTTCTGGATCCTGAGAGCCCACACTAGGGATCGGTGTTTCACTGAGTAACTGTGACCATGAGCAGACTCTTGACCATCAGGAGGGGACCACTGGCTATTACTGCTGAGCGCTAGCCTGTGAGAGAGGACCCTTTTGTAAACCTACAGTACGTGAAAACACCTGCAGTTCGGAGAGTGCCTACTGTGGTGAAAGGACCCTTGGCCACTGAGTTTTCTTGTTTCATGGTTCTGTGAAATAATTCTACCCCAGTAGGGTTGCCTTAACTCCCCTTTATATGGGAACATTCCAGTGCCCCTTTTACTAACAAAGACTACTAGAGAGTATTTCCACCACTTGTAAGGAAGGAAAAGAGGCACTGTCACAGCAGGACTGGAAGTGAGAGGTCACAGCAACTTCTATACCCGTCTGACTTGAACTTGATGTTTACTGAATCAGAGCGTGTGTCCAGAAAACCAGAGGAGGATGCCCTGTGTCCAATAAGAGATACAACATTATACAAGTTAATCTGTTGTCTGCTGGGAACTGCTGTGCTTTCTTCAATGGCCCCAACTTTGCCAGCCAACTACTTTTTACCAGCCAACTGATTTTTCATCTACTGGAAAATGTGACAAAACTGGAAGTTATAGCAGATTAGGACTGTCTTTATATACTGTTATGCCTCGTACACACGTTCCGATTATCGTACGACAGATCGTTCACATATTGTTGCATACAACTAAGATCGAATACAACAGTGCAAAATGTGTGTAAGATTTTTGTCGTACGATTCTGGAAAAATCTTCCGTTGTGCGTAGCTACGTATTTTAAATGATGTCAAATACGTGTGACCCGCGTGTGCTTCTGGTTTATTTTTGTGTTTGTGATCATGCGTGGTGTTTATTGAACTACTTTTATCGGACGCATACTGTACTGACTACACGATTGTCGTACGATGGGCTGTCATCCGACCAAAGTTTTCCTGTTTGTCCCTTCGGATTTGGTTGGACGGACTGTCGTGATCGGCTGTCGAAAGCTGCGTACTAACGATCAGATTATCGAACGATTTGTCCGAAAGCGACTTTTGTGGTCCGATAATCGGAACGTGTGTACGGGGCATAACTAGGTAAATGCAGTTCAGTTCTGTTAATTACTGTTAGAATACTGCAGGTGTTTAACCAAATCTCTCAGGGTAACGTAATTGTCTTACTGAATGTTTGTATAAGTACACTTGCTAATCATTTCTCCCATTAGGCTATGCTTGGCCTAATAAATTATTTGAAATACCTCAAGGTGTGTCGGTAAGTGCTGAGTGAGTGAGGTGTGTCATCTTCAGGTGTGCAGAGAAATCACAAAACAATTCAGCGGTTCCTCTGGGGGTAAGTCTAAACACACAAGAACACCAACCCCAGAGGACTTTCAAAGTAACATATTAGGAGTCCGATTTTAAAAATACAGTCATAGCAGGTTGAGGTCAGGACCCTGCACAGGTCAGTCAAGTTTCTCCACCCCAAACTCACTCATCCATGTCTTTATGGACCTTGCTTTGTGCACTGTTGCGCAGTCATGTTGGAACAGGAAGGGGCCATCCCCAAACTGTACCCACAAAGTTGGGAGCATGAAATTGTCCAAAATGTCTTGGTATGCTGATGCCTTAAGAGTTCTCGTAACTGGAACTAAAGGGCCAAGCCCAACCCCTGAAAAACAACCCCGCACACCATAATCCCCCCTCCACCAAATGATTTGGACCAGTGAACAATGCAAGGTCCAAAAAAGACATGGATGAGCAAGCTTGGGGTGGAGGAACTTGACTGGCCTGCACAGGGGCATCATCAGGGGCATGGTCATGCCCCTGATGATGCTATCTATGATGAAACACGTAGGGTGGAGCTACGACGTATAACGTGGAACTCACCAAGCATGCCCGGCCATTCTGGGTACTGGCGAGTGTTGTTGGATATAACTGCATCGTATGTGCTCATAAACTACTGCTACTATGTAAGTGCAAAATTATGGATTCAAATAAATGTTTTAAACTGGATTACGCTATGGTCAGTTTTCTGTTTTATACATATGGTGTATAATCTGGCGGATTAAGTCAGAGGTCTGACTGAGGACCTGCCTAGAGCTGGGAGCATGTTCCATACCAAGAAGGAGGCCACTGATTTTTCAATACGTGCACTAAAGCCTATTTTGACCACATTAATCTGGGTCAAAAACCATCCGGTAAACCCTTTACTTTACAGCATGAGTTGGAGTGACCTTTCCTAGAGGGCTTTTCAGGCTATTCTCACACTTTCTTCCCGGGTGATATTCCTACTCATATATGGACTGTTTGGCATTGGTTTGTTGGAAATACTGTATTTCATCTAAAGGACTGTTTCTGGGCTTAATCCCTTCTAATTTTTGGGGGGATTATTGTTATTTACACATTGGATGAATTTTCACGGCACTGTCATATTTTTATGCACTTTGCACCTTTTGGTACTATTGTCTTTTACATTAAATGTGGAATGTTCATGAATTTACATTTCATTCTGGATGAACTCCTATAGCACAATTACACTGTATTATTTATAGCACTACATGTTTTATATTCATTTTGATGTACTCCGCCAAAGTATAGTACCAGCAGCTAACTTTTAAACTGAGGCCTAAGCACAAAGAGATCTTTTTGATATAGGTGGTAGAACCTCTTCTGAATGCTTGGAGACTGGCTCAACAATTGCACTTTTTATTGATCTAAGTCCCCAGGGGTTGCAACCTGGCCACTTTATTCCTTTTTAAGAAACTGTGCTCAGCCAACTGAGCACGGCAACATTCAGTCTATAGTTTTCATAATGCACCACATGAATCCTTTACTTGTCTCTTCTTGGTTAAGTAGGAGAATGATCTTAACAATTCTCTCAGATCTGGACAGATATTTTGCATTTCACTCATCGTTCACCTATTGCTAGTGAAATTCAAGAACTAGGACACAAAATCCTAATGAGATGGTACAGAGTCTCCATGGTCCTTTATAAAATTTACCCTCACAAATCTCAATATTAACATTTTGCCATCCACGCTATAGCTGAAAGACGGCTACAGCGCGTGCCTTATTTGCCAGGAGGGTATCCAAGTATGTCCTCCAGTAAATGGTCTTTGGGCCTGGTATGGATATTAAGGGAAATGCCATGCCAAAATGAAAAAAAAAATTGTCTTGGGGTCCCCCCAAAACCATACCAGACCCTTATCCGAGCAAGCAGCCTGGAGGACAGAATAGAGAACCATACCAGGCCACATGCCCACAACATAGGGAGAGTGCTTTGGGGTTCCCCGGAAAGCACCCTGTCCCCATGTTGATGGGACAAGGGCCTCATCCCCATAACCCTTGCCCGGTGGTTGTGGGGGTCTGCGGGCAGGGGGACTTATTGAAATCTGGAAGCCCTCTTTAACAAGGGGTCCCCCAGGTCAAAAAGTAAAAACCACAGAAAAAAGTTTTGACAATTCCTTTATTAAAAAATAAAAATAAATGTGTCCCGAGATGTCCATCCGTCTTCAATCACACCGCCGAATGGACCCGAAAAATAGGGGGAAAAAAGTCCCCATGGGAGGCCTCCCAGCATCTGCTGTCTTTTCGCTGTGACAGCTGTTATATAGGCAAGGGCAGGGCCACCCGCTGACATAATCAGATGACCCCACCCCCCTCTGACAGCCCAGCCATCAGAAGGGGCAGGGTCATTTGGTTACGTCACTGGGTGGCCCCGCCCTTGCCTATATAAAAGATTTCACTCCCGAGAGACAGCAGGCGGTGTGACCCCTCCCACGGAGGAGGAATATTTTTATTTTATTTTTTCTATCTTTGGGTCCATCGGGCGGTGTCATTGAAGATGGATGGACATCGTGGGACCCCAAAGCACCCTCCCCATGTTGAGGGCAAGCAGCCTGGTGATTTTTTTTTTCATTTTGGAGCTCTCCTTAATATCCATACCAGACTCAAAGGGCCTGGTATGGACTGGGGGGGGTGGGGGATTTGTGACGTCTGATAGAGCCCACACGATTGGATTTTCCAACAATATAATCCGATTGGACCTTTTCCGTCTGAATTTCTGACCGTGTGTACAAGGCATAAGAGCTTCAGTCCTTATCCCATAAATCAGAGGGTTACAGCAATGGAGAAACTCAAACCACTTACACAGATGGCAACGCGAGCAACTGCCGACAGAGAACCGTTATTTAACTTGTACCCAAATGCAACAAACATTGATCCAACCATGAAAATGGAAAAGGCCACTACATGAGTCACCAGGGTATACATGGCTCTCTGAGAGGCTTCCACAGAAAGCTTAAAACAAATGAGAACTGTCCTTATGTAAGAGTAAACTATTACAAGCATGCAGCCAATCACAAAGAACATGGTCCAAGTTGTTCCATAGATATCGGTAATCGTTATATCACCACAAGCCAGTTGTTGAAGGGGCATGGTCTCACAATAGACAGTGTTGATGTTAACAGCACAAAAGTTTAGTCTTGCCATTAATAAAACACCCATAGCTATTCCCATTAAGATAAAAAACATTATGGGTATTATCACTTTTATATATGTCAGGTTCGTCATGAGAGAATGATTTTTCAGAGGGTGTTCTATAGCCAAAAAACTATTGTATGCTATAGCCACTGTAAAGGAAATTTGTAAGTTCTGTATATAATTGTATTCTATTTTTTATGTATTGCACACTACCCTCACTGTGTACACAGCACTAATAATGTTTTCATTACATGTTTGAATTCTTTTGAGTCCTGATTAGAATTAGCCTGCCTATGGGGGCGTGGCAACTGGGCTCCAACATGTACGCTTAATCTGAGAGCTCCGCTCAGCCGCTGAAGAGAATCCAGCTCCGTCCACGACCACCGGGCACCATCCACACCACACAAAGCCTTTACGGACTCCCTGAGATGACTCGCCAGTGGAAAAACCTGCAAAATCCTCAGAAGCTTAAAGACTTCTTTAAAGCACGCAAACTTCAACAAAATTGCACCAGCACTTCAGGGAGACAGACGGAGCAGCGGGCCGCGATCACAGCTAACGGCCGCTCCGGTTCTTCACACCAGCCTCAAGGTACCCTCCTAAATAGTGTATCCTCTTCTGGGACCTCTAGTCCATCTACCAGGAGCCCAGCCAAAAAAAAGAGGATTACCTCACCAGACAGGCCGTTGAGGAACCCTGACATGGAGGTAAGCAGGCCTCATAATGCTGAGGAGTCAAAACATACAGGACCCTATAGCAGCATTCCCCATATCTGACAGGCCGGTATCAGACATCGTTCTGAAGGACATGTTATTATCCCTGAAAGCCTCACTACATGCTGATATGACTGCAGGGATAAATCACTGTCAGAGGGAAATACAGGCCTTAGGCAGCAGGGTTGATCAAATTGAGCAACGCATGAGTGACTTTACCTCATCCTTCAACACAATGGTGGATGCCCATAGCAACCACAATGAGGAAATTGCCTGGTTGAAAAACGAAGTGGCAGATTTAGAAGACCGTTCCAGAAGGAACAACATAAAAATTAGGGGGATCCCTGAAACCATACCTGCCACGCAGCTACTGTCATATACCCAGGCGCTATTTTCAACTTTACTGCCATCTCTGTCACCACAGAATCTCATTGTGGATCACATCCACCATATTCCCAAACCTCCTTCCTTCCAGAAAACACTCCCAGAGACATGTTGCTCTGGGTACATTACTACCATGTTAAGGAACAAATCCTAACAACCTCCCGCAAAACCGACAACAGGCACCCACAGTATGCAGAAATACAAATGCTCCCAGACCTATCCAGACACACACTCCAACAACGTCGCAATCTAGTCACAATAACTAAGGCTCTGAGGAACCACAATATCATCCATAAATGGAAGTATGCCGCCAAGCTTTTGGTTACCCTCAATGGCATATTGGTACTGATATCTACACTGGAAGAAGGCATCACAGCATTGCGCCAATGGGGCATATTACCTTACCACGCTCCGCCAGCTGCTTCTGTTCCAACACATAGTCCAATACAAGAGGACTGGCAAGTGGTCTCATGCAAACACTCCTCTAAGAAAAATGCCGGTGGAAGCATATGAGTTTAACGCAATGTATATCATTCAGTTCTCTCTGGACACAGGGGTTCCAAGTTATAATCCCTGTTTTTTCCCCTCCAGAATCTTCGTAGCAGTTATATCTGCACATGGATCAGTCTATAGATCCTTTTCCTACTGCGTTCTTTGAATTTGCACCATTAACTGTTCTTTCTTTATTACTTTTATTTTACTCGTTCTATGTCTGAAGCACGCCGAGCAGCAGTGAACTCTCATTCCACCCTGGACAAAGCCAGAATCAGTACTCGCTCTCTGAACATCAACCATGGTCACAGTGAATATATGCACCACATAGCACTGCAGAATTCCCAAAACCCTCCCCATGCCCATTAACTGCCTATCCATCAATGCATCAGGGGACTGAACCACCCCGAAAAAAGACTCTATGTGGATGGAAGCCATGAAACACAGGGCAGATATCCTGTGTGTCCAGGAGACTCATTTTCAGGAATCCAAAGTCCCAAAATGCTCAAATAAAGACTATCCTCATGTGTTCTTGGCATGTACGCCTGGTCATAAAAAAGGAGGAGTTTTAATTGCACTGAGGAATACTCTATCCTTACATAGTTACATAGTTAGTAAGGTTGAATAAAGACACCAGTCCAACCTGAGTGAGTGTCTACAATTTTCCCTATCCCAGTACATTGCATACTCACATCAGTCCTTACCCTCAAGGAGCCCACAACCCAAGGTACCCATTCATATACTAGGGCCAATTTTGGACAGAAGCCAATTAACCTACCTGCATGTCTTTGAAGTGTGGGAGGAAACCAGAGTACCCAGAGGAAACCCACACAGGCACAGGGAGAACATGCAAACTCCAAGCAGGTAGTGTTGTGGTTGGGATTTGAACCAATGACCCTTTTTACTGCTAGGTGAGAGTGCTAACCACTACACCACTGTGCTGCCAACATAAAGAAACCATCCTCGATGCCAATGGCAGATACATCATCCTAAAGGGAGATATAAACTCAAACCCATATACGTTGGTATGTCTATATGCCCCAAACTCACACCAGTTTTCTCAGCAGGCTACTAAGGAAAATTAAGTCTCAGCAATATGGCAGTCTCATTGTGTGTGGTGACTTTAATCTCATCGTAGATCCAAGACTGGATATGTCCACTCAAAAAACAAACAGCTCCTCATATCTGAGAAAAACAATTCACAATGCGGAACTGTTTGATGTTTGGTGATGTTTACATGGGAACGCAAGAGACTATACTTTCCTTTTCCCACAGGCATTGCTCCTACTCAAGCATTGACTTATTCCTAACAGACAAATGGTTGCTGCAAAAAGCCTCTTCTGCGCAGATACACAACATTACATGGTCTGGCCATGCAGCCATTATTACTGCAATTAACGACCAGTCTCCTCTTCCCTACCCATCTGGCGCAGCAACGTCAGATTACTGCAAGAACCCCCGAACCTCCACAATGATCTCCCAACACCTTAGTGATTTCTTTCTATACAATGTGGATTCTGTGGAGAATTCTTTTACTCTCTGGAATGCCAATAAGGCATACATGAGGGGCATATTAATACAACTCAGTGCTAGAGAAAAGAAGCGACATACAGCTCATATCAACTCTATTCTAACCAATATACATACCTTAGAAACACAAAACAAACAAGCACCTGACCTTATTCTCACCCAAAAATATTCTCAACTGAGAGAGAAACTGAGAGAACTATTGTGCCAACAATATGATTACCACCTTCGACACCTGAAACTGAATTCGTATGCCAATGCCAACAGAGCAGGCAAATACTTAGCCAATAGAATAAAAGTAGCGCAAACCAAGACGAGAATTGCCCACTTGATACACCCTACTCTCAACACACAAAATCATTAACCCGCAGGATATCGCTATCCAATTCTCTACTTACTACAGTAATCTGTATAATATCAAAGATGACCCCTCCACATACCAACCTACACAGCAAAAATTCAGAACTTCATTCAAAATCTAAATTTGCCCTCTCTATCAGATAACAAAAGGAAAAAGCTGCGCACATACATAAATACTATAAATAAAATTAAATATAAACACCTATGAGTGATTAATTAATTGATTGCAATAGTAGTGAGAAAAGTTGATCTACCCCTCTAATAAATCAAACATACCATAATTTATAAAAAGAATTATAAATAATAAGTAATATGAAATTCGAAGAATCCCAGTGAAGTGATAAAAAAAGTCCAATAAATGAAAAATAGTCCAGTGAGAACTTATATATCTAAATTTCATAAGAATTCATGAAAAAAATAAAAAATATTAGGCTAATAGTAGCAATAAAAATAAAAATAAAATTTGAAAAAATATATATTAGTGATAATATAAAAAAATTGGTGATAATAATGAGTGTAATAATAATGTAAAAATAAAAAATAAAGAGTGTTCAATCTTCTTTGCAACCAAAAAACACCAAGGATCGTGACCACCACCACACAAAATATGCGCTTACCAAAAGGCCCATAGTCAATCTTCACAGCACCTCCTCAGACCATGATCACAGTAGCATGAATGAAACAGGCCAGGACCGTCAACAGCAGCACGTGAAGCAGAAAGGCAGAACTCGGGATTCCCAGGGAAATGGAAAGAAGACTCACCATAGCATAATTCTGTATAACAAATTTAATAAAAGTAAAGAAATACAGCAGTAAAAACACCCATAAAAAATGATGGCCGGCATGCAATCGCCAATCCAACCTATGCTGTATCACAATGACGTCAGCACGTCTGCCTCCCGATGTACGTTTCGTCATAAAAAGACTTATTCGTGGGGACCAGAGCCCCAATTTCTCTCATTAAACTCCCCATTCACTATATCTGAAATAGAAGCTGCAATAGCTACATTACCAAATGGCAAATCACCTGAGCCTGACAGGTTCTCAAATGAATATTTCAAAACATTCAGATCTTACCTTGCACCGCATGTGCAAACAGTCTTTACAAAAGCTGCAGACACAGTGACATTTCCCCCAGAGATGCTACAAGCATACATAGTCACCCTACCCAAACCAGGCAAGGAACCTACTACACCACCCAATTTTCGTCCAATTTCTCTACTGAATACCGATATCGCTAAACTAATAGCCAAACGACTAGCAGACATTATTCTGTCCCTTATTCAACGTGACCAGATGGGCTTTGTGAAGGGGAGACAAACCTTGGATGCTACAAAGAGAATCATTAATATAATCCACCATGTTAAAAAAAAAAAAAGCCTTCTCTGCTGCTTTCCATAGATGCAGAGAAGGCATTTGATAGAGTAAACTGGAAATGCATGTCAATGACTTTGTCTAAATTTGGTTTGTGTGGTCATATACTGAATGCAGTAAGAGCCTTATACTCCTGCCCCTCAGCA
This sequence comes from Lithobates pipiens, assembly GCF_037356315.1. Taxonomy (NCBI): domain Eukaryota; kingdom Metazoa; phylum Chordata; class Amphibia; order Anura; family Ranidae; genus Lithobates; species Lithobates pipiens. Next base: position 14,449,843 of record NW_027507785.1, read on the forward strand.
TATGTCCAGCATGCTCTCCATTCCCTTTCAGATAGCTAATAGAACCCGCCAAAGTTGCCCTTTATCCCTGGGGGAGGCGGATGCCATTAGAACACATGTTAACATAACTGGTTTTCAATTTGGTTCCTCTACCCATGTTATAAATTTGTTTGCAGATGATGTGGTATTGCCAGTGGCGGAATTATAGGGGTCACCAAGATCGCCATGGCGACCGGGCCCCTTGCTGCAGGGGGCCCTTGAGGGCCCCCTGTACTCTTCCATAGGAGGGGAGGCTGAGAGGAGCTCCCCGATCATCAGCCGAACTGAAATCGGCACTGTGCGGGAGCTCCTTACATTATCCTTTAGTGAAAGCAGTGTGTGCTCTTTGTCTCCCCCTAGAGTGCAGTACCCGGCAGGAAGAGCCAAGGTAAATGTCTGCTGTTTTTTTTTAATAAGACTATCTACTGTATTTGTGTTTGTATGTGTGTGTGTGTGTGTGTGTGAGCATGCTTGTGTGAGTGAGCATGCTTGTATGTGTGTGTGTGTGAGCATGCTTGTGTGTGTGTGAGCATGCGTGTGTGTGTGAGCATGCGTGTGTGTGTGTGAGCATGCTTGTGTGTGTGTGTGTGTGTGAGCATGCTTGTATGTATGTGTGTGTGTGAGCATGCTTGTATGTATGTGTGTGTGTGTTAGAAGTTTTTGCGGTAATTAATATTTTAAGTAATAAGGGTTTCTGAAAATATATGTAAGTTATATGTTTGGTGGTGAGTGATGGTTTCTGAAGGTTACACTACAGCAGATCATATAGAGAGGAGTGGATTTGCTGAGTAGGTATCTATTTTTGAGTTACTATGTCAGAACAATGGGTGGAGTTATGCTACTTATCTATAGACTGAACCATATTGGGTATATATGCAAATGTGGGAGTTATTAGGATTTGCTGACATAACATCTTGAAACAGTATAAGAATGGGGTAGGATTATGGGAAGAGCAGGAATGGTGGGATGAGAAAGGATTCTACACTTTGGAGAATGTAGATCAGAAAACCTATTCCTCCTTCTGAAGCCATTACCATGCCATATGTTACCAGATGTCAATCTTGTCTTTGCTTGTCTTTCTGAAAAATAAACGGACTATTGGATGGACGAAGGATTCTTCAATTTCTACTCCTGAAAGTACGTTTGAAATGCCTTGGATGAAAAATACATATATCCGCTACACACACCCTTTGGAGAAGGGTTACTGATTCACATATTACACAAAGACTTTGCTATTCATTAAGAAACGCCCCTGTGAGTGAGTATGTAGAGCTTCTTGTACACTACACTACATTTTACTTCTCTACCTCACTTTTAACATTGTCGTGCCAGCCGAAATGATCAATTGTTTTCCCTATTCCTTGCCAAAGAGGGGATATTAGATTTGTCAAGTTTTGGCAACAAATGATCAAAGAACCTAGAAGGAGGCGTTTGCGTCAGATGCGGACAACGATCCAGAAGAGACAACAGTGGAGGTTGAGTTTTTTTTCTCTTTGTTTTCTCACCTCTCTGTACACAGATGAAACAAAAATAAAATAAAAGATACAGCCTACGAAGTTGATTGACAAGGCCAGTTGGACGGTATACTTCAAGTTATTTTTGGAAAATCCAGGACTTTGTGAAGACGTAATTTAGTTACGTACGTGAAGATATCTGCCAAGGTTAGTTCCTAAGAAGGTGAGAGAGTCTCACATAAGAAAATATTGGGTTGTTACCCAAGAAGAAAAAGTGTTGAAATAGGAACAAAGACTTCACGTTATTTGAAAAAGTCACCATTGTTGGTACAAAGGCAAATGTACACTTTGGGTGAGCTAATATGGAAGTCGGATTTTGATGTTTGAAGATGGAAGGTCCAAGCACAAAGGCAAAGAATAGATCAACAGGCTATACACTACAGCACATTACAGCACACAATTCAAGAATTCAAGAAACAAGGCAAAGAGCTACAAAAGAAGAAAAAATGAAGATAAAGCAACGAACAACAAAGTTAAAGGGACATTATTCATCTCTTGTTTTATTTTAAGTACACACAGGACTATCATACTAACAAGGGGTGAGTGTGTCTGTTTATATAACAGGGTAATATGGCAATGGTTAATCTCTAGGCTCAGAAGTAAGTCTCAGTACGATCGGGAAATGTATATATTTCATATGTATGGAATATAGGAATACATGCAGTAGTAAGGTAATTAATTAATTTATGCCAGAGTGTAAAGAAGTTCATTAAGAAGAAAATTAAGTTTAATGCTGCATGTATATCTTTATGTATTAAGCCCTGAACAAAGTTTTCAGAGAAAAAATATTGGTTAAAATGTGGAAAGAACTGTATGAAATTGAGATAATGGAAAAAACATGATGTTTAGTGTTTTACAAAAATTCTACAGATTTGGTTTTAGGAAATAATAAGTTAAGCATTGAACAATTTTTACAAAAAATTCCAAACTTGGATTTGGTTATTAAATTAAAAGTAGTAAATTGTTCTAATTTACTTAAGGTTACCCAGAGGAAATATTAAAATATGAAAGTTTTTGTTCAATCTAAAAAATTTAAAAAAAAATAACTATTGTTAAAAGTTTTTGTAAATGAGTATTTCTAGTAAAAGTAAGGACTTTGGTTGTGGGAGGAGTTTTCTCGGGGAAATGGCCAATCGCAGGTCATGGGCAGGACCCAATCTGTGAGTTTCACGAGATTGTCTTCTAAACAATTTTTTGTCATTATTATAATCAGGAAAGTCATATAACATGGTGTACATGATTTTTCGTAGATGTACAAACAAAATATGTTTAAAAAGTATTAAAAAGGTTAAACATTTTAAAAAACGAAAAACAAGATTGTTACCGAATTGTACAGTGTAGGGTGTACAAAGCATGGTAGCCAAGACTGTCAGTAACAGATCATTCTCTGAAGAGTATGTGACATGTGAGGTGTGTATTACCAACAGAGAGATGCAGATCAAGTTACAGACTGGTTAGTCATGCCATGACATTTTTCACTTTAATGGATCAAAGCACAATATATGTTTGTGTTAAATTTTCCAGATACTTGGAAGAGGGTTCATTGATGAGGAAAATATATATTTAAAAGGTATCATTACTTACTAAAAGTAATTGTTTTGAAAAATACGATTTTTTAGGCCTTAATAACTTTTTTGAGAGTTCGTTGAGATTTTTGCAGACAAAGTATCTGTCTGAGTAAATTTTAATGAATTATATAGGCTTACTGTAGGGCAAATATATTTTTTAACAAAAGATAACTTATATACAAACATTTGAAGATCTGAAGAAAGCCCTTATAAATTTAGTATTTTTGGTAAATATAGAAACCTCTCTCAGTCATTTTACGTGTTACGTTTAAGTGTATGGTGAGACAGTTTCATTGGTATTTATAAATAAATGTGTTAAGGGTGCAGTGTCCAATGCTACAGATCTGAGACATTGTGGGTTTAGCACCATTTGTTTTGAAAAACATCTTATGTTACACTAAAGGTGTTATTTCAAGGAAAACAGGAGGTGTCAATACACACAACTTTGTCTAATGGCAATTGAATGATAAAAAGATCAGTTGTAGTGTGAGGGATAGAGCCACAGTTGGGTAAATTAATCGTGAGAATGTCACTTTTCAACTTTTAGTGGACGCATTGAAAGCTGAATTTGCTGCCAAGTGTTGGTTTTGCAGTCAGTGACAGAGCAGGTGTGGTTCATTCAATCATACTGTATGAGGAGAATGCTGGGTTCTGAAAAGAAATGTCAACATGATCAAATTTCTTTCAGAAACAGAATATTTAGGAAAGCCCAACCTAAATTAATGTTCTTTTACTAAATTAAAATAAATTGTCAGTGTAGAGAAAAAACAGTAATCTGGCAAGTTTATTCTTTTAGAAGATTTAATTTAGTCACAGGATAATGAGGGGGACTATGAGTTAGAATCAGTACAGACTGATAAAGGAGATAACATTTATTGTAAAAATAATTGGATTCCAATAATAATGGATAGAGTTATTTTTAAATGAAAATATTTATTTTTGCATATCCAGGTACCTGATTGATTGATTTTTTGTTTTAGCTTATAAAATTCTGAACTACTCATTTTAGAACACTTTGTCATCAAACTTCTGAAAATTGTTTTATTTGTTTATAGAATTATCTAAAGTGAAAGAGGCCTAACCTGATACTACAAAGTATTGAGGGATTTGGCAAATCTATATAGATTGATTTATATTAGATTTATCACTTGCTACAGGAGGATTACTAGGATATTGTTTTTTTAGTTAATGTTTCTTTTTGATAAATTAATTGAGATAATTCTAGAAAAAATTATATTTTTATAAAAACAAAGTTGTTGTGAACTTATGTCATATTCCATTGGGGTTGGTTTTCAAACCATGGAATCAGTTAATGATTTAAAATTTTATAGGACAGGTAGTGAAGGACATGTATGCTATTTTAGGTTTAGTAAAGTTTTTGTTTCTTATCATCTTAAGTACTCAGGTATTGTAGAACGTATGAATAGTATTGGGTAAGATGATTCAAGAATAAGGTGTTAACTTTTTGAGTTAATGACAGTCTTTTGAGATTAGCATACTTAGTTTTTTATATTATCTGTTGTATAGAAAGTAGTGTGGTTGCAAATTTTGCAAACAACAGGAATAGGTATTTCAGAAGTTTGTTCACAAAACATGGCTAGGCCTATGCTAATTTAAATAGAAATGATGTCTTGAATGAGATTTCTACTTCTAATGAGTATGTTTAGTAATTTATTCCAGTAGCTAAAGTTATGGTTAATAATTCTAGATCTGAAGGTACCAAGGATGTCAACAGAGATGTCAACTGGGATATCAGTTGGGAAGATTATTTTGTTATTTTTAAGGTACATTGGGATTATAGTTTTGTTTCAAAAGTATTAGTAAAAATAAAAATAATTGGTAAAAATAAGAATAAAATGGGTAAACACAGAAAGAATTATCATTCTAAAATGGTTTACATTGATTAATGAAAATTATTTAGGAAAACATAATTTTTAAAAGAATTTGATACTTGTTTTCATTTTCTTTTATAGATATGTCTTTTGCTTCTAAATTTAAAGAAAACGATTTTATTTTAATTTTTTATTTCGTTTTTTTGAAATTTTTCCATGACAATGCAACAAGCACAACTAAATTTCTATTTGTTAATATTTCTTGTTTTTTCAAAAATTATTATTTTTTTTGATTATGTTATCAAGGACTATCATTTTTTGGTGAATTTCAATGATTTATTCATATGGACTTACATCAAAAGCGACATATTGATCGGTTGATCATTATGTGAGGGGGGGTTAGGATGTGCTTCTCATAAGATTTTTTATGACTTATATGAATAATGATGATAGTAATAAGATAATAGGAAAGACAAAAAGGTATAATTAGAGTATATGAAGAAAAGGATTTCAATGTGTCTAAACAAAGTTATTGTTGAATTTAAATAATTTATGAATGTTTAAAAAAAATAAATAAATAAATAAATAAATAAATAGAAAAAGTTGCTTGCTGGTCATGGATAGATAGATAGATAAATAAATCGAAAAATAAATAGAATGATAGAATATATAAAATATGACAATCAACTAATGGGAAAGTTTTTATATATTTTGTTTCAAATCTGTATTAGGGTTAGAATGAAACAATTTTATAAATTTATTAATGAAGAAATTAAAAAGGTGGAAAAAATTATGACTAAAGGTCAGTAGGTCAGTGGTTTCACAGATAAGAAAACACATAGAGAGTGTGTCATATAATGGAACAATATACTTGAAAAGAAGATCATTTTTAAAGTAAGATCATAGATTATCCATAAAATATTTATATGATATGGTTAAAGTTATAAGAGTTTCACAAGAAGTTAAATACATTTATAAAGTTGAAAGAAGAAAATATTTAATATTACATGATTTAGATGGAGAATTAATTAAAATTAAATATAATAGTTTATACTTTCTCAATGGAATGAAATATTTAAATATTTTTCATAGAAACATCTCAGAATTTTTGAAAATGTTTATGTACAAATTCTGACTCACTAAAATGTATTAATGAGTATTGTATTAATGTTTATTGTATTGTTTGTATTGGAAAAAAGAGAATCAGAGACATTTATTATTTAAGATGAATGCACTTATTATTTGTTGAATATCGTGCATTGAGGGGGAATATGTTAGAAGTTTTTGCGGTAATTAATATTTTAAGTAATAAGGGTTTCTGAAAATATATGTAAGTTATATGTTTGGTGGTGAGTGATGGTTTCTGAAGGTTACACTACAGCAGATCATATAGAGAGGAGTGGATTTGCTGAGTAGGTATCTATTTTTGAGTTACTATGTCAGAACAATGGGTGGAGTTATGCTACTTATCTATAGACTGAACCATATTGGGTATATATGCAAATGTGGGAGTTATTAGGATTTGCTGACATAACATCTTGAAACAGTATAAGAATGGGGTAGGATTATGGGAAGAGCAGGAATGGTGGGATGAGAAAGGATTCTACACTTTGGAGAATGTAGATCAGAAAACCTATTCCTCCTTCTGAAGCCATTACCATGCCATATGTTACCAGATGTCAATCTTGTCTTTGCTTGTCTTTCTGAAAAATAAACGGACTATTGGATGGACGAAGGATTCTTCAATTTCTACTCCTGAAAGTACGTTTGAAATGCCTTGGATGAAAAATACATATATCCGCTACACACACCCTTTGGAGAAGGGTTACTGATTCACATATTACACAAAGACTTTGCTATTCATTAAGAAACGCCCCTGTGAGTGAGTATGTAGAGCTTCTTGTACACTACACTACATTTTACTTCTCTACCTCACTTTTAACAGTGTGTGAGCATGCTTGTATGTATGTGTGTGTGTGAGCATGCTTGTATGTGCGTGTGTATGTTAGAACATGCTTGTGTGTGTGTGTGTGTGAGCATGCTTGTATGTGCGTGTGTGAGCATGTTTGTATGTGTGTGTGTGAGAGCATGCATGTGTGTGTGTGTGTTCATATGTGTATGTATGCATGTGTGTGCGCATGTATGTGAGTGTGCATGTATGCATATGTATGTATGTGAATGTGTATGTGTTTATCAGTGGCGGTGCATCCAAAAGGGTGCACAGGTTCCACCCCCTCTATGACCAATGGATAGATTCGTGCATAGCATAGCATGAATCTATCCATGGCCACCGCTGCCACCCCCATATTTAGGCGTCTGGTCCGTTTTGGGGTGCCGGGTGCCTGAATTACAGCGGCGGGGGGGGGGGTGTTTTTGCAGCACCTGATTAGGCTTCAAAATAGGTGGACTGCAACCACCATGCTTGACGCTCACAGTCTACCCAGGTGTGTTAGAAAAGTGAATTAATATTCACTTTCCTAACACTGAACCACCTCTCCACCAATTAGGTGTGCGGGTCTGTTACCCATCACCCGATTGGCTGAAACGATAGACACAGCTATTGGACGCCCATCAGGAGGAGAGGACGGGAGATGAGGATGGCAGGAGATGCATGGAGGACCCCGCTCATGGCTGTTACCCGCTGCCCCACCAAGACAGGATAAGTGGCGGGCAGACAGCGAGCGGGCGGTGGGGATTCACAGTGGCAGCATTTGATGGGCACACCAACAGCATTTGATGTGCCCAGTAGCGGCATTTGATGGGCACAGTGGCAGCATTTGATGGGTACACTGGCAGCATTTGATGGGCACAGCGGTGGCATTTGATGGGCACAGCGGCAGAGCTTGATGGGCACAGCGGCAGAGTTTGATGGCACAGCGGCAGAGTTTGATGGGCACAGTAGTGACATTTGATGAGCACAGTAGTGACATTTGATGGTACAGTGGTGGCGTTTGATGGGCACAGTGGCTGTAATTGATGTTTTTTAAATCAGTTCCTTTATATGCGGCCACCCACTTGGGACTAGGCCCTGGTGTTCCACCATCGGGCTCAGAGAAAAGAACCTTGTCCGGAGGTCGGGCGGGGGGGGGGGAGCGCCATGGTTTCCTGCATCGGGGGGCCCTGAAGGTTCTAGTTACGCCACTGGGTATTGCTATTAACAAACCCACTTACCTCACTCCCTATGGCACATGAAATACTTTGGTGATGTTTCATATTATAAGGTGAACTTCTCCAAATCCCTCATCCTAAATCTGGGTGTACCAACCAAAGACTGCCTCAAGTTACAACAATCCCTTCCATATTCATGGAGCAATAAAGGTATACCATACCTGGGCATTACCCTGACTAGCAACATTAGCTCACTAGCAGATACTAACCTAAAACCCCTTCTAACCAAAATAGAAACCCAAACCAGCAATATAGCCAAACATGAACTATCTTGGTTGGGTAGGTTAGCAGCATTCAAAATGCCAATTCTCCCACAAATTCTATATATTTTCAGAGTACTCCAGATAACCATTCCAACACATTACCTCAAGTCCCTCTCTAGTCTTCAATGGAAACTCCTGTGGGGTATAAAGAAGGCAAGATGTTCACAAACTAATCTAATACCTCACAAAACAGCAGGGGAGCAGGCCTAATTGATATACACGACTACATGTGGGCAACTAGACTTGACCAACTCAAATATTGGTTTTCCTCCACTGATATACCGCTGTGGGTGGAAATCGGAAAAATCCCTAGCTCCTATACCAACGGTTCTAATGGGAGACAGTTGGATACCCTGTAATACCAGGAATTTACCCCCCACATCACCATACAGTAGGTGGCGCCGATATTGTTTTTCCAGCGTGATGGGATAGCGCTAGAAATCACTGCTTCAAGCTGTGCCTCTCGTGCTCTCCACCCCCACGAGATGCTGCACATCCATAGGAATGTATTGGGGCGAAGAGCGGGAGGAGCGACATAGCTCGGCGCTGGCTCCCACGACGGGGCTCACGGGTGTCAATCTTGCCTCTACCAGCGGCGAGATTAACACAATATCGACGGCACCCACTGTATCACTACAAGCTTGGAGATGTCTTCTAACCCGCCAACTTAGTAATAGCAGGGCAATAGACTTTACCCTTCCTCTAAGCATGATTGAAGCCAATATTCCAATGCTATCCTTGAAAACATTCCCCTCCCAAGGCATAAAAACGGTACATGACTTACTCCAAAACAAAAGTTCCTCATTAAACACAGAACGTTTAATGAGGAAACACAATATGCCAAATCACATGCTTTTTACCTGTATACGTGTGGCTCACTTTGTGCAACAAAAAAAAACGTTACATACCACCCACCTTCCGACCTTAGAATGGCAACACTTCACACGAGGCTCATTGCACAACAAAGGCATATCAATTTATTATAATTTACTTCAGAATAAAAAAAGTGTTTAAAAATTCTGTAGCACATATGAAGTGGGACACAGATATAGGAAAAACGACTACAGACAAACAATGGAAGATCGCGTTTCAAACTATACAAAACACATCACACTGTATTAGCCACTGGGAAACATTGATCAACATAATTAACCGTTGGCAATATACCACCTGTAGAATTGCAAAAATGTTTCCTAACACTTCACCTCTATGTTGGAGAGAATGCGGACACAAAGGTCATCTTCTCCACAAGATTTGGGAATGCCCCAGCGTAACTAGCTTCTGGAACCAAATATTTAAACTCATCTCATTCCTCACAGGAATAATCACACCCCCAGACCCAACACTGGCTATACTTCTAATTGGACTAGAAAACTTCCCATACACCATGAGACATGTGGAATCTCAAATCCTATTAGTTGCTAGGTCCCTGATGCTTCACAACTGGAAAAACATCCAAAAACATCCAAAACAGTTAGCATTACTGATGTAACCAGGAAAGTTCAACAAAACTATACATTTGAACGACTTTTAGCAATCAACTCACTTAAATGTGATACATTTGACAATCTGTGGGAAATATGGACTAAGGCCCCTTTCACACGGGCGGATCAGTAATGATCCGCCCCGTGATGATCCGCTCGCTCAGCGGGGATCGCTCCGTTGTCCCCGCTGAGCCGGCGGCGGACAGGGCGGTCTCCGCACACTGTGCAGGGACCGCCCTGTCAGCTCTCCGCTCTCCTCTATGGGGATCGGATGAGCACGGACCGTCTGTCCGTGTACATCCGATCCGCTCTGCAGACGGATAGAAAAATAGGATTTTCCTCCGTCTGCAGAATCGGACAGTAGCGGAGGCGGACAATAGCGGGTGTCTGCGGATGTTCATCCGCAGACACCCGCTATCCCATAGGGATGCATGTATGTCCGTATTTCATCCTCAAACGGATGGATGAAATACGGACATAATGTCCGCATGTGTGAAAGGGGCCTTACAAATATAACACTGCATAAATATCTGTATGTATTAACTGTAGAGTTTCTCACAATTCTGGAAGTATACGTACATTTGCTCTGGTTATGTGCTTCTTCTTGTTCCTTATTTTTGTTTTATAGCTTATGTTTTCCTAATTTCTCTGTATATTGTTGAAAATCTCAATAAACAATTTTTCAATGGAAAAAAAAGAATTAGCCTGCCTATGTTACGCCCCTTGTTGCCATACAAGTACAATTGTAATATTAATGTGATACCTACATAACAATGTGTATAAAAACCTTCAATTGCATCATAATAATGCAGAACAGTTATTTGGAAAGATGTGGCGTGTATCTTTTGTGTCTGTTTCCTACTGCAGTAGTTATTAATTTGGAACCACTATTCAATATGAGGATAGAAGTTGCCTATATATACATTTCCATGTCAGATGGCGAGCCTAGGAGGGGATTTGTAGGTGACCCTGAGAATCCGAAACGAGGAGCTTGAGACGATCCGGGAATTTCTGATAATCAGCCGGCTGAGGTAAGCATTTTGCTTATATTTGAGTTATCAGACATCCTTGATCGGTAAGACAATTTTGGGACAAAGGGTACCTATTTTACTCCCCTTAATCTAACTGTATTGATTGGTGGTTATATGTTATGTTGTCACTGTCTATCGGAGTGTTATAGATAAGAAAGGGAAGAATAGTACTGTTCACAGGTATATGTAGTACATCTGCTAGATAAAGTAGTTTAGAGGCAAGAGGGTATAGGCACACGTAGAGAAGACTGGCCACTCATTATGGGCATTAAATGAAGTAAGGGAATGAAGGGTAAGAGACCCTCAAAAATGCCCAGCACAAGAGGACCTTTATAAAATATATGAGCCAAAGGTGCGGTTCCACCTATACTGAGCCCCTTATAACCTTGAATATGAAATTGATGTGTGACTTAAACTTTGTCTTATAGAATACCAATATAGCAGTACTACTTCGTATGAAATGTCCCTAAAGAAAGGACTCTACACCAGATACATGTTGGGCTTAGTATTGAAGAACCTGCATTTTTATATTTGTACCTGTTATATGATCTTGTCTATGTTGTATATGCAAATCCTTTTTTGGTGTTGTATGCACCACATTTATATTAATACATTTCTACGTTTTTTTTTTTCCATCAATTGTTGATTAGTTGCCTCAAAAGTCCCTTAGTATTCCTTGGGGGGGGGTACTCTTTTTATAATATTGTTCAATTTGGGATGTTGGCAACATATGGGTCTTCTCGGTTGGATTTCTATAAAATATATTGAGCCCCTAGTATAAAATATACTGAGCCCCTAGATTAATGGTTAAAGTGGACAGGGATTCACAATGGGTAACTGGGTTACCAAAGTCCACAGGGACCAAGAATCATGCAGAATAAACAGCTAGAGAAACAGCTATCTATGTAAACAGGATGGGTCAAGGGTGACAATTAACACTAGACAGAAATGAACATTTTGATGTTAAGTTGTGGGATGAATTTGGGGTTAGGCACTACAACTAGTAAAGTCAAAACAGAATACTTTATATCTCATTAGCAATAAACAAGAAACTTATAATCGCAGAGTCTACACTAGTAGAAAGTCTCTATGAAATTGCAGCAGCGCTATAACTTTTTTCAAATAAAACATGTTCAGAAAGAGGTAATCCAATGCGGCATATGACAGTCACTTTGTGATATAAGTAGCTTCCACCACCATTCACCACGTGGGGTAACTCAATCCCCTTTTGGGGATACACTCACCAGACCACACTGAGTCAATGCACTTTGAATACTCAAGCTTGGACACACCACTCTCCAGAAATCCCCCTCCGTCCACTAGATGTCAGGATTAGTCTCTCTCAGGGCTCCAAAAGATATATAAAAAAATAATAACAAAATCCACATAGTGTGATCCCGTTTAAAAGATTTTATTTATATCGCCCGATAACCCCTTTTATAATATGCGTACCAAAAAACATTAATCATAGAGCATGTAATATGAAAAGTGCACTGTGTCTGTAAAGCGATCTACCCGCCGGAACCATAGACATCATGTCCGTGCAACAGCGCAGGAACTGTCCTAAATGTCCGGTTAGCTTATTGCAGCTAAAAGTGATTGTAAACTCTCACCTTGTAAAACAACCCATTCAGTTTAAAATAGAAAAAAAAAACATTATTGTTTCCCCTTTTTTATAAGTGATCACATACCCTCTTTTCTCAGCTGCATAGGAGCTAGGGGAGGAGAAACAGCAGCACACTGATCTTCCCAGTGAATTCCTGTGCAGGGGGACAGGCTTGTCAGCTCAGGACATGTCTGATCATTGGAGGAGAGCAGGCTGAGTTCCCAGCATAGCTAGGGAACTGACTATGGTCTGTCCTCCTGCTTATGGCCCGTACACACGATACAAATATCGTAGACCTTTTTCGGTTAATAGTCGCAAGTAGAAGTTGAATAGCTAGATAAAGTCACGAAAATTCTCGTACGATATAAAAACAAAAAAATCGGAAGTGATGTCATGTGTTGTAATGTATTTGTATTGAATTATCAGACGACGACTATACTGACTAACCGAAAATTGCACATCTGGAATCTTACAAGGAAAATGTTCGTGAATGCCCGATCAAATGAAATCGGATGAACGGTCATGATCGGCTGTCGAAAGTAGTGTACACACGGTCCGAAAATCGTACGATCCTTCCTCGCACGACCGTTTTCGTACGATATTCGTATCGTGTGTACGGGCCATTAGTGCGGTCATAGGAAAGCAGAAGGACTGGCAGGAACAGCAGGGATTTCACACAAAGGAACAGGGCCGTCTTTAAGGCAGGGCAAAAGGGGCAGCTGCTCTGGGCCTTGTCATTGTTGTGGGGCCCAAAGCAGCTGCTTCATACTTGCCAACTATCCCAGTTTAAATTCTTCTTTTTTGAAGTTTTAGCCCTGTGCTGTGTCCCGATATCTCAGTGTGAAGTACTGGTACTAATGCTACCCAACTCTGCCTTATTATTCTGTACGGAAGACTCACCTGCAGACCCTGTGTTTACATGTAAATAACTGGAATTCATAAGTAAATAGCTGTGGTTGTGGTATTGATATGTGAATAAAGGCGGCAATCATATGTAGATCATGCCCCCTGCAGTGAGGAGATGATGATGTGCTGTAACCTCTAGCAACAAATCAGTGAGCAGTAATACTGTACAGTGACCTCTAGCAACCAATTAACAAGCAGAAATCATTTTCTGTAACCCCTAGCAATTAATCTGTGAGCCGTAGATTGTGCTGTAACCTCTAGCAACCAGTCAGTAAGCAGTAATGATATGCTGTAACCGCTGGCAATTGCTGTCTGATCTGATACAGTAAACTGATTTTAAGTCTAGCTGCTATTTATTGAATGTCTCAGAGCAGGTGAAGAGTGAAATTGCATGGGGGGGGCCCAAAATGTTTTTGCCCAGGGTCCAATCAATATTAAAGACGACCCTGCAAAGGAAGCAATACAAAGAGAACATGAGACTTTTTTTATATAAGTACCGTATTTATCGGCGTATAACATGCACTTTTTTCCCCTTAAAATCAGGGGAAAATCGCGGGTGCGTGTTATACGCCGATCCTCCGCGATTTCTCAGCGATTTTTGGGCTCTTGGAGGCTTTTAGCCGCCTTCGGCCCTTCTTGCGGCTTTCGGCCGCCTTCGGCCCTTCTCGGTGGCTTTCGGCCGCCTTCAGCCCTTCTCGGCGGCCAAAAGCCGCCGAGTAGGGCCAATGGCACCCCAAAGCCGCCGAGTACGGCCGAAGGCGGCCCAAAGCCGCCGAGTACAGCCGAAGGCGGCAGAAAGCCGCCGAGTACGGCCGAAGGCAGCCGAGAACTGTCCGTCATTGCAGCCTTGTCATGCAGCCTGTCCGTCATGCAGCCTTGTGCATCGTTGTCCCCTCAGTGATAACGTCAGCTTTTATTTTTAAAAATGGCGCCGCCGAGATCCTGTGTATCTCGGCGGCGCCATTTTTTAAAATAAAAGCTGACGTTATCACTGAGGGGACAACGATGCACAAGGCTGCATGACGGACAGGCTGCATGACAAGGCTGCAATGACGGACAGGCTGCATGACAAGGCTGCAATGACGGACAGGCTGCATGACAAGGCTGCAAATGACACTGACAAGGCTTCAGATGGACACTGGCAAGGCTGCATTGATGGGCATTTAAATGTAAGTTTTTTTTCCTTAAATTTCCCTCATAAAAGTTTTTTGGCTTAAAATTCCCTCCTAAACTTGGGGTGCGTGTTATAAGCCGGCGCGTGTTATACGCTGATAAATACGGTACATGGTACAGCATGCACATATCAAGGATATAAAATGTTGGATTTGCATACTCTTTAAAGGGGTGGTTGGCAGGTGGCAAAAAACACATCCCAACCGCACATTTTTTCTACCCTTCAACCCTCAAGTCTAAACAAGGCCTAAATGACTCAGACTCTGGATCTACTGTACAGGACAAGCAACTATCAATTACAATTCTTAGTCATTTAGGACCTGTAAGGTTATGAATATTAAATGATGAATGCAGTAATACTTATTTTACTACTTGAGAGATCAACCTGGCGATTAACTATAATAACACTGATCGTAAATCTATAATCGTAAGCCTATGTCTTATTTTTATTTGCTCCAAAATGTGTGCAAACATTGCACAATTTTGACTCTGAGAGCTTCAGTCCTTATCCCATAAATCAGAGGGTTTACAGCAATGGAGCAACTCAAGCCACTTATAGATATGGCAACGTGAGCAACTGTTGACAGAGAACCACCGTTTACCCTGTACCTAAATGCAACAAACATTGTTCCAACCATGAAAATGGAAAAGGCCACTACGTGAGTCACCAGGGTATACATGGCTCTCTGAGAGGCTTCCCCAGAAAGCTTAAGACAAATGACAACTGTCCTTATGTAACAGTAAATTACTACAAGCATGCAGCCAATCACAAAGAACAAGGTCCACGTTGTTCCATAGATAAAGTTAATCGTTATGTCACCACAAGCCAGTCGTTGAAGGGACATGCTCTCACAATAGACACTGTTGATGTTAACAGCACAAAAGGTTAGTCTTGCTGTTAATAAAACACTCGCTGCTATTCCCATTAAGACAAAAATCCATATGGCAATGATCACTTTTGCACACGTCAGGTTCGTCATGAGAGAATGATATCTCAGAGGGTGTCCTACAGCCAAAAAGCGATCGTATGCTATAGCAGTAAAGGCAAAAATTTCGACAGACCCATAACCTTGAATAAAGAAGCCCTGGGAGAGACATGCAGAGAGAGAGATGGTTGAACATTCAGTCAACAAATCAATGAATAGTTTGGGCAGGTAAGCCGAACTTCCAACCATGACATTGAAAACCAGATGACATATAAAGAAATACATAGGTTCGTGTAAGCTTTCTTCTGCCTGGGTTACGTAAACAATCATTAAACATATGGACATTGTGATAACATATAATGCAAAGGAAAGAAGAGCATACAAGTATCTAAATGATTCCATCTCAATAAGTCCCACAAGAACAAAGTTGGTGATTATCGATGAGGTGTTTTGTGCTGATGAAATCATGGCTTGATATTTATTGCCTGCCAAAAAGCCAGATAGTGAAATTTCTAATAAGATGTGGACATCATATAGACAAGTAAAAAAAAAGATGTAATTTATATCGTCCCTTCATGATCAATCTCAATGCATCTGTTTTCTCATAATCAGATCTGCTGAATGATGCATGCTTGCCTAGCTGAGTTTATATAGCTGTTGTAGGACTGTGTCCCTGGTTGGGAATTGCATTGTGGAGGAGCACGGTGAGTAGGACTTGAGGGATCGTTTTCAGAAACTGAAAAAATGTGAATCCGATGGGATCGTAAGCCGTTACAGCTGCTCCCTGCCTCATTAATGAGAAAACAAAATAATGAGATAGAGAAGTTTATTTAACTCATCATTTCCAATAAGAAATACAGAACCATTTGAAAACTAAATTAAAGTTCACAAACTGAATTCAAAGTAAGTTGGTTTAAATTTTCTATTCCTTACCGTATAGTGTTGAGTCGTCAGGATTAGAGCTAGAGTCCAGTTTTTCCTTAAAAAGGTCCTGATGATGCTTAAATGATGGAATTGGTCATAACAATAAACGTTCCACTGGATTTTTAGTGCAACAATGAAATCAAACAAACACTTTTCAGTCTTTGTTCACCTATTGGCCCATTAACTCAGACAGAAGGTCAATAGGGAAATACTAGTATATCAGAACATTGAAAGCAAAACACATATCCCAGCTCAACCGATTGTGTCTGAAGTGATAATGTGGGGTAGATTCATGTCTCTTAGCCCTTGTACACACGGTCGGAGAATCCGACGGAATGTGTCCGATCGGACCGTTTTGTCGGATAATCCGACGGTGTGTGGTCTCCATCGGACTGTTTCCGTCGGAGTATCCGACGGACCAAGTTTTCCAACTTGTCGTTAAAATTTTCCTACAACATGATCCGATCGGACCTTGTCCGATCATGTGTAGAGAATTCCGATCGGACAAAGTGCCACGCATGCTCAGATCAAATTCCTACACCAAAGCTATTGGCTACTAGCCTGAAAGTAGTCCCGTCGTAACGAAATAACGTCATCACGTTCTGAACGATCTTATTTTCCGACAACTTTGTCTGACCATGTGTATGCAACAGTTTCGGACAAAATCCATCGGACAAAATCCGACGGATTTGGTTGTCGGAATGTCCGACCGTGTGTACAAGGGCTTACGTTCATTAACGGACACAGCTCTTCTGTTCTTTATAGAAAAAGGTAAAACCGCGCTATGACCTAGAGACAATACTCAATTATAATAATGAAATTCAAAATTCAAAATAGATAATTTGAAATAAATAAATAATAATATTGAAAAATAACATTATAAATTAAAATAAATGTTTAAAATTGTAAGGCTGCTGCTCCACTGTGGGATACATACACAATAATAATGAAAATAAAAGAAAAAGAGATGCGTCAATAAAAAACACTATATTTAGTGAAATAAGTCCCAGACTTATTAAATTAGTAAAAGTCCATAGCAGAAGGATCCTGATGTTGAAGAAAAATAATTTTGCTTCAAACCGAACACACCACAGTGATTGCACACTTTCTTATCGCTAATGTGCCCAGCCACCGACAAAAAGATGCGCTTACCAGATGGTAGAGCGTAAGGAGCGTTATGGTAACAAGCCAATCACAACCCCTCACCTACACCTTGTAATTCAGGGACAAACGCTCCATATGCTGTAGATCCTTAGGATGCTGTAGATCCTCCCAATGGGAGGGCATGCTGTGACGTCACCACGCTGTTACGAGAGGAGGACGGGCTTGTTACTTATGCGATCTAACTGGTAAGCGCATCTTTTTGTCGGTGGCTGGGCACATTAGCGATAAGAAAGTGTGCAATCACTGTGGTGTGTTCGGTTTGAAGCTAAATGATTTTTCTTCAACATCAGGATCCTTCTGCTATGGACTTTTATTAATTTAATAAGTCTGGGACTTTTTTCACTAAATATAGTATTTTTTATTGGCGCAGCTCTTTTTCTTTTATTATCTTCTATTCTTTACCATAGGGTTTGAAGCGCCACCTACAGGAGTAGAACACTAGGCAGAAAAGGAACTCAACACTGCCTATGGGCTGTCCTTGTTGGTATAAACCCCCTCTCTGCTATGGGCAATCCCGTTATTTCTTCCTAGTGTTCAGGAATAGGGTCCCAGTTCCCTAGCTTTTCTTTTTTGTTCCCAGGATTTTTCCAATCTGACTAATAAGCACATGCAGACCCTTGGCTATGTGTTGGGTTGGCCGCGACAAGCCCCATCCTGGACCGGCAGACAGAGAGTTAAACATTTCGTGGGGACACACATGATCGGGCACCAGAGTCCATGTCCATGTCACTGGCCGACAGCCCTCCCACTTTAGTGGAGAGGATGATCTGTCATAGGAGCCTTACCTGCATGCTACGCTGGATCAGTAAGTAGTTCTCTTCCCTCCCCAGATGCAGTGAGGGGGCACTGGTACTCCCTGGGATGATCAGTCCTTTGGGGTCCTCTCCACCCTGCAGGCAATGGTGGTTTGTGTTCATGCTCTACTTACCATGCCTGCCCTCCTCCTACTGGGACACCTCCTCCCCTCTGTGCTATAGCTGCTCCTCTCACACATTGGCACTGAATGTGTCTGACTGATGCAGCGAGCCTCCGCATCGCCTCCTTCCTAGGCTTCACAGCGGCACAGTTTCCCTTGCATCTCCTCCCTCCTCCTTGGCAGGCAATAGGATCACTTCCCCTCTCAGCCAATCGGGTTCACTTTCTGAGTCGATGGTTGGTGACCGGTGGCCTCTATGTGGGCTGCAAGGTTGGTTTGTGTGTGTGTGTCTGCGGCCGGGAGGGTGTTGCCCTTGGTTGCCTCTCCCATGGTCAGTGTACTATGCAGGGCCGTCGACAAATTTAGGTCGTGGCTTGTGGCCTACAGGGGGAGTAGCAGAGCATGTAGATGGGGGGAAGTGGGCAGCCGTGCTTTCCATTTTGATTAAGGGCTTTTTGCCCTTACACTGCAGCACTTCCTTCCCCTGTGCCTTTAGCTGGGGTGCAGGTAGATTTAGCCAGAGCTCTTCCCTTGTGTGGGTGGGGCTACGGAGGCAGATGCTGTTTGTTGACATTATGCCCGATGCCCACCTGATCCTGCAGCATTGATTCCCTGTCGACCGGGTTGGTTCTGGGTTAAGTGAGTTGCTGGGAGCTCCCTGTGTTTTGTCTCCTCCTGGGGCCCCCTGCTTGCTTCCCATGCATGATCCATGTATCTGTAGGGGGTGCTGGTAACTCCTTTTGGGTACTATTGGTGTGGTTTCCCTCTGTACCCCTGGCTACCTGGTGTGTTGTAGCATGGTGGTCTCTAGCTCACACTCCCTGCCCCCATCCCCTTCATTACTGGAGGCAGTTTTCTGCAAACCAGCTCATGTTTTCTTGGCCTCGTGGGGCGTCTCCCTTGATATCTTTGAGGGTATCACCTGGTCCCCTCTTGCACATGCATCTACGATCAGTGTGTGTGTTTTTGCTGTGGGACCGCAGGTGGCAGCTGTTGCCATGACCATTGTGGGATGTTTCACCACAACCTTGCTGTCCTTTGTGAGGATCTTATGACGAAGACCTCAGTGCTCTGTGTCTTTCATGCCATTCACTCTTGACACTACCTGGGCCACTCCTGGGGGGAATTGGTGGGGCGGTCCCTGATTGCACAGCACAAATTTTTACTGCCTTTGGTCTAATTATATATTTGGTGGTGCAGCCACCTGCTTGAACTTATGTTGGGGCATCCCGTTCTCTTTTTTTCCCAGAAGGCCCTACTGGCTTTATCCTCTCATAGAGAAATAGAGAAGGAGTTCCTCAATGGCTTCCTGGAGGACTCTATCATGTATATTTCAAGAGAGATCCCCACCAGGTCCTTGGATGGGTGTGGAACCTGTCTCAGTAGGTCCAGTTCAAGTAAGGCCACCTCTGGTGGCCATCAGTGATTGTGGCCATGCTGTCTCTGTAACTGCCATCAGGCCGCCTTGGCATGATGGTTTGTCCCCCTTGGGAACCCTAGGGTGGAGGAATCATCTTCCTCCATGGAACTGTGGATGTCTGCCCTCTGCTGTTGGAGATTGTCAATGGATGTTGTTGCCCTATGCAAAAGGGTTGTTTTTCCTATCCCCCAGTACAGTTGTTTTCTGCCGCCACTAGACATGTGCCGTCAATAAATTTGTTTTGTTTCGTTCCGTTTCGTATTAGAATTAATTTGTATTTCGTAATTCGTGTCTGAAATTTCGTACGAAATACAGATTTTCGTTAGGCTTGTAAATTTTTTGTAACAATTACGAATGTTCATTATGATGAATTTATCATTATGAGGGGCTCCCACTATCCCTGTGCTGTGCTGACTTCCTGGGTTTTTAACTTTTAGGTTCATTAACTTTTTGTAACAATTACAAATGTTCATTAGGAATTTGGATCTGAAATTCATAAATGAAATTTCGTACAGAATTCGGAAGCATAGCAATTCGTATTTTGGATACTCACAAATGTACGAATTTACAGAAATTTGTACAAATTTTAGATTCGTATGAAACGAATCGCACATGTCTAGCCACCACATCCCTCCCCATCTTGTCTATGTGATCTTCTTATGATGGTGCAGATCCTGCTCAATCAGAGCATAATGCTTTGGTCTGGGGTTGGAGAGATCCTGGGGGTCTTTTCTCCAGTCTTTTACAAGTTTCTGAGGTAATCGGGTCCATCCGTCACTGGTCCTTTGGGTCCTGAATTGCTTATGTGGATCAAGCATTGGGATGGAGCCATCCTTTCAGGGGTGGCCTCTCTACTAGGGGGATCCCCTGGCCTTCATCGACCTTAAGGTTGCATGCTCCCACATTCCTGTATGTGCTGGAATCCAGCGCTACTGTGCCTTGTCGGGGGCATACATTATCGATTTGTGGTGCTCTACTTTGGCCTGGCCCCCATGCCTAGGGTGTTTTTCCAAGGTGCTATGCTCCATTCCTGGCATTGCAGAGACAGCGCAGGGTTGCTGTGATAGGCTATCTGACAACTTTCTCCTGCGAGTCTTGTGCTGCGCTGATGTGGGGCTCTCCCTTCACTCTGGGCTGTCACGGTACTACTTACAGCGAACCCACAGGCGAGCAGGTGACACTGGATCCCCCAGGGCGTGGAATCTAAGAGCCAGCCGGTGTTCCGCCAGGGACCCTCTCACAAAGGTTTGGACTTAGCTGCGTGCTGACCCCAGGTCACGACCCCCGGGTTCACCCTGCTCGCTAGGGAAGTACCAGAAGACACTGTGGACAAGGATGGATGGATGAAGCAAGGAAATCCATATAGTGAGCCAAGGTCAGGGCGGGCTGCAGACAATGTAATCAGAACAAGCCGGGTCGGTACACAGAAGATCAGTTCACGACAAGTCAGGTAAAACAGGTTACACAGGGGAGCTTCAGAAACAAACGTTTCTCAAGCAATGGTAGCTAGTTAGGAAGAGATTTAAATAGAGAAGCACATGAGGGGCTGGACAGGAAGTAGCAGGAAGAAAACATATATTAGGCAACAGGTGAAGGGCGTTGACAGAGCTGCAGAGAGCTGAACACCTGACAGTGGAAAACAGATGCCAGCCGACCCACTGCAGTAAAAGTGAGACACAGATCAGCTCTGCAGCTGATCTGTGACAGTACCCCCCCCTCTTACGAGGCCTCCCTACATGTCTGGGGGCTGGCTTGGAATGAAATTTCTGATGGAATCTGGTCACCAGACGTGGGGCAGAGACATCATTGGCAGGGACCCAAGACCTCTCCCCCAGACCATAGCCCTTCCAATCAATGAGATAGAATAACCTCCCCCGGGAGTACTTGGAGTCCAATATTACTTTAATCTCATACTGATCCGAGGTATCAGCCACAGGAGCGGGGTGAGAAGAAGGGTGAGAGAAGCGATTGTGGACCAGTGGCCTGAGCAGGGAGACATGGAAGGTGTTGGGTATCCTTAGATGAGAGGGTAGACGGAGCTTGAAAGCCACTGGATTGATCTGGCGGAGAATAGGAAATGGACCAATGAAGCGAGGGGCAAATTTCATTGAGGGTACCCGGATTCAGATGTGCTTGGTAGAATGCCAAACTCTATCGCCAGGCAGGAACTTAGGAGCCGGACGGCGATCACGATCTGCCGCTGTTTTATGCCTGGAAGCAGCTAGATTAAGATTCCCAGAGACTTCTTTCCAGATTGAGTTGAAGGACCTTTGGGTCTCAGCTGCTGCTGGTACCACAGGAGAAATGGGAACAGGAAAGGGAACAGATGGATACTGCCCATATACTGTGAAGAAAGGAGATTTCCCAGAACTGGCATTGGCGTGATGGTTTAAGGCAAACTCTGCCCAGGGCAAAAGGTCCACCCAGTCATCTTGGTAGGCTGAAATGAAGGCACAGAGAAAACCTTCTACATTTTGATTGACACGTTCCGTTTGCCCATTGGACTGGGGGTGAAAGGCAGATGAAAAATCCAATTTAATCCCAAAGGAGCTGGCCAAGGCTCTCCAAAACCGGGCAGTAAATTGAACTCCTCTGTCAGAGAGCATATGGGAAGGCATCCCATGAAGATGAAAGATCTCCTTAATGAAAGTTGTGGCAAGACTGGGAGCAGAAGGTAGGCCTGGGAGAGGAATCAAGTGACACATTTTGGAGAACGGATCCACCACTACCCAGATGACTGTAGAACCTGTTGAGGGAGGCAGATCTGAGATAAAGTCCATGGCAATACAACGCCAAGGTACATCAGGCACTGGTAAGGGCAAAAAGCAACCTAGCAGGGGTGGAAGTGCAAGATTTGGTAAGTACACAAACCATACAAGCTTGAATGTATTCCTTGACATCCTTACGAAGAGAAGGCCACCAATAATAACGCTGAAGAAGGTCACAAGTATGAGGTATGCCAGGATGTCCAGAGAACTTGGAGTCATGTGCCCAAGCAAGGAGTTTGGGACAAAGTGCAAGGGCTACAAAAGTTTTACCAGGAGGGGGCTGCGTAGACTGGAGCTGAGTGGTGGCTAGAATACGATGCAGAGGAATGATGGGGCCAGGATCTAGGTGATTCTCAGAATCATTGACATCAAACAACCTGGACAAGGCATTGGCTCGAAGGTTCTTGGCACCTGGACAGAAATTAATGTTAAAATTGAAGCGGGCGAAAAAGAGGGCCCAGCGAGCTTGACGTGGGTTCAAGCGTTTCGCGGATTGTAAATACTGCAGATTTTTATGATCAGTATAGATGGTAATACAATGGGAAGAACCCTCTAGAAGATGTCGCCATTCTTGAAGAGCTAGTTTAATAGCGAGTAGCTCACGGTCCCCAATGGTATAGTTTTTCTCAGCATCAGAAAACTTCTTGGAAAATAATCTGCAAGGTTGAGACTTGCCCTGCTGAGCTTGGAGTAGAACAGCACCGACTCCTACAGAATAGGCATCTACCTCCAAAGAAAAGGGTTTAGTAATGTCCGGGCGTAGAAGAACAGGGGCGGAGAGGAAGGCTGCCTTGAGTTTGCGGAAAGCTTCAATGGCTTCAGAGGACCAGAGCCTAGCATTTATACCTTTGCGCTTGAGCGCTGTAATAGGAGCCCTCAAGGTGGAGTCGTTACGAATGAATTGGAGGTAGTAATTGGTGAAGCCCAAAAAGCGTTGGGTGGCTTTAAAACCAGAGGGCGCTCAGAGATGGCCCGAAGTTTGGCTGGGTCCATGAGGAGACCTTGTGACGAGATTATATAGCCCAGAAATGGAACTTGTGTTTGTTCAAATAGACACTTCTCCAATTTTGCATATAGACAATTGTCCCGTAGACGCTGTAGATCAGTTTTTACATGAAGACGATGGGTAGGTAAGTCTGGCGAGAAAATTAGAATATAATCCAGATATACAATAGCACAGACATACAGAAGGTTGCGAAATATCTCGTTAAAAATTTTTTGGAAGACCGCTGGGGCACTGCATAAGCCGAAGGGCATCACAAGATACTCATAATGTCCATCCCTGGTGTAAAAGGTGGTCATCCATTCGTATTCTTCCGGGATTCTTATTAAATTGTGGGCCCCTCTAATGTCAACGGATGCGCAAATAGGAGCAGTAGTCAGTGGATCTCACCATCTGCTGCGCATGCTTCGTAGACTCATCCCTTTTATCCCAAAGAAGGACAAAGCAGTGGTAGTTGGAACAATCATTAATTCACGACTGGACTACGCAAATTCGCTTTACATAGGATTACCACAATATCAACTTGCGCGATTACAACTGATCCAAAACACGGCGGCAAGGCTGATAACAGGAAAAAAACCCTGGGAATCCATTTCTCCTTCGCTGAGGAGCTTACATTGGCTAACCGTAAAAAATCGGATCACGTTCAAGACCCTTTGCCTCACCCACAAATGCGTGCATAGAGAAGCTCCGCAATACCTAATGGAGAAAATACATCATTACACACCAAACCGCAGTCTTCGATCAGCCAACAAAAACCTCCTCCTCGTGCCCAAAGCCCTGTATAAATCCAAGGGGGATCGGAGATTCGCTGTCCAAGGGCCTCGGCTATGGAATGCTCTACCAACCAACATCCGCCTGGAAGAAAATCACCTGGCTTTTAGGTAAAAACTTAAGACCTTCCTCTTTTAGCAGATGATCAAAGCTCGCCACAGCGCCTAGAGGCGATTCAGTTCGCATTGTGTGCTATACAAGTATTTCATTCATTCATTCATTCATTCATTCATTCATCCTCAGCTAAGAGACCTGTCAGGCTGCCGGGATTCCCGCGGTGTCTCCGGTGGAGACAGGATGCGCTGCACTGGACATCGTTGGACCCTGGTCCTGGAGAGGAGAGATCATCCACCGCTGGACCCCGGAGAGGAGATCACCCATCGCAGGATACCGAGAGTGGATTACCACCGCTGGAATCTTTTTAATTTATTTTTTATTTTTAATAAAGGACTTATCCCAACGGTGTCTGTGTGTTTTTTTTTATTTTTGACACCTTATTTGTGAAATGGTAGGGGTAAAATGTACCGTTACCCTTTCAAACAGGGGGGGTGGGATCTGGGGGGTCCCCTTGTTAAAGGGGGCTTCCAGATTCCGATAAGCCCCCCGCCCACAGACCCCCACAACCACCGGGCAAGGGTTGTGGGGATGAGGCCCTTGTCCCCATCAACATGGGGACATGGTGCTTTGAGGGGTCACAGACCCCCAAAGCATCCTCCCCATGTTGAGAGCATGTGGCCTGGTATGGTTCAGGAGGGGGGGCACTCTCTCACCCCCATCCTTTTCCTGCGGCCTGCCAGGTTGCGTGCTCGGATAAAGGGTCTGGTATGGATTTTGGGGGGAAACTTCACGCCATTTTTTTTAAATTTGGCGTGGAGTTCCCCTTAAAATCCATACCAGACTTGAAGGGCCTGGTATGGATATCTGGGGGGAACCCCATGTAATTTTTTTTATTTGAAGCAAGATTCCCCTTAATATCCACACCAGACCTGAAGGGCCTGGTAATTGAATTTGGGGGGACCCCCACACATTTTTTTTTTTATCAATGACGTTTCTCTGTATTGCTGGGAGCCGACAATTCATTATAGCACTCAAAGTGAACGCAAAGCTCATCCCTAGCCACCACACACACACATATACAGGGGTACTGGCCCTCAGGTTTTGAGATATTGATAAAACAATACTGGAAATTTCTCCTGTTGTCTCATGGAATGCACCTGTTTCATATTATGAACATTGCGAGAGCGCATGTGCGGGATCTCGGACACAGATGTGCGCTGAGAGAGCTCTGCACAATCCAGCCCAATGCAGCTATATACAGCGGCCAGCGGGACTGCGGCCACAGGAACGGCAGGGCGGGCTACCGGGGATGGTAATGAATTGGTGGGCACAAGGCCAGCCAAAGCGGGGACAGCGCAAAGCCTTAAAATCCAAGATGGCGCCAGGAAGCCGGGATACATGAGGCGGCCCAGCCTCCGGAGCAGAAGCATTCCGGCATGGAGGGGATGGCAGGACCCCCCTGGAGCCTCCCGGAGATCCATTCTCCTCGCAATCCTCAGGGGACATGGAGGAGGATCAGCAGGGTGAGTCCCACTCACAACCCCCTTCCCCTGACACGGACGGGGGTGGCAGACTCCCCTGGCTCATCCATGGACAAAAATATGTCTGAAATCACTGAGGCCATATCTAGCCAGCTCAGCCCTGCCACTATAGCACCCCAGCAGGCGTTCTGCTCGGGGAATGCTGTGTTACTAGCCCGATTCCCCACTATGCTACAGCAGGAGCTTTCTAAAGCATGCACTTTGATCACAACGGATCTTAAACGGGACATCCATAGCATTGGTGAGAGATTTGATATAGTGGAAGCTAAGGTTGATGGCACTGTTAAGAGGGTTAATCAGAACACTCACATGCTCACAAACCTCCAGGATAGGCTCGAGGAAGCCCTTTGTCACGTACCTGGTTAGAGAGCCCCAACGTGCAGGGAGCGGCGCCTCGTAAGCCTCCGGCTCTCGAGCCCCTGGTGATGGAGACAGGGGTTCAGGAGCCCGGAGGACACAAGTGCCTGGCCGGATAGCCGATAGCGGGTACAGCCGGAACAGATGGTAGACTGGAACGGCAGGTGCAACCGGCGCTGGATGTCGGTCTAGGACTGCTGAACAGCTGGCACAAGTGGACCGGCAAGGTGGCAGAGGCAACGGGTGCCGGACTTCAGGCAGACAGGCGTAGTCAAACAGGCTGGGTCGGCAACAATCTGGCAGCGGAGGTACAGAAGCGGAAGGCAGAAGCGTAGTCAATCAGGCAAAAGGTCAAGGGCAGGCGGAAAACAGGCAAAGTCCAGGAACAGGTTGGGTATAATATCAGGAACACGATCACAAACAAATAGCAGAAGTCTCAGGAACGCTGTAGACCGAACAGCACCGAGGAGCAGGAGCTGTGGCCTTAAATAGTCAATTGGGCGCCAGGATTGGTCGTACGGCCCGTTCGCGTACCCCCGCGGGTGGCCATGGTTACGCTCGTGACCCCGCGCACGTCCGTACGGTGCGAGCGCCCGCTTGTGTCGACGCGCACCTGCGAACATCTGTTGGAAACTGCGTGCACCCGCGCGTGTTTGTTCGCGCCAACCCGCGTCCGAGGGCGTCGGAGATCCCTTCGTACAGGAACCCTGCAGGTACGTCTCCTCTGTACGATCGGGGTAGCGGAATGACCGTGACATTGCCCCCCCCAAGGGGCAACCTCCGGATGCCCAACTGTGTCATCCTATCTGGATGGGACCTCTTGAAGGCTTGGATTAGTTTTTCAGCATGCAGGTTGGACTCTGGTTCCCACGAATTCTCCTCAGGGCCATAGCCCTTCCACTTAACCAAGAACTGGATCTGGTTCTGTCTCCTCCTGCAGTCCAGAATGGACTCGACCTCGTACTCTAGTTCCCCATCAATTGTCACGGGCTCAGGAGGGTTGGTATTCCGGTCAACAAAGGGATCAGGAACCGCAGGCTTCAGTAGCGAGACATGAAAGACCGGGTGTATCCGAAACGACTCCGGGAGTTTCAGTTCAACGGCCACGTCATTTAGTTTCCTTATAATGGGAAATGGACCCACAAACTTCGGGCCCAGCTTCTTGGATGGGCAGGCTAGCTTCAAATTTAGTGTAGACAACCAGACCTGGTCCCCGACCTGGAGGTCAAGTTCCCCTCTTCTCCTCTTGTCAAAGGCCTCTTTATAGCATTTCTGGGTCTTCGCCAGGGTCTCTTGAAGAAACTTGTTGTTGTTCAAAAAAAAATTAAGGTCCTCCAGGACTGCAGGTACTGAACATTCGGGTAGGCTACCGGACAAAAAAGACGGATGGAAACCAAAATTTGCGAAAAATGGTGACTGTTTAGTGGCAGAATGAGTAGAATTATTGTAAGCAAACTCTGCAAGCGGTAAAAGTGATGCCCAATCGTCCTGAGAGAAGGAGGAGAAACAACGCAGATATTGCTCCAACGTCTGGTTGGTTCGCTCGGTCTGGCCATTGGTTTGAGGGTGATAGGCCGAAGAGAGACGAAGCTCAATTTTCAGAGCTTCACAAAGAGCTTTCCAGAACCTGGACGTAAACTGTACTCCTCTGTCAGAGGTAATGTCAGCAGGAATACCGTGGAGCCTTACTACTTCCTTAATAAAGGCTCTGGCCGTTTCAGTGGCCGACGGGGTCCCCCTCATAGGTATGAAGTGGGCCATCTTGGTAAACCTGTCTACCACTACCAGGATAGAGGAGAAGCCTTCAGAGAGCCTCCATGGTCTGTCCGGGATGGGTAATGGTCTCAACAAGCCCCAAGCCCCTAATTTGCTACCTTTATTCCTGATGCAGGTGGTGCATGCCTCCACATATTCCCTGCAATGCTTCTTCATCTGGGGCCACCAAAACGTGCGCTGGAGCAAGTCCGTGGTCTTGAACACCCCAAAGTGACCGGCCAGTGGATGGTCGTGACAGGAACTGAGGACCGCCGTACGTATCTCTTGGGGGACGAAGATTCTGTCCTGATGCCAGAGAAGACCGTCCTTGGAGGTTAAGGAGATGTCCGGTGGGATGGCTGGATCACTGGAAGCCTGTTTAATTTGGGATAGGAGACCCTCCTGGAGCAGAAGGAAGTTTCCTGGAGGCAGGATGGTGTCGGGGGTAGGAAGTTCCACAGCTTCGTTGTACATCCGGGAAAGAGCATCAGGCTTCACATTCTTTGACCCGGGCCGGTACGTGATGTGGAACACAAATCTAGAAAAGAAAAGTGCCCACCGGGCCTGTCGAGGTTTCAGTCGCTTGGCTGCTTTCAAGTATTCGAGATTTTTGTGGTCGGTATAGACCAGGATTGGATGAGAAGCGCCTTCAAGGAGATAGCGCCATTCCTCCAATGCTGCCTTGATTGCTAGGAGCTCTCGGTCACCGACGTCATAGTTGCGCTCGGCTTCCGAGAGTTTGCGGGAGAAGAAAGCCACCGGGTACAGAAGTGACTTAGGTCCCTGTCTCTGGGAAAGTACTGCCCCAACGGCCACTTCCGAAGCATCCACCTCCAGGATATAAGGCAGCGAAGCGTCGGGGTGTTTTAGGATTGAGGCAGAGACAAACAGGTTTTTCAGGGTTTCGAAGGCCTCCTGAGCCCTAGGGGTCCACTGAAATTTCTGGTTCTGTTTGGTCAGTTCAGTGATGGGGGAAATAATGGAAGAAAATCCCCTGATGAACTTCCTGTAAAAGTTCGCGAATCCCACGAAGCGTTGGACCCCTTTTTTGTCCGAGGGAGCGGGCCAGTCTACGATAGCTGAAATCTTCTGGGGGTCCATTTCTATGCCGTTTACAGAAATGATCAAGCCCAGGAATTGGATGCTTCGCTGTTCGAAAACGCACTTTTCTGGTTTGGCGTAAAGGCCATGGAGGCGGAGGCGGGCTAGGACACTCTTCACATGCTCCCGGTGTTCAGCTAAAGAGGAAGAGAAGATCAAGATGTCATCGAGATATATAACAACAAACAAATCAAGGTACTCTCTAAAGACATCGTTGACAAAGTGTTGAAATGTAGCGGGAGCGTTACAAAGTCCAAAGGGCATAACTCGGTATTCGTAATGTCCGAAGCGCGTACGGAAGGCGGTCTTCCATTCGTCGCCTTTACGAATGCGAATGAGGTTGTAAGCGCCCCGTAGGTCCAACTTGGAGAACACCTTGGCCGACCCCAGTCTCTGAAATAATTCGGGCACTAACGGTAGGGGGTAACGGTTCTTAATTGTGACTTTGTTGAGTGCTCGGTAGTCCACACAGGGCCGTAAGGAATGGTCTTTCTTCTGAACAAAGAAAATCCCTGCGCCTGCTGGGGAAGTGGATGGTCGTATGAAGCCCTTCTTCAGGTTGTCGTCCAGGTAAGTTTTCAAAGCACCCAGCTCGGTTTCAGACAAGGGAAAGATCCTCCCGAACGGAATCTCTGCTCCAGGGAGTAGGTCAATAGGGCAATCGTATTGTCTGTGGGGAGGTAAAATCTCTGCGCCCTTTTTACTGAACACATCTAAAAACTGGTGGTAAGCTTCGGGCACAGCCTGTCGGAGCTCGGTGTCTGTCTCCATGCAGAGCAGAGAAGAAGAGGCAGGATCCGTATTGGTGGCTGGGAAGCAGTTTTGATGACAATACGCAGATGGGAATTCTACTTCTCCAGTGAACCAGTTAATCAGAGGGTTGTGGGCCTTCAACCAGGGCATGCCCAGGATCACGGGAAACAGGGGGGATTTGATGATGTCCAGACTCAGGAGTTCCTGGTGAACTCCGGCAATGGTGACAAAAAGCGGGGACGTCTCCTGGGTAACAGGTCCGGATTTAAGGGAGGAGCCGTCGGCTAGAAAGATTGAAAGTCCCTTTACCCTAGGCCGAAGAGGAATGTTGTTTCTCAGGGCAAAAGACAAGTCAATGAAGCCGCTGCAAGCTCCAGAGTCTATGATGGCGTCAACGTTGAGAGTCTCTCCGGAAAACTGTAGGAGAAG
Organism: Lithobates pipiens; assembly: GCF_037356315.1. Lineage (NCBI taxonomy): Eukaryota > Metazoa > Chordata > Amphibia > Anura > Ranidae > Lithobates > Lithobates pipiens. The sequence continues at coordinate 14,480,294 of NW_027507785.1, forward strand.
AGGTACAACCATGTGAGAGGTGGTATTGGTGCTGGGCAGAGTGGAAGGAGAAGCAGAAGGTGCAAGAAGGCACTTACGTGACTTGGCGGGGCAGGTGCGAACATAGTGTCCAGATTCCCCACAATAAAGGCAAAGGTTGCCAGTTCTTCGGCGTTGGCGCTCCTCGGGCGTCAAGGAGGGACGAAGTAGACCCAATTGCATAGGCTCCGAAGGATCCAGAGAAGGTGGAGCAGGAAGGACCGGAGGATTGGGACTTGGAACCCGTGGCATCATCCAGACTGGGCGAGAAGTGGAAGTTGAGCGCTCTAAACGACGCTCTCTCAAACGCCTGTCGATCTGAATCGAGAGGTCGATGAGGGCTTCAAGGGTTTCAGGGATTCCCACGCGAGCCAGTTCATCCTTCAATGCTTCCGAGAGTCCCATACGGAACTGGTAACGGAGGGCTGAGTTATTCCACTCTGTGTCGGCACTCCAACGCCTGAACTCAGACACATAGTCTTCTACTGGCCTGCGACCTTGTTGGAGTGCATGCAAAGCTGCTTCTGCAGTGGCGGCAAGTTGCGGGTCCTCATACAGTTGGGACATGGCTTGGAAGAAAACGTTCAAAGAGTCCAAAGAGGGGTCCTTTCGTTCGAGGAGACGATGTGCCCAGGCCTGAGGTTCGTCGGTTAATAGAGAAATGACGAACCCCACCTTTGTCGCCTCGAGAGAAAAGGTCCGGGGTTGGAGGGCAAAAAAGAGCTCGCAGGAGTTCCGGAAGGCCCTGAACTTGTTCCGGTGACCGGAGAAGCGATCTGGTGTAGGTACCCTTGGTTCTGGCGGCATCATGACCACTGACGGTGGACCTGGAGACCCAGAGGCAGCCGGGGCTGCGGCAGATAGGGCCTGGACCCGTTCCTCCAAGCGTCCGTAGCCTTCTTGTAGGCTTTTCACGGCCTGGGTGAGGCCGGCTAGATGATGACAGAGTTCATCCATGGGAGATGCTCCCTGCGAGGGCTCAGACATCTGGCTGTTCGGTACTGTCACGTACCTGGTTAGAGAGCCCCAACGTGCAGGGAGCGGCGCCTCGTAAGCCTCCGGCTCTCGAGCCCCTGGTGATGGAGACAGGGGTTCAGGAGCCCGGAGGACACAAGTGCCTGGCCGGATAGCCGATAGCGGGTACAGCCGGAACAGATGGTAGACTGGAACGGCAGGTGCAACCGGCGCTGGATGTCGGTCTAGGACTGCTGAACAGCTGGCACAAGTGGACCGGCAAGGTGGCAGAGGCAACGGGTGCCGGACTTCAGGCAGACAGGCGTAGTCAAACAGGCTGGGTCGGCAACAATCTGGCAGCGGAGGTACAGAAGCGGAAGGCAGAAGCGTAGTCAATCAGGCAAAAGGTCAAGGGCAGGCGGAAAACAGGCAAAGTCCAGGAACAGGTTGGGTATAATATCAGGAACACGATCACAAACAAATAGCAGAAGTCTCAGGAACGCTGTAGACCGAACAGCACCGAGGAGCAGGAGCTGTGGCCTTAAATAGTCAATTGGGCGCCAGGATTGGTCGTACGGCCCGTTCGCGTACCCCCGCGGGTGGCCGTGGTTACGCTCGTGACCCCGCGCACGTCCGTACGGTGCGAGCACCCGCTTGTGTCGACGCGCACCTGCGAACGTCTGTTGGAAACTGCGTGCACCCGCGCGTGTTTGTTCGCGCCAACCCGCGTCCGAGGGCGTCGGAGATCCCTTCGTACAGGAACCCTGCAGGTACGTCTCCTCTGTACGATCGGGGTAGCGGAACGACCGTGACACCCTTACAAAAATTGAGGACTTAGAGAATCGCTCTCGCAGGCATGATGTACGCATACGCGGTTTACCCGAAACGCATTCAGATCTGGAGGGAGCCATGAAAGAGCTTATGAAAAACTTGATTCCGGACATCGCCCCTCACCAAATGGAAATCGACCACATCCACAGAGCCCTGACTGCCCCGAGATCTGACGGTTTACCTCGTGATGTTATAGTTAAACCGCATTATTACTGAGCAAAGGAGAAATTGATGCTTGCAGCTCGTAACTGGCAGGACTTGACTCTATGTGGGGCACCAATTCAACTGTTTACCGACCTTGCCCCCTCCACGGTGCAAAAGCACAGGAATCTTAAACCCTTGCTACAACAACTTATCAACAAGCAAATAAGATACAGATGGGCATTTCCCTTCAGACTGTCTTTCACCTACAAAGGTAAATCCTACTCCTTTTTCACATTGCCAGAAGGCGAAGATCTCGTACTTGAATTGGGGATCATCACAAGGGAATCTCCAGCTCCCTCCCCTCCGAATCAAGCCCATCGCCCCCTCTCCTCGCTTTGGATGGATCGGAAACAGTCCTAAATCAGAAGTACCCCCCGGAAGACCTGACTATACGGTTAATCACTCTTCCTAACAACTGAAAGAAAAGCGCGAAGAAAGAGTGATACTACAACTTTGCCGAGATGGACAAATTTGAGTCCACCTTTGACTGTGCATTTACGCAGTCACCCTGGTGGCACAACCATAGTGCAGTTCCCTATTTTTCAGAACGTTTTTTTCGAAGCAGTTCCTTTGAAGCTAGTTTAATGTTACAATTTAGTTTTTTTCACCTGAAGCTAATTTTTTATTGTCATGATAGTGTGGTGCCGGCCCTGGCACGGGACCTGTTTTGGTCCCCCTGGGGGGCGGGCACCGGGGCGGGGGGAACCGTTGGGGGGCCTGCCCGCCCTGGTGTCGTGGCTCTCGGGGGAGGGTGGGCCCACACTGATAGCGTTGAGCCTTATGATTGTAAGTTACTGGGTCTGGGCCTACCCTGCTGGCCCGCTCTAGAGCTCAGGCCATTTGGGTTGGATCGGACATTCATGCCACTCTTTTGCAAAACTACCTTCCCTCTGAGGAGGGAGGTACCCTTGCTCGTTCCAGACAGGTTATTGTGTCCGGCAGGGATTATTTCCCACATAGTTATGCAATTTATACAAGTTACTAAGTATATACCTTTAGGCCTGAGGCCTTTGTACTTTACACTGATTAATCTTTTGTTTCTTTTCCTCCTCTTTTCTCCTCCTACTCCCTGCTTCCCCCGAGCTGTGGTCCCGTTCCCGGCCCATGAATGTTGGTCTTGGAGGTTGCGGCAGTGGGAGACCCACGTTTCTGAGCCCCTTCTGCCCACACAGTGTCACAAGGTAAGAGTGCTCTGCCCTACCATGGTGGCTAAGACATATTCTTCTGACTTCTCGGTGATCACCCACAATGTGCACGGCTTTAACTCCCCGGCTAAAAGAACTAAAGCCTTCCAATTCTACCATAGACAAAAAGCTGATATTCTGCTACTACAAGAGACCCACTTTTCTAGAACGTCAGCCCCTAGCTATCTCAATACCAAATACCCATAGTTTTACTTACTTACATGGGCCAGGTGGAATTCTTTAGCAAAATGTTGAGGATACTGATGCCCAAGGTTCAGGGATAGGTGATCATAGGGGGTGATAGCAATATTCCGCTCGACAGAATTATGGACAAATCTAACCCTGCCAGACCTACTCTTAAAAGACCGCCGACTGGGAGTAACAGGGTGGTGAAATTATTTCATCTTTATGATCTGATTGACGCATGGCGCGAACACAACCCCACTGCTAGGGACTACACGCATTTTTCACAGGCGCATCGCACCTATTGCAGAATAGATCATTTACTGGTACGCACCCCTCTACTCCCATACCTGAAGTCGGTAAAAATATTATCTACCCCCTGGTCAGATCACTCCCCAATTAAACTTTCAATGACAGGGCTTTGGTCCAAAGCCTCCCCGTCTTCCTTGCGTCTTAATGCTAGCCTGTTGAACGACCCAATATTGCACGCGGAAATCGAAAAAGAACTACTGGCTTACTTCAGCGTTAATAAGTCCTCAGACACGTCACCCATGATAAATTGGGCAGCCCACAAAGCCTCGATTAGGGGCAAGTTGATACAAATAGGGGCCAGACTGAAATGGACCCAAGAACACACTATTCAGCAACTAGAGACTAACTTAGACCGGTTAACGCAAGAACAACATGCAAACCCACAGCACGACATAAGGCATAAAATAGGTGACACTAGACTGGAGTTGAATTTAAGTTTGACTACTCAGGCAGAAAAACACATTAGCTTGTCTAAGCATAGGTTTTATACTATGGGTGACAAGCCAACCACAATGTTAGCCAGGAAACTAGTCCCCCGACCTTATACGCCCACACTACCTAAACTGAGGCTCTCCACAGGTCACCCCACTCAAAATCCCGAAATCAAACTGAAAGAATTTCACAGTTTCTACACCAGACTATATGGCCCACAAGCTAAATATGACCCACACAAGGCGGAGGAATTCATCCGCAACACCCCATTGCCCAAGCTGACGCGAGCCCATACTGACTTGATGGACGAAGACTTTACAGAACTAGAGATCAAAATGGCAATCAAATCCATACACCCTTCCAAGGCCCCAGGACCGGATGGCTTTTACGGGTCACTATTATAGGAAGTATCAGGATATATTGATTCCTCACATGTGCTCTTATTTTAATGATCTTAGGCGAGGAAACAAGATACCTCATCACGAAAATGTAGCATATCTTAGTGTCATACCGAAACCAGATAAGGATCATGGGGACTGCGCGAATTATCGCCCGATTTCTTTGATAAATACGGACTTAAAAATGTTAACTAAAGTTTTAGCACTTAGATTAAATACCTTCCTCCCGAACTGTATTCATCCCGACCAGGCTGGCTTTGTCCCGAACAGGCAGACATCCGACCAAACCCGTAGAATAATAAATCTCATTACAGCAGTACAATCGGACTGGGACTGTAAGGGCCCTAAGAAGAGCTATGTTGCTTTCGTTCGACATCCAAAAAGTGTTTGATTCCCTCTCTTGGGAGTACCTGTTCGACGTGTTACATAGATATGGCTTCGGGGAGCACTTTCTAACTCTTCTCAGAGCACTATATGACACCCCGTCGGAATCATTGATGCTTCGGGGATACTCCTCTCAGCCTTTCCCCATTAGAAGAGGCACAAGACAGGGAAGCCCACTGTCCCCGCTACTGTTCGTTCTCGCAATGGAACCCCTAGCTATCAGGATCCGGAAATGCCAAGATATTAAGGGGATCACTTGCGGGGACAGGGAGTATAAATGCCTACTCTTCGCTGATGACCTATTACTAACGCTGATATCACCAATTACTTCCCACCCTAGCTTGCATGCGATATTGAAAAAACCTTTTCTGAAATCTCAGGGCTAAAAATCAGATTAAATCCAGAGCACTCAATCTTTCCTTATCGGGCACCACACAGCAAGCTCTAGAGCGGTCATATATATTCAAATGGGAAACTGAGGCATTGCCATACCTTAGTATCCATTTAACCCCGACAATTCAGATGCTGTATAGAAAAAACTATCCCCCACTTTTTAAGAAAATAACTGAGGACCTAGCGAAATGGCAGATCCTCCACCCATCGTGGTTCGGCAGACTATACTCCATCAAAATGAACGTGTTGCCTAGAATATTATATTTGTTTCGCACCCTACCGGTGGCATTGGTACGAAGGGATCTTCAGTCACTCCAAAATGGAATTCTCCGGTTCATTTGGGGAGATAAGAGGCCCAGGGTGAACAGAAGTATGATGTACACTCTAAAAAGGAATTGAGGGCTGGGCCTACCTGACCTACAGAAATATTTTCATGCGGCTCAGCTGGCCCACCTCTCCAGGTACCACTCTCACCAACCACATGCTACAGTGGTGTGAAAAAGTGTTTGCCTTCTTCCTCATTTCCTGTTCCTTTGCATGTTTGTCACACTTAAGTGTTTCGGAACATCAAACCAATTTAAACAATAGTCAAGGACAACACAAGTAAACACAAAATGCAATTTGTAAATGAAGGTGTTTATTATTAAAGGTGAAAAAAAATCCAAACCATCATGGCCCTGTGTGAAAAAGTGATTGCCCCCCTTGTTAAAACATACTATAACTGTGGTTGTCCACACCTGAGTTCAATTTCTCTAGCCACACCCAGGCCTGATTATTGCCACACCTGTTCACAATCAAGGCATCACTTAAATAGGAGCTGCTTGACACAGTAAGGTCCACCAGAAGATCCTTAAAAGCTACACATCATGCCGAGACCCAAAGAAATTCAGGAACAATTGAGAAAGAAAGTAATTGAGATCTATCAGTCTGGAAAGGGTTATAAAGCCATTTCCAAAGCTTTGGGAATCCAGCGAACCACAGTGAGAGCCATTATCCACAAATGGCGAAGACATGGAACAGTGGTGAACCTTCCCAGGAGTGGCCGGCCGCCCAAAATTACCCCAAGAGCGCAGCGACGACTCATCCAAGAGGTCACAAAAGACCCCACAACAACATCCAAGGAACTGCAGGCCTCACTTGCCTCAGTTAAGGTCAGCGTTCATGCCTCCACCATCAGGAAAAGACTGGGCAAAAATGGCCTGCATGGCAGAGTTCCAAGGAGAAAACCACTGCTGAGCAAAAAGAACATCAAAGCTCGTCTCAATTTCTCCACAACACATCTTGATGATCCCCAAGACTTTTGGGACAACATTCTGTGGACCGATGAGACAAAAGTGGAACTCTTTGGAAGGTGTGTGTCCAAGTATATCTGGCGTAGAAGGAACACTGCATTTCATAAAAAGAACATTATACCAACAGTAAAATATGGTGGTGGTAGTGTGATGGTCTGGGGCTGTTTTGCTGCTTCAGGACCTGGAAGACTTGCCGTGATAAAAGGAACTATGAATTCTGCTGTCTACCAAGAGATCCTGAAGGAGAATGTCCGACCATCTGTTCGTGTACTCAAGCTGAAACGAACTTGGGTTCTGCAGCAGGACAATGATCCTAAACACACCAGCAAGTCCACCACCGAATGGCTGAAGAAAAACAAAATGAAGACTTTGGAGTGGCCTAGCCAAAGTCCTGACCTGAATCCTATTGAGATGTTGTGGTATGACCTTAAAAAGGCCGTTCATGCTCGAAAGCCCTCTAATGTAACTGAATTAGGACAATTCTGCAAAGATGAGTGGGCCAAAATTCCTCCAGGACGCTGTAAAAGCCTCATTGCACGTTATCGCAAACGCTTGGTTGCAGTTGTTGCTGCTAAGGGTGGCCCAACCAGTTATTAGGTTTAGGGGGCAATCACTTTTTCACACAGGGCCATGATGGTTTGGATTTTTTTTCACCTTTAATAATAAACACCTTCATTTACAAATTGCATTTTGTGTTTACTTGTGTTGTCCTTGACTATTGTTTAAATTGGTTTGATGTTCCGAAACACTTAAGTGTGACAAACATGCAAAGGAACAGGAAATGAGGAAGGGGGCAAACACTTTTTCACACCACTGTATATGGATGGCCATGGAATCTTATTCCTGTCGTCCAGAGCAGATCTGACAGATCATGTGGCTTCCAATGAAAGACAGGCCACTTATTCTGTGTCCCACCCTCTCCCTAGCGTTGGCAATATGGGACAGGTTGTCGAGACTACACAAATTTAAATTGCCTCACAATCCACTAGCACCATTATTAAACAATAGGGAGTTCACCCCGGGCCTCTCTCCTCAACAATTTGGTTGGTGGACAAATAAAGGTTTAATACGTATTGCTGATCTGTGTGACCATAGAGGTATGCTTTCCGAACATACTTTAGCAGAAAAATTCGATATGCCGCCTACAGAGAAGTATAGGTATGCCCAACTGCACCATTATGTGCTGGCCGTAGCTCGCAGGGGGGACTTAACGACCCTGACTCCCATGGAGCAGCTATGTAGATAACACGATAAAATTATGGGCCACTTATCTGCTATATATATAATACTAAGGGGTGCCACGAGAAAACTGAACTATATGATCCAATGGGAAGAGGATCTTCAAGAAACTTTTGAACTAGAAGACTGGCATGCAATCTCTGAGACGGCATATTGATCACTTATTAACACCTCTGTGATAGAGGCTAACTATAAGGTTCTGCTGAGGTGGTACATGGTCCCGGCCAGATTGGCCACCTTTGTACCAGGGGCTACGTCCCAATTTTTTAGGGGTTGTGGCCAGGTGGGGTCCACCTATTTATATTTGGTGGACATGCCCTAAAGTTCGAAGATTCTGGATTAGAGTGTATAACTTTGTTTACACACTCACTGGCTTGAACCTGACTAAATCAGCTAAACAAGCCCTCTTGGGCCGCAGGGTGGTGGAGGCCTTTAAGTCCCAAAGGAAACTCCTTACCTTTATATTTTATATCTGCTAAAAATAGGATTTTTATATACAGCTTACCTGTAAAATCCTTTTCTTGAGAGTACATCACGGGACACAGGAGCTTCATTACATAGTGGGTTATATAGGCACCTCTGGTGATTGGACACTGGTTGACCCAATTAAAGAGAATTCCTCCCCTATATAACCCCTCCCATTAGGGAGGCACCTCAGTTTTGTAGCAAAGCAATAAGAAACCACGTAAAACCCAAGAGGGGCGGGAGCCCTGTGTCCCGTGATGTACTCTCAAGAAAAGGATTTTACAGGTAAGCTGTATATAAAAATCCTATTTTCTTGATCATACATCACGGGACACAGGAGCTTCATTACATAGTGGGATGTCCCATAGCAATGCTCAGGTTGAGGGGAGGGAGACACAGATCATAATTGAAGACCGCCAGGGACCTGAGGACCTAAACTGCAGCCTGCAGAACACTACGCCCAAAGGCGATATCCTCCTGCCCTCTGACATCCACCTGATTGAATCTGGTGAATGTGTGGACTGATGACCAAGTCGCAGCCTTACAGATCTGAGCCAGGGAGGCCTGGTGATGCACTGCCCAAGAAGCACTTACAGCCCTAGTAGAGTGCGCCTTCACCTGAAAAGGAGGAATCTTCCCCTTTAAGTCATAGGCCTGAGAAATAACCTGTCTGATCCACCTCGAGAGAGTGGACTTTGACGCTGCCAGACCCCTTTTAGGGCCTTCTGGCAGAATAAATAAACAGTCAGTTTTCCTTATCTGAGCAGTTGCTTGAAGATAAAGACTGATTGCTCTAACCACATCTAAAGTGTGTAAGGATTCTTCCTCTGTGGACTGAGGGTTTGGAAAAAAGGATGGTAGGATTACATCCTGATTCAGGTGAAAACCTGAAACTACCTTAGGTAGAAAGGACCCGTTGGGACGCATGACCACTCGGTCCTTATGGATAATTAAATAGGGCTCTTTACAGGAAAGAGCTGCCAATTCTGATACCCTTCTAGCCGTGGATATGGCTACTAGGAACACCAGCTTCTTTGTCAGGAGAGTTAAAGAAGCCAGATGCAGAGGTTCAAATGGTTGGGCTTCTAAGGCCGAGAGAACCAAATTCAGATCCCAAGGGCATACCGGAGGTTTGACTGGCGGTCTCATCCGCATAGCCCCCTGGATAAAAGCCCGTACTAGGGAATGTGATGCAAGCGATCTTTGAAAAAAGACCGATAGGGCCGAAATCTGCACCTTGATGGTGCTTATGGCCAAATTCATTTCAAGGCCTGATTGGAGAAAGGCCAAGATTCTGCTAATGACATACCTTCTAGGATGCCATCTCCTGGGTTCACACCAGGAAACATATGCCCTCCAGATCTTGTAATAGATACGCCTGGAGGCCGGTTTTCTGGCATTGACCAGAGTGGAGAGGACTGGCCCCGAAAGACCACGGCCTCTCAAAATGTGGGTCTCAGCAGCCAGACCGTCAAATTCAGACTGCGTAAAGCAGGATGGTAAATTGGACCCTGTGAGAGCAGATCTGGCCGGAGAGGGAGGGTCCATGACCTGCCCACTGCCAACTTCATGATTTCTGCGAACCATGGTCGCCTGGGCCAAGCCGAGGCCACTAGAAGGACCGGCTTCGTCTCCCTCTTGACCCTTCCCAAGAACCTCGATAACAGCGGGTTCGGGGGGAAGGCATAGATCAGATTGTACTGATCCCAGGGAACTGTCAGAGCATCTGACCCCTGAGCAAGTGCATCTCTTGTCCTTGACACAAAGTTGTCCAGTTTCCTGTTGAATCTGGACGCAAACAAATCCACGTCTGGAGTGCCCCACTTGTGACATATGTCTTGAAACACATCGGGGTGCAGAGCCCATTCTCCTGGGCACAACTGCTGGCGGCTGAGATAATCTGCCTGCCAATTCTCCACTCCTGGGATGAAGACTGCAGAGAGGCACGGAACATGCTCTTCTGCCCAGACAAGTATGCGATTCACCTCCTTTTGGGCCACCAGACTTCTGGTACCGCCCTGGTGATTGATGTAAGCCACTGCGGTGGCATTGTCGGACTGAATCCGAACTGGGAAACCTTGCAGTCTGTGAGACCACTCTCTGAGTGCCATGTAAACTGCCCGAATCTCCAAGATATTTATGGGCAGCAGACTTTCGGTCGCAGACCATTTTCCCTGCGAGCATGTTTCCTGCAACACAGCTCCCCAGCCTGTCAGGCTGGCATCCGTGGTGACAATCTTCCATGAGAGGGGAAGAAAGGTTTTGCCCTTCAGCAAATTTTTGGTCTGTAACCACCAGACAAGACCTTTGCGTGCCCGAGGGGATAAACGCATAGGAAGATCCAGGGATTGGGGCTTCCTGTTCCAAATCGCAAGGATGCATCTTTGCAGGGGCCTTGAGTGGAACTGGGCGAATGGAACGGCCTCGAAAGAGGCGACCATCTTTCCCAACAGTCTCATGTACAACCGAATGGAGGAAGATCTTCTGCCCAGAATCAGGCGCACTAGATCTCCAATGGCCAAGGCCTTTGGCCTTGGAAGGAACACCCTGCCTTGAGCGGTGTCGATAATCAGACCCAGGTAATCCAACCTGGTGGTCGGTTGTAAAGACGACTTTTCTAGGTTTATAATCCAACCTAGGCGGCCCAGATGTTCTAGCGTTTTGGTGACGCTGCGACTTAGGCATGTTGCAGTTCTCTCTACGAGAAGCAAGTCGTCTAGGTAAGCCATGACGGCTATGCCCTGAACTCTTAAGATTGCTAAGAGAGGGTCTAGAATCTTCGTGAAGACTCGAGGGGCCGTGGCTAGGCCGAACGGCAGGGCCACAAATTGAAAATGGCGCTGCTCTACCGCGAACCTCAGAAACTTCTGGTGTGCGGGAAATATTGGCACATGGAGATATGCGTCTTTGATATCTATTGATGCCATGAATTCTCCTCCTTGCAGGGAGGAGACCACAGTGCGTATTGACTGCATCCGGAAGGTCTGGATGTGTAGAAACCGGTTTAAGTCTCTCAGATCCAAGATAGGTCTGACACTTCCGTTTGGTTTTGGAACGGTGAAGAGATTCGAATAGAAACCTGAGCCCTGATCTTTCGGGCTCACTTCTACTATCACACCCTGGGATAGTAATTGATCTAAGGCCAGAAATAGCGGTTTCTGCTTTATCGGATCCCTGGGGATCCTTGACCTTAGAAAACGGGAAGGTGGAATCTCCTGAAATTCTAGCTTGTAGCCCAGAGATACTGAAGAGATCACCCATTTGTCCTGAATCTCTTCCCGCCAGGCGCCTGCAAACTGCAGGAGCCTTCCCCCCACTCGGCCGAGTGGGGGCGCCCCTTCACAAGGATGTCTTGGAGGTCTGCTTGGCAGGCTTCCGCCCCCAAGTCTTTTTCTGTCCCTGGGCTCGGCCCTGAGGCTTTCCAGCCGAGGAGGGCTGAGAAGGCCGTCGCCACTGTTTAGAGCTTGACGCTTCGGGAGAGAGAGTACGCCTGAATGAAGGACGTTTACTCTTCTTGACTGGAAGGAGTGTAGATTTACCTCCCGAAATATTTTGGACGAATTTATCCAATTCCTCTCCAAACAACCATTCCCCTTTAAATGGGAACCCAGCCAAATGCTTCTTGCATGACATCTCAGCAGCCCAATTCTTTAGCCATAGAGCCCTACGCATGTGTACCAACATGAGGGACAAACGTGATGCTTGTTGGACAGAATCCAAAATCGCATCAATTATGAAACATAAGATGTGAGGCATTTCTGCATATTTCTCTACTTCCTCATTAGGAAGGAGTTCAAACATCTGTTTAACCTGTTCCTTAAGGAACTGACACAACCCCACGGCTGCGACTGTAGGTTGCACCACAGCGCCGGCCATGGAAAAGGAGGCTTTTAACAAGGTTTCCAGCCTTTTGTCAGCTGGATCCTTAAATACCTGCGCATTATCCAAAGGACAAGTTAGGTTTTTATTCACACAAGAGATAGCCGCATCCACAGATGGGGCCCCCCATTTCTTGGTGAAACTTTCCTCCACGGGATAATACATAGAAAACCTCTTGGGAGGAGTAAACAGTTTATCGGGATGTCCCCAGTCCTTATACATCAAGTCAGCCATTAAAGGATGAATTGGGAAGGAACAAGCAGTCTGTGGGGCTTTTCTGACTCCCAGGGAAGAGACAGAGGATGTAGCGACTTCAGCAGCTGGCATTCTGAACGTGGTACGCACCAATTCAGTGTAATACTGCACCTGCTTTCTGAGTGCCTGGGAGGAGGGGACTGACTCCTCATCCTCTGACTGATCCGACTGCTCATGATCCCTTTCCAAAGATAGGGATCTCTCCTCATTTTCAGAGCAGCTGTCTGAGAGAGGGATTTCAGCAGAGGGAGGGGATCTACCCCTTTTCTTGCTATCTTTTAGGGAAGCAGAAATAAAATTCATTATCCTCCCTTCAAAACTCTCCAATGAAGCCCTAAGGGAGTCCTCAGTGACATAGACCGGGGCTGCGACATTAGGAGAGGCTGCAAAGCCTGAAAGGGGCACTGACTCGTCTTGAGATGCAGGCTCCACTCTTGCAGAGGGGGATGGTAATCTGCATGCACTCTTGGAACCCCTGGACCCAGGCGGTGACTTGCCAGTGCTTTTGTTACCTGCCCCTGAAACCCTCTTACGAGGAGACATAGTACTGAGCTACAAAGCAGAGTTACTAGTGTAAAATGCAATCACTTTGTTGTGCTTAAAGTCTCACAATAAATCAATATAAGCTTAACTGCACAATATGATGCTGAGTAGGTGTCTTAAGGTTCGCCTGGATCCAATCCCACGGATGCTTACAGCCCACAGCTCCTGTGTCTCACCTTACAGTCCCCTGACGCTCTGGGCTTTTAAAAACGGCCGTTTTGGCGCCTGCATTGCAGTCTGGAGCACTTGATTGTGCACAGCTGGCAACCACACCCCCCCCCCCTTTCCCTATTAGGCCGGGAGCGCGCCCGGCGCGCGTGCACGCGCCCGCGCGTGTGCACGAGGACCGCGGGATCCGGAGGGGGGAAGGGGAACCCAAAAGGAGTGACCTGGGACCCCCTGATCTGCGTGGGACCCCTTTTTTATTTATATTGTGGCAGGGACTGCAAGGAAACGTGAATAGCTGGGAGAACCAGGCATTTCACTGAGCGTGTTTGTTTGAAAGGCATGTAAGTATGCATCAGGCTTGCTCTTACTCCCTCAAGTGGTGGAAACCAGGTAAGACATACAACTACTCACAATGAAGAAATCCATTCATATATTAAATATATAGGATGACTTCCCATACCTGTTCCCCGCCGCAGGAATTGCTGATTTCAGACCAATTCCAGCCTTCACCCATCACGGCGGGTATTGTTAGCCAACCTTCAGGCGTATCTGGGGTTCTTACGAAAAGATCCTCCTACCTGGGCCTTGTAGAAAACTCTGCCAGAAACTTACGGGCGCCCTGAGTAAACAGTACCCCAAGTCTGGTTGTCCCAGAGTCCAGTCTTCCAATGGAGAGGACTTACAGGCAAAACCTCGTGTCTTCGGCAGACGAGGCCCGGGTACCATACCATCTTGGGAGTCAATTATCGGCCCGAGGTATGGATCCGGTTTGTTGTAGCCCTTCGGCCCTCGCCGGGACCCGCATAGAGCTACGTTTTACGTGACCATCGACCAGACACTGGCGAAAAAACTGAGGTGCCTCCCTAATGGGAGGGGTTATATAGGGGAGGAATTCTCTTTAATTGGGTCAACCAGTGTCCAATCACCAGAGGTGCCTATATAACCCACTATGTAATGAAGCTCCTGTGTCCCGTGATGTATGATCAAGAAATCACCATAGCAAGAAACTGGAGATCCGCCACCCTGCCGATTGCACAGCTCAAACATAAAATGTCATGGTTGATGATAAATGAGCGGTTGTCAGCACTGTCACAGGACAAGATGGGGTTGTTCCATAGAATATGGGACCCATGGATTGCTTACCTGACTAACGACCCCAGGACACATATTGAGTAACTGTATTTCAGGGGTATGGGCCTTGCACAACGGGGCTACAGCTCCTCTAACCCTTCCCCATCCCTCTCTCTTCTCTGCCCCTTCTTATTATTTTCCCTTCCCTTTTTGCTTGCATCGCTACTCATCTCTTATTGGGCTAAATCGCAGCACGATCAGTTACTTCTTGGCAGGTTAAAACCTGCATGGAGGATGGTGGTTGGCTATCGCCCGGGGGGGAGCCTAGGGCCACCCTTGGAGGGAGGGGGGGTGGGGTCTTCCTGGCAGGCGGAGGCGTTAAAAGTGTAGATTATTGATGTTTTACTCCATGTTGGAATTATGATTCATAGTTGGACACGGACTGGTAGTCATCACTGACCCCGCAGGATAACTGTAATAAGCACTGGATAGAACTGTAGAACTTGATATGTTACCGAAAGAGTGTCTTAGGAAATGACCAGCGGACAACTGATTTGTGCACTGAACTTGTTGTACTAATGTACCGAAAAGATGAGAACTTTGTTTGTTTTGTATTGTAAACCCACAATAAAAACTATTGAAACATATTATGAACATTGCATAAGTATTATTTTGACCATTTCTGATGCATCTTATTGTTAAAACAACATTACATTTCAATTTAGCATTGAAGCAACAAAATCTATTTAAATATTTTTATTTTATAAATACATTTCAAGAGATAGCCTTGGGCTTTTTAATGAAATGGAATGGTATATATTTAAAACCACATTTTTATTTATGATTGACATATAAACCAAAAATAAAAAAACATAAAATAAATCCATATTTTTTCACATGACAACATGCTGCAGTGTATATCCATATGTTCTGTTCATGCAGTCACTTCATTTCTACATATATCGCCACTACACTGGCTTCATCAGGAGACTTTTGAGTGCTAGCCACTAAAATTGAAAAACAGAGCAATTAATCAAACAGGAACTGTACACATGTAAAACATGTATAATATGTATAAATTATTATTGGAGCTCAAAGGGAAGAGAGAACAAAGGAGGAAAAAACTCTTCCAAAAAAAAGCTGCGCGTGGGACACTCTTGGACTTTTCAGCACAACAAACACCATAAGCCCACCCTCCAGTGGCTACAGCAGAAAAAGGTGAAGGTTTGTCATAAATCATGAAATCAGGCCGAGACAGAAGTACAGTTAAATCACAATTGTTTAATAATAAAAGTAAAAAGAACAAAGTCAAAACATAGCCAAAGTTCAGTAACCAGAACTGATAGTCAGCCAAGCCAGAAGTCAGAGATCAATGTAGTGGAACAGCAAGCAGGATCTGGAGCCAGAAGGGATGTCAGCAAAGCAAGTCTTGAACAGGATCGCAGGAGATGGTTTCTGTGATGTTGACCAAGGAGAAGGCAGAGAATCTCTAGACTGGACGGCTTAAGTAGACAGGACTGAGGAGCAGGATATCATCAACAGCTGAGTTATTGTGGAGAGATAGGAGCTGGCAATTAGCCGACAGCTAAGTGGCCAGCTCAGAGAAAAAAGGGCTGAGCCCATCCCTGACAGGTTCTAGAGTGGGCATCACAGTATGCAGACTTTAAACAGTGGTCCTTTTATTTGTTTACTTGTTGCCATGTTTTGTTTATTATTGTGCCATTCTCTTATGACCTACATTTAACGAATATGAATTCCATACAAGATAAAAGATATGTGTTTTACCCGCTAACTCACGTTTTCTTTACAAATGGTACAGGTACAGTACACTACCAATTCTCCAAGGGTATGTAAATTTTTTAGTACAGCTGTATATACTAGTATGCATGTGCTTAAATAAATTATAGATACATTACATACAAAAAGACTCTTTAGGAGGGCACTTGACCAAAAAATGTGTTTAATCTTTACCTGAACATGAACAGATCACAATTATCCAGCGTGCATATGACTTTAACCCCAGGAAGTGAGCCGCAGGAGCGATACAAAGATAACAAACAACTCCCAACAAGAATGGTACACATGTAAGAAATGTATAATAGATCTAAATTATTATTTCAGTGCAAAGGGGAAGAGAAAACAAGCAAGGAAAAACCCTCTCCAAAAAATATGAACCAAACACAATTAATAAAGTCTGCCATTTTTTTTACCCCTTCCGCCTCGCCAGCATCTGACATCAGTGGCGGGGCATGGGAGGTTAATTATGTCACTGCGCATGCATGGTTTAGTTGACTGGGAAAATACATCATACGCATGCACCACATGACGCCGCCATTTTGGAATATCCATGACCAGAAGCCAAAATAGGGCCTAGACATAGGATAAAAAAGGCTAAACACCTGGAAACCTCTAGTGGCAGCCAGGTGATGTTATCCCATAATAGCCTAGTTGTCCAATGACAGATGTTATAAAATTAAGCATTGCCAGTAGGGTCTAGTGGAAGGTAAATCAATCACCCAGGAGATAAAACTGACACAAGGGTAGGCAGTGACTAATGGGTGCCACTAAGAAGCTAACAACTAAGACCAAAAACAAACCCCTCAACTCAAAGCCAACAATGATACCCTGGGTGTCTGTATGGCCACCAACTTACCTGTTAAGGGGGTCAGCTATAGCACGCTGGAGGTTGATCAAAAACCAAAGGATAAAAAATTTAAAAAAAAAAACTTAGCAAACGAAGTGCCAGAGGAATCCTTGGTTGGCAAGTACCTTGGCCTAAGTTGCCAAGCGCGCATGGACTGGTGAGCAGTCGCTTGTTGTGTTCATGTTACCGTTGCTAGCAGAGGAAGCTAATCTTCAGTTAGAGTCATTATACCACTGCATGCCGATATCCTTAAAGGACACGAATTAAGTGCGCCACTATAAAGACTGGACCCCACCATATAGCCAGGAGAAGATTGAGATCAAGAAACCAATTATTGACTGCTTTCATGGTGATCTCCCACCAAGTTTTAGAGACACCCTTTGCAGGTTACGCTCAAACTGCACTTTAGGACATTCACAGGTCACTACCAGGTTGGAAAATCTTCTTGATACTGTTTATTGCTGATATGATTCTTTGCTTGATGTATTTCTGTGGTGTAATGTTAACTGTGAGTCACTATAACTGCAGGCTAATAACTACATATATTTATATAAGTGCATGTATTATTATTATTATTATTATTATTCAAGGTTTATATAGTGCCAACAGACTCTACAGCGATTTACAATATAAAGGGAGACAGTACAACAACAATACAATTCAATACAAGAGAGTTAGGAGGGTTCTGCTCCTGAGAGCTTACAATCTAATAGGATGTGGCAAGTGGTACAAAAGGTAATAACTGTGGGGGATGAGCTGATGGAAGAGTTAAAAGTTTACTTGTTAGTTGAAGGGTCATAGGCTTCCCTGAAGAGATGAGTTGTCAGAAATCATCTAAAGGTGGCCAGAGTAGAGATAGCAGATCAGGTTGAGGTAGAGAGATCCAGAAGATGGGAGTGGCTCTGGAGAAGTCCTAGAGATAAGCATTAGAGGAAGGGACAAGAGAGCAGGAGTGGAGAGGATGGTTTGGGTGATATTTGGATACAACATCAGTGATGTAGCTCGGGGAAGTGTTGTAGATAGCTTTGTGTGTTGCTGCTAATATTTTAAATTTAATTTGCTGGGCAATCAGAAGCTATTGGAGAGATTGGCAGAGAGGGGTGGCAGAAACTGGTGGTAAGGTGAATGAGTCTGGCAGCACCATACATGATGGACTAAAGAGGGGATAGCCTAAGGAGAGGTAGGCTTATGAAAAGGAAGTTGCAATAGTCAAGGTGAAAGATAACAAGGGCATGAATGAGTAGCGTGTTATGCCGCGTACACACGTATCAGACTATCCGGCGGACTTAGTCTGGCGGACAAACCGCCGGACTGTCCGCCAGACTTTCCGAATGAGCTACCTGCCCACACACGGTACTTTTGCAGTGGACTAGGTCGGAAGAAGACCCCCAGAGCAGTGCAATAAATTATTTTTAAACCTTGTGTGTTGTGGTTTTTTTTAAAGTTTTTTTCACAGGTGAATGGGTAGGGGTACATTGTACCCCATACTCACTCACATAGGGTGGTGGGCCGGTATCCGGGGGCCCCCTTATTAAAGGGAGCTCCCAGATTCCGATAAGCCCCCAGCCCACAGACCCCGACAACCAACGGCCAGGGTTGTCGGGAAGTGGCCCTTGTCCTCATCAACATGGGGACAAGGTGCTTTGGGGTGGGGGGGCCGCGTGGCCCACCCTTCCCCAAAGCACTCACCATGTTGAGGGCACGCAGCCTGGTACAGCTCAGGGGGGGCGCTCACTCGTCCCCACCCCCTTTCCTGACCGGGTAGCGTGCTCAGATAAGGGTCTGATATGGACCTAGAGGGGGACCCCCACGCCGTTTTTTCTGCGTAGGGCTTCCCCTTTAACTCCATACCAGGTGACGGGGCCAGCGATGTCTCCTTCGCTGGTCCCGGCTACCTGGAGCCGCGTTCAAAATGAGTGGACTTTTCTCCGGGCGGGAAAAGTCCATTCATTTCAAAAGTATGGCGGACCGGCACACACGTGGCCGTATTGTCCACCGAACTGCGAGTCCGGCGGACATATTTAGGTGCAAAACTACTTTCTTAGTCCACCGGACTTTTGGGTAAAAAAAAGTCCACCGGAGCCCACACACTCAAGTCCGCCGGACTTTTCCACCAGATTGTTTGATCGTGTGTACGCGGCTTTAAGCATCGCCCCATGTTGAGGGCACGCGGTCTGGTACGGCATCGGGGGGGGGGCTCTCGCTCGTCCCCACCCCCTTTCCAGACCGGCCGGGTACCGTGTTCGGATAAGGGTTTGATATGGACCTAGAGGGGGACCTCCACGCCGTTTTTTCGGCATAGGGCTTCCCCTTTAACTCCATACCAGGTGACGGCGCCAGCGACGCCTCCTTCGCTGGTCCCGGCTACCTGGAGACGCGTTCAAAATGAACGGACTTTCCTTCGTGTGTGTGGGCGAGTCCGTATATTTCAAAAGTACGGCGGATAATCCGGTGGACTAAGTCCACCGGACCTAGTCCGCCGCAAAAGTACAGTGTGTGGACAGGTAGCTCGTTCGGAAAGTCCGGCGGACAGTCCGGCGGTTTGTCCGCCAGACTAAGTCCGCCGGATAGTCTGATACGTGTGTACGCGGCATTAGTTTCACTGGTTAAAAAGGGGGGGATATTTTAGAAATGTTACGGAGGTATAGTCTACAAGCTTTTGACAGCAGTTGGAATTGGGGCTGAAAGGACAGATCAGAATCTAGGATTACACCTAGTACACTGGCATGAGGGGAGGGACTGATGGTTGTATTATTTATTGATCTTGATAGAAGAGTCAGAGAGGAGGGCATGGGTAGGTGGGAATATTACAAGCTTTGTTTTAGAAAGATTTGGTTTGAGGAAGTGATGCAAAATCCATGTTAATGTCAGTTAGTACTTTAGTAATGTGGTAGGAGACTGAAGGAGTAAGGTGAGGAGTAGAGAGATAGATTTTGGTTTCTTTGGCATAGAGATGGTATTAGAGGCCGTAGGAGGTTATCAAGTCACCAAGAGAGGAGGTGTAGATATTTGCATCAATCCTCTTCCCAGCCAGGTGTGTCAGAAGGGACAAAGCTGTTTGCAGTCATGGCACAAGAAAAGAGAACCCATTACATCTGGCGGCTCCCCCGGGGGTATGCACTACATAAACTAGTTAGGTTGCATTTTGAACAGGAGGGTCCACAGCCAACTTTGAACAGAAGGCTCCATAGTCACCTTATCGACTTTAGAGTTCTTCAGAAAATAAAATGTGCACTGACTCACTACACATTAAATATAAAAATGAAATTGTCGTCATTTTCATCAGTAGAGACAGTAGGCAGCTTGAAATCAAAAAGTTAATTGTTTACCTAAAACAAGTCAGCAAAATATTTCCAAGAATCCAGTATGTAAGCACTTTTGACAATCCACAGTTTATTGTGGGCCAGGTAGGTTATAAGGAAAAAAATAATAATTTTAGAATACACCATTTTATAGAGACAATAGCCAGAAATATTAACGGAACACAGGGATGAGCTGGGAAATGCAAGATAAAGAGCATGATATAGACTGCTTCAAGCACTACAAATTTGTTTTTAAATTTATTAAAGAGCTGGAAGAAAGCTGTAGAAGCTACACAAAATTGTAATGCTGGTAGGCATGCAGTGCTGGAAGGAGATGGTAATGGTGTCAGAAGATGATAATGGATGGCAAGCCAGAAGATGGCAGAAGATGGTTATGGCATAAAAAAAAAAATCCTAAATTTGGCAACTGAGGAAGAACTGCAGGAACATAAGCTGTTGCACCTTGACAGTGCCGGTGAACTGGACTAGAGCTGTAGAGGGGGCATGATATGGTAATGCTAGCCAAGCCTCAGGCAGTGGCAGGAGGTGGTAATGGTACAAGAAGATGTTAAATTGGAAGTAAAGGCTGCATAACTATAAGTATGCTTGAGACCACTGCTTTCCCGTTCCTCCGAAGTATGTTGTGTAGTAATAAGATCTGTGTTAATACCTTATTTCAATCTGCTCTGGTCTGGGCATGTGAGGCAGAAGTTCTGGCTCCCCTGTGTTAAAGAACACTCAACAAAGCGGTGGAATTTCGGGAGCCATGATATCACCTCTCGGCTGTGCATCCATTGTTGGCATTTCCTCCTTTTCCCTGCATGACCCAGGGGAGTCTAAGCATAGTACGGAGATGGTATTGGTGCCAGGAGATGGCAATGGATGGCAAGCAAGCAAGAGTCACAGGAGATGGTAATGGTGACATGCCAGCAGTGGTAACAGTAGATGTAGATGGTGGCAGACCAGCAGAGTTGGTAGGAGATGGTGATACTATATTGTATAATAATGTTTTTAGGGCCAGACTCAAGGAAAACTCATCACTGCTCTGGGACTGGTTAATTTTTTATAAAGGTGAACTACTCAACTGTGCTGCACCTGGTGCACTAAATGCTTATTCTGATAGGACATTGGCTGCAGGGAAGCCCAGCAGTTTGATCACATGCTGGTAAAACGCAGCCCACTGGTCTAGCTTTGACACCCAGTAGTGAAATGGGTCATCTGTTATCAGAATGTCCACATATGCCCTTGACCCCATTTAATCACCGATCATATGAGTAATGTGATGCATGTGACTGCTTCTAGCTGCCAGGCCTGGAGGATGAATTGTGAATAAAGACCTGAAAGTCACCCTAGCCACTACCCCAACTGTATTCGAGGAATGTTGGCCATGAAGTTTTTCCTATTACTCTCTGAAAAGCTGTAGCTTCAGGAAGTGGTGTGACATCTAGACTAATTATTATTATTATACACAATTTATATAGAGGCAACAGTTTGCGCAGCACTTTACACATGTTATGCCTCATAGTAAATTTATGATGCATATGGAGACTGATGGAGTGAGATGAGGAGTTGAAGAGAGATTTGAGTGTCATCAGCATTAAAATGGTATTGAAAGCCATGGAAACAGACCCAGGGAGGAGGTGTAGTTTGAGAACAGTAGAGGTCCAAGAACCTTGGGGGATCATGACAGAGGAAGGAAGAGGAGAGGATGAAGTAAAATTGTGACAATGAAGATGCCGCGGGGTATGTAGGATGAGAACGAGCAAACAGTACAACCACAGAAACCAAAGCAGTGGAGTTTTTTTGGTGGAGGAGGGAGTGGTCCACTGTGTCAAAATCAGCAGAGAAGTCCAGGATTAGGTGTACAGAATATTATCCATAGGTTTTAGCAATTAGTAGATTGGGAGTTTTAGGAGAGCAATTTCTGTAGAGTGTTGAGGCCAAAATCCAGACTGAAGGGGATCAAGAAGGAGAGATGGTCGCTCAGTCGGTTGTAGACCAGACGTTCAAGGAGTCTTAAGAAAAAGGGGCGCAATGAGATGGGGCAAAGGGTTGTTAGGACTGGTGGGGTCAAATGAGGGCTTTTTACGTATAGGGGGGACTTGTACATGTTTTAGAGAGTTGGGGGAGATTCCAGAAGGGAGTGAGAGATTGAAGTTGTGAGTTAGAGAGTGTAGGATAAAGCTAGAGGGTGTCCATAGTATTTGCACGGGAACAGGGGCAGATTGTTAGGTCAACATTATAAAAAGTTTAGCAACCTCGCCTATAGTAGCGGGGTTGCATGAGGAAAGTAGTGATTGTAATTGTGGACATGGAGTGTTAAGTGGGGGAGGTATCCACACAGCAGAGATCTCATGAATTGTAACAATCTTTTTTTTTGGAGTTATTGGCCGATATCCTGGGCAGTGAGTGAGTTAGTAGGTGGAGGCAGTGGAGAATGAAGTAAAGAGTTGCAGGTAGAAAAGTGTTGACAGGCACTGACAAATTGTTAATAAGAGAGTTAAAGAGGAAGTAAACCCTGATGGGTTTACTTCCTCTTTGATTCCCTGCAAAGGTAAAGCATAATGGACTATTGTGCATCGCATAGTAGTCCATTATGTGTCACTTACCTGACACAGGAGCCAGCGAAGTCACCGCTGTCCCCTTGTGTACGGAGCCTCCATCTTCTTGGTGGGTCTCGCTGCTCCAGCGCTGTCATTAGACGGAGCCGCGATGATGTCACTCCCGCGCATGCGCACCGGAGCCGCCACTCGCGGCATATCGCCGTCAACAGCGGCATGCTCAGTGCGCCTGCGCACCGCTGTCTATGGCGCATGCACCGTAGATAGCGGTGCCTGTCTTTTGGCAAATATCTCCTTAACCGTTTAGGTTTAGGAGATATTTCTTGGACCTACAGGTAAGCCTTAATCTAGGCTTACCTGTAGGTCAAAGTGGTTTGTAAGGGTTTACAACCACTTTAATATAGGTTTGCTTGGTCATGTGGAGGTAGGAAATTTTTGGAGGGTAGATTTATATTGGTTGAAATCTTTCTGAGACTTATGCCCTGCACAAACAATCGGACTTTCCGACGGAAAATATGTGGGCTCGATCTGACTTTTCCGTCGGAATTTCCGACACACAAAGTTTGAGATCTGGATCTAAAATTTTCCGACAACAAAATCCGATTGTTTAAATTCCAATAGTGTGTAGACAATCCAAAGCACAAAGTGCCGAGCATGCTCAGAATAAATTACGAGACAAAAGCTATTGGCTACTGGCCTCTTTATAGTCCCATTGTATGTGTTGTATGTCACCTCAGTCTGAACAATTGGATTTTACGACAAACTTTGCACGACCGTGTGTATGCAAGACAAGTTTGGTCCAAAATCCATCGGAAAAAATCAGAGGGATTTTGTCGTCGGAATGTCCAACCGTGTGTACAGGGCATTAGTCTTCCACCAAAGGAGCTCCAGAGCGTGGCTATGTTTTTCAAGACTGCTGGCATCATCGGTTTGTCAATGTTGTAGGGGTCAGGGCTCTTCTTCCACATCTGCTAAAATGAATTGCTGTGCATCCTTCTTCAGCAATTGGCTTACGGTGTCCTCAGTTCCAGTTTGTGGGGGTACCATGGGATTAGATGCCGAAGAGGAGGAAAAAGGAGCCAAATTTGCAGCCACTGTAGACATTGTGATAGTCTCTGTGTCTTGGAGAAGGAAGAGGAGGATGATGAAGACTTGGTTATCCACTCCACCACCTTTTCCATGTGCTTCCCCCGTACTGGCTGCAAGTAAAGACCATGTTCCTGTTCCTAGAGGATTACTTAGCCATTTTAGCAGCTATGGCAACAGGGGAATTGAGGATGGGGTTCTTTTACACTGCAGTGATTTTGTGAAGTACACTAGACTGCAATAGTGTGCGATGGTGCGTGAAGGGGTGAGGGCAACTTTGCCTACGTCGCCAACAAATTTACACTGCTGATCTTGAAAAAATGTACAAGATTCTATCAAAATAATAAAAAATACGATATACCTCCCTTCAAAAAAAATTAACATTTTTTTTTGTAAATAACTAAAGCCCTAAACCCCAAATAGGGAAAGGTATATTTTAAATACATTAAATTACAATATGGCTTGTCTAAGCCCTTGTACACACGGTCGGAGAATCCGTCAAAATGTGTCCTATCGGACCGTGTCGTCGGATACCGACTGTGTGTGGTATGCATTGGACTGATTCCGTCCGAATCTCCATCGGACCCAATTTTCCAACATGTTGGAAATATTTCCCGACCAACTGGTTTGATCGGACATACTCCGATCATGTGTAGCGAATTTTGATCGGACCAAGTTCCACGCATGCTCAGATCTAATTCCTACATCAAAGCTATTGGCTACTAGCCTGAATGTAGTCCCATCGTAACGAAATAACGTCATCACGTTCTGAAAGATCGGATTTTTCGACAACTTAGTCTGACCGTGTGTATGCAACAGTTTCGGACAAGATCCGTCGGACTAAATCCGACGGATTTGGTTGGCAGAATCTCCGACCGCGTGTACAGGGGCTTAGAATTGTATAAGCTTTGTTTTTTTCCATGAAAATGGAGTTTACCTTTAAGTGTGTTTGGTTTTAGCAATAGGTGATATTTAATACTAGGCAGTTATACGTAATTCCAGGGAGGGATCTTGTACACATCTGCTGGAAGGCGAGTGGGAAAATCACACCCTCTATTATTTTAAAAAGAAATCTGATATCTGGTGGTGTCTCAGTTTGCAGATTAATGATTGTTGCTGTGACCATTCTTGTGTATCTGCACCTGGTTATGGAGCTTCATCAATAGAACATATTTCAGCATTCACAATAAAAGTGATGTATATATAATGGTCTTCCTAATCTTTGTATAAGAGGGTATAAGCAAAACACTTTAAAAAAAAAAATGGAAAAATTTGCTTTTCAAATTGAAATAAATTTCTGTCTGCAAACAAATTGATTCTTGACTGCTAATCCACAATTCCATGCATGTGGGTATAAATTAAGTAAAGTTTTATTTTATACATATATATTATAAAAGACAAATAAAGGAAGTAAAACCGAGTTTCAGCTTAGTTTAAGCCTGATATACCAATTGCATGTTCAGAATAATAATTCTCAAGGTTTAATAGGTTAGGAAGCCAGAGTTACAGTATCTCACAAAAGTGAGTACACCCCTCACATTTTTGGGAATATTTTATTCTATATTTCCATGTGACAACACTGAAGAAATGACACTTTGCTACAATGTAAAGTAGTGTGAGTGTACAGCTTGTAGAACAGTGTAAATTTGCTGTCCCCTCAAAATAACTCAACACACAGCCATTAATGTCTAAACCGCTGGCAACAAAAGTGAGTACACCCCTACGTGAAAATGTCCAAACTGGGCCCAATTAGCCATTTTCCCTCCCCCGGTGTCCTGTGACTCGTTAGTATTACAAGGTCTCAGTTGTGAATGGGGAGCAGGTGTGTTCAATTTGGTGTTGTCGCTCTCACTCTCGTATACTGGTCACTGAAAGTTCAACATGGCAGCTCATGGCAAACAGGGCCTGATTAAGAGTATCATGGGCCTGGTGCTGAGGATTTTGATGGGCCTTTTTATGGAAATAAATAAAATGAAAAAAAATTTTTTGTTAAAGCAAATTAAATATTTTAAACAAACCACTCATTTACACTGTATGCGCAAGAGAACCCATGTGAATGAGCCCTTCATTTTTTTAATTATTTATTACATTTTTGAATTATTTTGTTAATTTATTATTATTTGTTGGAGTGTTTTTATTTTTTACATTTTTTTTCACAATACTTTTTTGGGAGAATGGAGCAGTAGAAGGTGTCAGTACTGCATACACATGGGGGGCCCAGAGCAGGGGGGAACTAATGGACAGTCTGGGGTGACCAGTACAGGGGGAGGCGCAATTACAAGCACTGATCTCCCTCTAGAGGAGGCGGAGTGGCTTTCAGCTGCTTCATGGAGAGCCATAGAGGGAGGCTGTCATGGTGATGGTGCTTGTGATTGCCCGCCTCACCGATCATCCCCGACTTTCAGATTCCCCCTGCTGCAGGAAGTACAAGGAGCGTCTCATGCAGTGCAGTATTCAAATGGTCAGTCTGTCCCTGCTGGGCCTATATTAAGGTAGGGGCCTGGAACTGCAGCTCCAGTAGCCCCTACTTTAATCTGGCCCTGATGGCAAAGAACTCTCTGAGGATCTGAAAAAAAGAATTGTTGCTCTACATAAAGATGGCCTAGACCAGTGATGGCGAACCTTGGCACCCCAGATGTTTTGGAACTACATTTCCCATGATGCTCATGCACTCTTCAGTGTAGTTGAGCATCATGGGAAATGTAGTTCCAAAACATCTGGGGTGCCAAGGTTCGCCATCACTGGCCTAGACTATAAGAAGATTGCCAAGACCCTGAAACTGAGCTGCAGTACGGTCGCCAAGACCATACAGCGATTTAACAGAGGTTGTCTTCAGGAAATAGATGTGTGAGTGCTGCCAGCATTGCTACAGAGGTTGAAGGGGTGGGGGGTCAGCCTGTCTAGGGGTCGTCCCCTAGACGTGTAACAAGGAGAACGGAAGCTAACAGTAAGCCCAAAAATAACCAGCAGCTCCTTCGGGGGTTAGTGCTACATTGGAAAATTATTTGAATTCTAAAACTTCTCAAATTCGAATTTGAAAACTATTCGAATTTGAAAAGTAATTGAAAGCTATTCGAATTTTGTCCAAAGTTATACAAAAGGGTAATAACTGTGGTGGATGAGCTGATGAAGAAAATAAAAGAACAATTGTTAGGCGGAGGCAGGGTAGGCTTCTCCAAAGAGGAACGTTTTCAGGAACTGGCTAAATCCTTGCTTATGAGCACCTCATCATTCCATTACAATAATTGTCACATCTTCTGCCTGATCTTCTAAATGTCACTTTGCCTGTTCCAGTAGAGTGCCTGTTAGCCCTTGTACACACGGTCGGAGATTCCAACAACCAAATCCGTCGGATTTTGCCCGTCGGATTTAGTCCGACGGATTGTGTCCGAAACTGTTGCATACACACGGTTGGGCCAAGTTGGCGAAAAATCCGATCTTTCAGAACGTGATGACGTAATTTCGTTACGATGGGACTACATTCAGGCTAGTAGCCAATAGCTTTAAAGTAGGAATTTGATCTGAGCATGCGTGGCACTTGGTCCGATGAAAATGCTCTACACATGATCGGATTAGGTCCGTCCGGCCCAGTTGGTCGGGGAATATTTCCAACATGTTGGAAAATTGGGTCGGACGGAGATTCGGACGGAATCAGTCCGATGCATACCACACACAGTCGGATTATCTGACGACACGGTCCGATAAGACTCATTCCGACAGATTCTCCGACCGTGTGTACAAGGGCTTACTCTAAGTTCCTCATTTCAATATATATTGGTTGCATTGAGATCATTTATACAGATGTACAAGAGCATATCTGGATATTCCAACTGTCAGGACTAGTCTCTAAAAGCAAAATAGGCATAATGGTTTCTGGGCACTACTGTACGAGCAAACACATAATAGATATGTAGTAGCACCCAACAGGTGAGCTGCTGGATTGTTTGGGGATTTTTTCATGCCTTTCACTAGTGATGACCCATCCTGAACTTAGACCCGAGTAACCACTGACACGTCTGCAAACATTTCAATGGGATTTATAAATTAACGAAAGTCCTGTAAAAAAATTGGTTAGGCAAACAGTACAAGCAACCAAAGATACTGTACTAACAGCAGCACAATAGATATCAGACCTTGCATACAAATGACCAGGCCCTACAATGCCAAGTCTTACTACACTGGCCAGGATAAAATTACCTATAGTCCTGTTGGTAGAGGGGCCATCATATGTGGTAACTCCATGCACTCGGGAGCAGTATGTTAGGCTGTTTTCTGGTGGTGGTTAAGGTTAATGGTAAGAAATGTTAGTTTTCCTTTGGTAATCCAAAAAACTCAGAAGATACCCATTAACATTTATGACCAAAATGAACATCCAACTTGTCCTGAAAAAACGAGGTATAATTCACCTAGAGAAGTTGCAACACTGGGCACAAGTGTTATGGTTTATTTTACCCTCATCATTATGAAGATAACCTTGGACCAAAGATTCAGGGTCACGGTCTCAAAAATATCACAACAACAACTGCTAATGTTCTGGATACACCTAGCTTTTTTTTTTTTTTAAATAGCCCAAAACTGTTATGCCCTGTACACACAGTTGGACTTTCCGACGGAAAATGTGCGATCGGATCGTGTTGTCGGAAAATCCGATCGTGTGTGGGCTCCTTTGCACTTTTTCCATCTGAATTTCCGACACACAAAGTTTGAGAACTGAATCATAAAATTTTCCGACAACAAGATCCAATCGTTTAAATTCCGATCGAGTGTAGACAATTCCGACGGACAAAGTGCAACGCATTCACAGAATAAATTACGAGGCGAAAGCTATTGCCTACTGGCCTCTTTATAGTCCCATCATACGTGTTCACCGCGTTCTGAATGATCAGATTTTCCGACAACTTTGTACGACCGTGTGTATGTAAGACAAGTTTGGGCAAATATCAGTCGGAAAAAATACCATGGATTTTGTAGTCGGAATGTCCGACAGTGTGTACAGGGCATTATAGTTACCGATAGACAATGTTTTGAAAAAAGTGAATAATTCATTGAACTATTGGGGCATTTGTGAGGGCAGCTACTGATATTGGATGAGGAGACCTGGCTGGCAATTGGAATTCCAAGTCATGCCAAAATGTATTGTATGAGGTCAGGATCCATGTAGGCCAGTTGAGTTACACAAATCTCATCAAACTATTATGGAGCTGTATTTCAAACTGAACTCAATACTTTGGAGGGGATGGATACTTACCTTTGGCCATATAGCGTATATCTAAGCCTCGTACACACGGTCGGACATTCCAACAACAAAATCTGTCGGATTTTTTCCGAAACTGGTTTTGCATACACAAAGTTGTCGGAAAATCCGATCGTTCAGAACGTGATGAAGTTCGTTCATTGCGACGGGACTACGTTGCGGCTAATAGCCAATAGCTTTGGTTCTCGTAATTTGATCTGAGCATGCGTGGCACTTTGTCCGATCGGAATTCTCTACAAGCAATCGGAAAAAGTCAGATTTTGTTGTCGGAAAATTTGAGGTCCTACTCTCAAATTTATTTTGTCGGAAATTCCGACGGAAAAAGTCTGATAGAGCCCACACACGATCGTATTTTCCGACAATATAATCCGATCGGACCTTTTCCGTCTGAATTTCCGACAGTGTGTACAGGGCATTAGGCTTCATGCACATGGGGCCTTTGATAACCTCTTCTGTAGGCTGAAACTCGACAGCTAGTAACCGACGTTTAAAAGTGTCAGTTTTGTCACGTTTTGCGGCATTTGCATATGTGCGTGTTTTTGACAGATAACTGTTCTTACAGATCAGTAGACCCTTCCAATTGCCTACAATGCAATTGCGTTTAGATGCGTTTACACGCTGTTACAATCATTTGGCATTTCAAATGCCCCTGAACTACCATGCTTTCAAAAAAATGCTTCTAACCTCAACTGCTTCTAAACTGCTATAATCGCGTGAGTGTACACGTACCCATAACATAACTTTGAGGAGAGCTCAGGGGCTGCTGAAAAAAAATGACCAAATGCTCCTAAATGTCTGTTTGCCAGCTGTAGTGTACATTAAGCCTAATGCCCTGTACACACGGTCGGACATTCCGACCACAAAATCCGTCTGATTTTTTTCCAACAGATTTTGTCTGAATCTTGTGTTGCCTACACACGGTCGCACATAGTTGTCGGAAAATCCGATCGTTCTGAACGAGGTGACGTCAAACACGTACGTCGGGGACTATAAACAGGCCGGTAGCCAATAGTTTACCGTTGGAAGTTGTTGGAAAATGTTAAATCCAGCTCTCAAACTTTTTCAGTCGGAAATTCCGACAGAAAAAGTCAGATAGAGCCCACACATGATCGGATTTTCCGACAACAGACCGATCGGACTTTTTCCGTTGGAATTTCCGACCGTGTGTATGGGGCATTAACTGCTTGCCGACTGCCGGCTGTCAAATGACGGGCAGGCAGCGCGGCTCTTGTGGTGGGAGGGCGTCATATGACATCCTCCCATTTAAACGGGGAATGCGTGCGATCGTGCACACGCATCCCTGTTCCTTCGGTGGCGGCGTGTCACGAAGACACCGCTCGCCACCGAGGGGGGTGAACAGCCATTGGGTATGGCTGTTTACCACGCCACGGGCAATCACAGATGGTTCCACCCCCACTGTGCACGGCACATTCGCACGAGCACGCTGCACGTGCACGTCGGTGGTGGCATGTTCCCGGGAACACTGCTCATCACCGATGCTGGTAAACAGCCATTGGCCTGGCTGTTTACCCACGTGATCAGCTGTGATCCTTTCACAGCCGATCACTAAATGTAAACAAACCGTGGTAACAAGATAATACAGGGTTCCCCTCCTCACAATCGTGTGTGAGGAGGAGATTGCATCTTGTTACCGCTTACTGTACACACCAATCACACTGTTTGCCCCCCCCAATAAAGAGGACCTGTCACCACCCATCATAGTACCAGTCACAGTCCATCTGAGTACCCAAGTACCTGTCCCAGTCCATCAGAGTACCAGAGTACATGTCCCAGTCCATCAGAGTACCCGAGTACCTGTCCCAGTCCATATGAGTACCCGAGTACCTGTCACAGTCCATCAGAATACCGAGTACCTGTCCCAGTCCATATGAGTACCCGAGTACCTGTCACAGTCCATCAGAATACTGAGTACCTGTCACAGTCCATCTGAGTACCCGAGTACCTGTCACAGTCCATCAGAGTACCTGTCACAGTCCATCAGAGTACCCAAGTACCTGTCACAGTCCATCAATGTACCCGAGTACCTGTCCCAGCCCATATGAGTACCAGAGTACATGTCACAGTCCATCAGAGTACCTGAGTACCTGTCACAGTCCATCAGAGTACCTGAGTACCTGTTACAGTCCATCAGAGTACCCAAATACCTGTCCCAGTCCATCAGAATACTGAGTACCTGTCACAGTCCATCTGAGTACCCGAGTACCTGTCACAGTCCATCTGAGTACCCAAGTACCTGTCACAGTCCATCAGATTACCCAAGCACCTGTCACAGTTCATCTGAGTACCCGAGTACCTGTCACAGTTCATCTGAGTACCCCAGTACCCGTCACAGTCCATCAGAGTACCCGAGTACTTGTCATAGTCCATCAGAATACCCGAGTACCTGTCCCAGTCCATCAGAGTACCCGAGTACCTGTCCCAGTCCATCAGAGTACCCGAGTACCTGTCACAGTCCATCAGAGTACACGAGTACCTGTCACAGTCCATCTGAGTACCTGAGTACCTGTCAGTCCATCTGAGTACCTGAGTACCTATCACTGCCCTTCAGAGTACCCGAATACCAGTCACCAGGCCATCAGAGTACCCGAGCACCTGTCACCAGCCCATCAGAGTACCGAGTATCTATCTGCAGCTCATCAGAGTATCCGAGTACCTATTTGCAGCCCTTGCCTCATAGAAAATACATTGAGGTGTTTGCTTTTCAAAATGGGGTCATTTTGTCAGTAATTCCACTGTCCTGGTGCTCCAGGACCTTCAAACGTGTGATGGGTAGGAATGAAATGAGAGGTGTAATTTGTGCTCCTAGAACACCTGAAGGTACTACTTCAATGTTGGGCCTCTGTATGTGGCCAGGCTGTGTAAAAGTCTCACACATGTGGTATTTCCATACTCGGGAAGAGTAGCAGAATGTGTTTTGGGGTGTAATTTTTGCTATATACATGCTATGTGTTAGTAATATCTTATAAATCGACAACTTTGTGTAAAAAAAAAGCGTTTTCTTTTTTTTCCACATTTTCCAAAAACTTCTGGAAAAAAATGAACCGTTCAAAAGACTCATTCTGCCTCATAGATTATACGTTGGGGTGTTAGCTTTTCAAAATGGGGTCATTTTGTGAGCGTTTCCATTGTCCTGGTGCTCCAGGGCCTTCAAAATTGTAATTGGTGGTTGTGAAATGATATGTGTAATTTTTGCTCGTAGAACGCCTGAAGGTACTACTTCAATGTTGGGCCTCTGTATGTGGCCAGGCTGTGTAAAAGTCTCACACATGTGGTATCGCCGTACTCGGGAAGAGTAGCAGAATGTATTTTGGGGTGTAATTTGTTGTATGCATATGCTGTGTGTGAGAAATAACTTGATAATATGACAATTTTGTAAAAAAAATAAAAAATAAAAAAATAAAAATCTTCATTTTGCAAAGAATTGTGGGAAAAAATGACAACTTAAAAAAACTCACCATGCTACCTACTTAATACCTGGGAATGTCTAATTTCTAAAAAGGGGTCATTTGGGGGTTATTTGTACTTTCCTGACTTGTTAGTATCTCAAGAAATGAGATACACCTGATGTACTGAAGGCCTGATCAGATGTGATCAATTTTCAGCGATTGGCACCAGAGTTTGTAGACTTTATAACTTTCACAAAGACCAAATAATATATACTAATTTGGGTTATTTTTACCAAAGATATGCAGCAGTATAAATTTTGGCCAACATTTATGAAGAAAAATTACTAATTAGCAAAATTTTATGACAGAAACAAAGAAAAAGGCATTTTTTTTCACAAAATTTACGTATTTTTTTATTTATAGCACAAAAAAATGAAAAAAAACACTACTCATTAAATACCACTAAAAGAAAGCTCTATTTGTGTGAAAAAAAAGGACCCAAGTTTCATATGGGTACAGTGTTGCATGACTGAGTAATTGTCATTCATGTGAGAGCTCGGAAAGCAGAAAATTGGTCTGGACAGGAAGGAGGTGTAAGTGCACTGTATTGAGGTGGTTAAAGTAGAATTACAGCTTATACCTAACCAGCCTTAAAAATGTTGCTTTCCCCTCCTAACATATATGATGAGTAACCTGTGTAAGGAAGGTGTGTTTACTTACCTATTTTCAGGCAGAAGCAAATGCAGGGGAGAGAAAAGAGCACTCAACAACATCTGGTAAAGCCCAAAGCAGTGATATTACCCATAAGCTGCAATGGCCCATCCATTGTTGGTGCTCCCTCCTCTCCCCTGCAGCTGGCGCTGGCTGAATCATGGGAGCCAGGTGATGTGACTGTACTGAAGTCTCTTTTAATAGGTCTCTTTTACACAGGTTAGTCGGTGTACATGTTTGGAGGGGGGGGGGAGGGGGGATTTTTATGGCTAGTTAAGTGTAAGCTTGATTCTACATTAAATCAAAATTCCAGGAGAAAGAAAATTCACTTTAAAGTGTGTACCCCTCCACACTGCAAGTGGTAAAAGCTGGTTTTGTCTAAAGGTAGAGGAATGAGCATAAATATTTACCTTGGCAGCTGCCAATCTTCTCCACTCTCCAACACACAAGGATTTTTGCCCTTGATGCCCCAACCTTATAATGCAGGACCACTAGATGGCAAAGAAAAAGTTGCAACTGGTTAAGTGGCAAAGAGGTACAGGTCATGTGACAGGGAGGAAACTTGAGTAACAAGGCAAGTATCTCTGCTTTTTCCTCTACCGCTAGAAAAAAATATAATTTTAAACATATAACTGGTGCAGTGGGGAGGGATACCCACTGCAAAGCTTAACTTGTGGTTCCGCTGCTGTTCTCCTTTAAAGTGAAATAACGAAAATAAAGAATTTTCTTTAATATTATTTAAAATACCAGATTTTTTGTAGATTTTGTTATACTGCATGCGTAAAATACTTTACACATGCAGTATAAAGTATTTTAAAGGATAACAACACTTTTAAGCAACCTAAACCTTACAAGAACCCTCATTCCCAATGCTACATATGGATTCTTGTATTGATCTTTAGAACCCGTACATGAAATATAGCCTTTAAAAAAGTGGACAATAATTTTTTCTCGTCTTAGCTGGTGGGGCCGTGTGGTACTGTGCATGCCTGTTATCCACAGACCCTAATGCCACGTACACACGACCGGACTTTTTGACAGCAAAGGTCCGACGGAACGAGTCCGTCGGACAATTCGATCTTGTGTGGGCTCCATCGGACCTTTGCTTGCTAAAAATCAGCCGGACTTTAGAAATAGAACATGTTTTAAATTTTTCCACCGGAACTCCGCTGGACCGAGAAATCCGTTCGTCTGTATGCTAGTCCGACGGGCAAAAACCGACGCTAGGGCAGCTATTGGCTACTGGCTATGAACTTCCTTATTCTAGTCCAGTCATACATCATGACGTTCCAATCCGTCGGACTTTGGTGTGATTGTGTGTGGCCAAGTCCGTTCATTCAGAAAGTCCGTCGGAACTCCGCCGAAGATCCGTCGGAAAGACCGTCGGACCTAGTCCCTCAAAAAGTCCGGTCGTGTGTACGCGGCATAATGGAAAATACATTAACATATAGGCTTGCAAGTAGACAGCTTCCCCATTAAAGCCTACAAAGAAAAGGTATGGATGGCAATATGCATGGCAATACTGCACTCAGAAGTGGACAGGTCATTGTTATAGGCTACAGCATCTTGAAGGAGCTGTCTGTTGAGCTGAACAAGTACAAGGGGGTATAGATAAAATAGATAAAATGGGAGAAGGGGGGGGGGGGCTGTTAGCCTTAGCTTGTTTACCAGTACAGCTATCCTTTATGTAGAGAAATACTTCTATAGGGAAACCATGTGATAATCAACAACTTACCAGCAAGATTACCACCCAAACTTTGTTATCTTAAAAATGGTTGGTGATTGCACATTTTCACGAAACCTCTTTTGTGAATCAACCAGTAAACATCGATCATATTGCTTGTATTGCCTTTGTGCATTGTAGTGCTATTCATTTTCAACGCCACCCAAACGTACAATGTAGCTATGTGGCAGAATGCCGCAATACGTGTGCATTGTGTTAAGAAAAAAAATAGGATGGTGCATTTTGGGCCACATTGGTGTCTGTTAGCAACCCATTCTAAATGAATGGGCTCCTACTTCACAATACATATTAGCACCTGACCTAATGGACTGCAGAGGTATGATCCAGGCCTTACCTTCCTCATTATTAAAAATCGAATTTTCTGCTTCATGCCGTATGACTACATGAAATGGATAAATGAATAAACATAGTTACAAAGATGATAAATCTAAAGAAAATATGAACTAAGCGTGTTATTTTGAGTTTCCTAATATCTTCTGCAGAGTGCGTGCGATTCTTATTCTGAGAGCCTTGGTCCTTATGCCGTAGATCAGAGGGTTAACCGTAACAGATGTACTCATACCACTCATAGAGATGACAACATGGGCAACAGTTGAGAGTGAACTACTGCTTAGTCTGTACCTAAAGACAATAAACAGAGTTCCAACCATAAAAACGCTAAAAGCGATTGCATGAGTCACCAACGTTTGGGCGGCTTTCTGAGAGGCTTCCGCAGGAAGTTTGAGACAGATGACAGTCGTCTTTATATAACAATAAATAATTAAAAGCATGGGGCTAACTGTGATGAGCAAGGTCCACGTTATTCCATAAATATTATTAACTGTGATATCTCCACAAGAAAGTCGTAGAAGGGACATGGTCTCACAGTAGACATTGTTGATATCTTCCCCACAAAAGGTCAGCCTTGCTGTTAACAATACAACCCCACATATACCCATAATAACAAAAACCCATATGGCAAGCAGTAACTTTTGACTGGTCAAGTTGGTCATCAGGGCGGAGTACCTAAGAGGGTGACCTACCGCCAAATATCGATCATATGCTATAACAGTGAAAGTAATAATTTCAGCAGCTGCGTAAGACTGCATGCAGAAGGCCTGAAATAGACACCCAGAGAGAGAAATAGTTGAATTTTTGGACAATAAGTCAATCAGCAGCTTGGGGAGGTAAGCTGAACTTCCGAACATCACATTGAGGACCAAGCCGCATATAAAGATGTACATCGGTTCATGCAAACTTTCCTCCCTCCAGGTTACATAGACAATCATTGAACTCACAAAGAAAGAAGTTGAATATACTGCAAAAGTAAGTAGTGCATACAAGAATCTTAATGATTCCATTTGGACAAGCCCAACAAGGACAAAATTGGTGTAGGTTGTTGATATGTTCTCCATCCGTAGAACTGGGGATAGGCTTTATTTCTTGTAGCACACAGTAGACTAATCATAACATTTCAGTTAGGATAATATTAGGATACTTTGAATATGGGTCCTCCTAAATTATTCTCCTAATTCTATATATCAGATAACTAAGACAGTCCAATTCAACAAGGCTTTTATAGCCTTTAGAAAGGTAAAGCTTTGCTTTGAATTAAGATGGCAAGTTTTCCAGTGGGACCATTAGCTGTCACAGCCAGTATCCTAATTGATGTCAGAAATGCATTCAGCCATGGCTGCATAAATGACCTCCGAGAATTAAAATAACAATGTGTGCAGCTATGATTGTATTTACTAAAATGTATTACTGTACTTAAAAATGGGGAGCAACAATGTTTGGGACTTTAAATGAGGTATATGTAGGGGCCGTTCAAAACCCCTCCTCCATCCCGGGTTCAATTCTAGAAAAAAAGGAGAGCAACGGGCGGGACTTTAAATGAGGCACAGGGAAGCAAGAAAATCCGATTAGATAAAAAACAGGTTTTAATAAGTTCAAATAGTCATATATTGCACATATTTTTACACATAATCATAAATTAATATTTAGAATTTCATCAAAAAATACATTCCAACAAGGACTTGATAGTACATACATGAGAATCTTCACATAAAATAAATACCAGTTATCTATGGATATGTGGCACTCTGAAGTGTCACCTAAAAATAAATAAAGACAAAAATCGGAATGAATCAAAGATGGAACGTTCATTCTTTGTTAAAAGATGTGTATACAACATGGGAGTTGACAGCTCTACGCGTTTCGTGACCTTTTTATCACTCATCAGGAGCAGAACCATGAAGGTAGCCTATGGATAAAGAAAACAACCATATTTGGAAATATCTAGGGGAAAAGCTGGACAAATATACAATGTGGAGAAACCCACATGTATCCTAGATCCATAAATTTGCATATATACCTGCGCAGAGGTGGTGCAGGACACCGGTAGTCAGGCCAAGCCATAGATGCCACAGATCGGGGTTGAGGGGGCAGGATCAAAGCGACAACCAAACGCACGAATGGCAACCCAAGCAGGTCCAAGTGTAGGATGAGACACAGATTCAGTGTTTGAAAATGGAGTGATGGGTGCTGATGCAACATCTAAAAGTGAAACAATCAAAAAATCTAAATGTGACAAGGGAATGTGGGGAGAATAAGTGGTGTTGAGAAAAGAAAGGGGAAAGGAATGAAAATAAAAAAGGAGAATGAAAATGAATATGGAAGAAAAAATGAATAATAATCATAAAATAATATAATAAAAAGTGCAAGGAAAGGTTGGATAAAGGGATGTGAATTGGAAAAACTTAGGTGATGAGAATTACAAAAGTGAGATCAGGTGAGTGAAATTAGAAAAGTAGCAAAAGGGAAGAATAGTTCTAGAATAAAAGAAATACAGATGTAAGGGTGCGTAAGAATACTTGAGTGGAGGTAAAAAAACATAATGTGTGTGTTTGAAGGGAAATGTAGCAAAAGACTGCAGAAGAAAGATAAGACCTAAGTATAGGAACCTGCTCAGGGAAGAGAACCCATGCAGAGGGCGCCGCCCTAGACCTACCCCCAACGCCATGTAGCCGATACAGGGAAGGGCAAGGGAAGCATCACCAGCTGCCCGCCATGCCAGCCAGGCTTGGCAGCCGCGAGCGTCGGACCGAGCCCTTCAATCGTCAGAGATCTACAACCAAGCAGCCGGTATAAGTACGCCACGAGGACGCCGAACTTCCGGCGCTGGAAACATGACGTCGATGCGCAGTGGACCCCGCCAGCCCTACGTCAGAACCGGGCGGAGGGGAAATCCAGTGCGCATCGCAACCCCGGGACGTAACAAAGAACAGCACAGCCATAAGACAGGCAGCGTCCAACACCACCGATGCGCATGCAGCAAAAATACACAGGGAAAATATAGTATCCAATTGATTGTTGGTATGTTGAAAGCAATAGAAAATAATAAAAAATAAAAATGGGATTGAAAAAAGAAGAAAAAAATAAATAAAAAAAATAAAAAAAAATGTAGAAAAAGAAAATAATTAATTGTTAAAGCGTCCCTGTGCCTCCATCCCTAATTACATAGTTAAAAATGGGGAGCAACAATGTTTGGGACTTTAAATGAGGTATATGTAGGGGCCGTTCAAAACCCCTCCTCCATCCCGGGTTCAATTCTAGAAAAAAAGGAGAGCAACGGGCGGGACTTTAAATGAGGCACAGGGAAGCAAGAAAATCCGATTAGATAAAAAACAGGTTTTAATAAGTTCAAATAGTCATATATTGCACATATTTTTACACATAATCATAAATTAATATTTAGAATTTCAGCAAAATATACATTCCAACAAGGACTTGATAGTACATACATGAGAATCTTTACATAAAATAAATACCAGTTATCTATGGATATGTGGCACTCTGTATCTAGGATACATGTGTGTTTCTCCACACATGTATATTGTATATTTGTCCAGCTTTTTCCCTAGATATTTCCAAATATGGTTGTTTTCTTTATCCATAGGCTACCTTCATGGTTCTGCTCCTGATGAGTGATAAAAAGGTCACGAAACGCGTAGAGCTGTCAACTCCCATGTTGTATACACATCTTTTAACAAAGAATGAACGTTCCATCTTTGATTCATTCCGATTTTTGTCTTTATTTATTTTTAGGTGACACTTCAGAGTGCCACATATCCATAGGTAACTGGTATTTATTTTATGTGAAGATTCTCATGTATGTACTATCAAGTCCTTGTTGGAATGTATATTTTGATGAAATTCTAAATATTAATTTATGATTATGTGTAAAAATATGTGCAATATATGACTATTTGAACTTATTAAAACCTGTTTTTTATCTAATCGGATTTTCTTGCTTCCCTGTGCCTCATTTAAAGTCCCGCCCGTTGCTCTCCTTTTTTTCTAGAATTGAACCCGGGATGGAGGAGGGGTTTTGAACGGCCCCTACATATACCTCATTTAAAGTCCCAAACATTGTTGCTCCCCATTTTTAACTATGTAATTAGGGATGGAGGCACAGGGACGCTTTAACAATTAATTATTTTCTTTTTCTACATTTTTTTTATTTTTTTATTTTTTATTTTTTATTCTTTTTTCAATCCCATTTTTATTTTTTATTATTTTCTATTGCTTTCAACATACCAACAATCAATTGGATACTATATTTTCCCTGTGTATTTTTGCTGCATGCGCATCGGTGGTGTTGGACGCTGCCTGTCTTATGGCTGTGCTGTTCTTTGTTACGTCCCGGGGTTGCGATGCGCACTGGATTTCCCCTCCGCCCGGTTCTGACGTAGGGCTGGCGGGGTCCACTGCGCATCGACGTCATGTTTCCAGCGCCGGAAGTTCAGCGTCCTCGTGGCGTACTTATACCGGCTGCTTGGTTGTAGATCTCCGACGATTGAAGGGCTCGGTCCGACGCTCGCGGCTGCCAAGCCTGGCTGGCATGGCGGGCAGCTGGTGATGCTTCCCTTGCCCTTCCCTGTATCGGCTACATGGCGTTGGGGGTAGGTCTAGGGCGGCGCCCTCTGCATGGGTTCTCTTCCCTGAGCAGGTTCCTATACTTAGGTCTTATCTTTCTTCTGCAGTCTTTTGCTACATTTCCCTTCAAACACACACATTATGTTTTTTTACCTCCACTCAAGTATTCTTACGCACCCTTACATCTGTATTTCTTTTATTCTAGAACTATTCTTCCCTTTTGCTACTTTTCTAATTTCACTCACCTGATCTCACTTTTGTAATTCTCATCACCTAAGTTTTTCCAATTCACATCCCTTTATCCAACCTTTCCTTGCACTTTTTATTATATTATTTTATGATTATTATTCATTTTTTCTTCCATATTCATTTTCATTCTCCTTTTTTATTTTCATTCCTTTCCCCTTTCTTTTCTCAACACCACTTATTCTCCCCACATTCCCTTGTCACATTTAGATTTTTTGATTGTTTCACTTTTAGATGTTCCATCAGCACCCATCACTCCATTTTCAAACACTGAATCTGTGTCTCATCCTACACTTGGACCTGCTTGGGTTGCCATTCGTGCGTTTGGTTGTCGCTTTGATCCTGCCCCCTCAGCCCCGATCTGTGGCATCTATGGCTTGGCCTGACTACCGGTGTCCTGCACCACCTC
This sequence comes from Lithobates pipiens, assembly GCF_037356315.1. Classification (NCBI taxonomy): domain Eukaryota; kingdom Metazoa; phylum Chordata; class Amphibia; order Anura; family Ranidae; genus Lithobates; species Lithobates pipiens. Next base: position 14,520,780 of record NW_027507785.1, read on the forward strand.
TGCGCAGGTATATATGCAAATTTATGGATCTAGGATACATGTGGGTTTCTCCACATTGTATATTTGTCCAGCTTTTTCCCTAGATATTTCCAAATATGGTTGTTTTCTTTATCCATAGGCTACCTTCATGGTTCTGCTCCTGATGAGTGATAAAAAGGTCACGAAACGCGTAGAGCTGTCAAATCCCATGTTGTATACACATCTTTTAACAAAGAATGAACGTTCCATCTTTGATTCATTCCGATTTTTGTCTTTATTTATTTTTAGGTGACACTTCAGAGTGCCACATATCCATAGATAACTGGTATTTATTTTATGTGAAGATTCTCATGTATGTACTATCAAGTCTTTGTTGGAATGTATATTTTGATGAAATTCTAAATATTAATTTATGATTATGTGTAAAAATATGTGCAATATATGACTATTTGAACTTATTAAAACCTGTTTTTTATCTAATCAGATTTTCTTGCTTCCCTGTGCCTCATTTAAAGTCCCGCCCGTTGCTCTCCTTTTTTTCTAGTATTACTGTACATTTATTTTTAAATGCAACCGGTGTATGGATTTGTATAAAATAAGACAACTTCCTTGCTTAGTTTTCACTTGCTCAAACACAAAACGTTCCAGGGTTACCAAAGTCCACAGGTTGTTATCGTGAGCTTCCATCTCTTTGGGTGATAACACAACTTCAACGTCCCATTTTGCTCAAACTATGAACACTTGGTCTAAACTGGATTCCAAATTCGAAAAAGCTGCTGCGTATACAATATGCTGCTCCCAGCAGTTCCTCTACTTCAAGCAGGAAGAGACAAGCTGGAAGAGACAAGCAGGAAGAGACAAGCAGGAAGAGACAAGCCGGAAGAGACAAGCAGGAAGAGACAAGCCGGAAGAGACAAGCAGGAAGAGACAAGCAGGAAGAGACAAGCCGGAAGAGACAAGCAGGAAGAGACAAGCCGGAAGAGACAAGCAGGAAGAGACAAGCCGGAAGAGACAAGCAGGAAGAGACAAGCAGGAAGAGAAAAGCAGGAAGAGACAAGCAGGAAGAGACAAGCAGGAAGAGACAAGCAGGAAGAGACAAGCAGGAAGAGAAAAGCAGGAAGAGACAAGCAGGAAGAGGCAAGCAGGAAGAGACAAGCAGGAAGAGACAAGCAGGGAGAGACAAGTCAGAAGAGACGAGCAGGAAGAGACAAGCAGGAAGAGACAAGCAGGAAGAGACAAGCAGGAAGAGACAAGTCGGAAGAGACAAGGCGGAAGAGACGAGCAGGAAGAGACAAGCCGGAAGAGACAAGTCAGAAGAGACAAGTCGGAAGAGACAATCAGGAGGAGAAAAGCAGGAAGAGACAAGCAGGAAGAGACAAGCAGGAAGAGACAAGCAGGAAGAGACAAGCCGGAAGAGACAAGCAGGGAGAGACAAGCAGGGAGAGACAAGCAGGGAGAGACAAGTCGGAAGAGACGAGCAGGAAGAGACAAGCAGGAAGAGACAAGCAGGAAGAGACAAGCCGGAAGAGACAAGCCGAAAGAGACAAGCAGGAAGAGACAAGCAGGAAGAGACAAGCAGGAAGAGACAAGTCGGAAGAGACGAGCTGGAAGAGACAAGTCGGAAGAGACCAGTCGGAAGAGACCAGTCGGAAGAGACAAGCAGGAAGAGACAAGCAGGAAGAGACAAGCCGGAAGAGACAAGTCAGAAGAGACAAGCAGGAAGAGACAAGCAGGAAGAGACAAGCAGGAAGAGACAAGTCGGAAGAGACAAGCAGGAAGAGACAAGTTGGAAGAGACAAGTCGGAAGAGACAAGCAGGAAGAGACAAGTCGGAAGAGACAAGTCGGAAGAGACAAGCAGGAAGAGACAAGCAGGAAGAGACAAGTCGGAAGAGACAAGCAGGAAGAGACAAGCCGAAAGAGACAAGCAGGAAGAGACAAGCAGGAAGAGACAAGCAGGAAGAGACAAGTCGGAAGAGACAAGCAGGAAGAGACAAGTCGGAAGAGACAAGTCGGAAGAGACAAGCAGGAAGAGACAAGTCGGAAGAGACAAGTCGGAAGAGACGAGCTGGAAGAGACAAGTCGGAAGAGACTAGCAGGAAGAGACAAGCAGGAAGAGACAAGCCGGAAGAGACAAGCCGAAAGAGACAAGCAGGAAGAGACAAGCAGGAAGAGACAAGCAGGAAGAGACAAGTCGGAAGAGACGAGCTGGAAGAGACAAGTCGGAAGAGACCAGTCGGAAGAGACCAGTCGGAAGAGACAAGCAGGAAGAGACAAGCAGGAAGAGACAAGCCGGAAGAGACAAGTCAGAAGAGACAAGCAGGAAGAGACAAGCAGGAAGAGACAAGCAGGAAGAGACAAGTCGGAAGAGACAAGCAGGAAGAGACAAGTTGGAAGAGACAAGTCGGAAGAGACAAGCAGGAAGAGACAAGTCGGAAGAGACAAGTCGGAAGAGACGAGCTGGAAGAGACAAGTCGGAAGAGACAAGCAGGAAGAGACAAGCAGGAAGAGACAAGTCGGAAGAGACAAGCAGGAAGAGACAAGCCGAAAGAGACAAGCAGGAAGAGACAAGCAGGAAGAAACAAGCAGGAAGAGACAAGTCGGAAGAGACGAGCTGGAAGAGACAAGTCGGAAGAGACCAGTCGGAAGAGACCAGTCGGAAGAGACAAGCAGGAAGAGACAAGCAGGAAGAGACAAGCCGTAAGAGACAAGTCAGAAGAGACAAGCAGGAAGAGACAAGCAGGAAGAGACAAGCAGGAAGAGACAAGTCGGAAGAGACAAGCAGGAAGAGACAAGTTGGAAGAGACAAGTCGGAAGAGACAAGCAGGAAGAGACAAGTCGGAAGAGACAAGTCGGAAGAGACGAGCTGGAAGAGACAAGTCGGAAGAGACAAGCAGGAAGAGACAAGCAGGAAGAGACAAGCAGGGAGAGACAAGCAGGGAGAGACAAGCAGGGAGAGACAAGTCGGAAGAGACGAGCAGGAAGAGACAAGCAGGAAGAGACAAGCAGGAAGAGACAAGCCGGAAGAGACAAGCCGAAAGAGACAAGCAGGAAGAGACAAGCAGGAAGAGACAAGCAGGAAGAGACAAGTCGGAAGAGACGAGCTGGAAGAGACAAGTCGGAAGAGACCAGTCGGAAGAGACCAGTCGGAAGAGACAAGCAGGAAGAGACAAGCAGGAAGAGACAAGCCGGAAGAGACAAGTCAGAAGAGACAAGCAGGAAGAGACAAGCAGGAAGAGACAAGCAGGAAGAGACAAGTCGGAAGAGACAAGCAGGAAGAGACAAGTTGGAAGAGACAAGTCGGAAGAGACAAGCAGGAAGAGACAAGTCGGAAGAGACAAGTCGGAAGAGACAAGCAGGAAGAGACAAGCAGGAAGAGACAAGTCGGAAGAGACAAGCAGGAAGAGACAAGCCGAAAGAGACAAGCAGGAAGAGACAAGCAGGAAGAGACAAGCAGGAAGAGACAAGTCGGAAGAGACAAGCAGGAAGAGACAAGTCGGAAGAGACAAGTCGGAAGAGACAAGCAGGAAGAGACAAGTCGGAAGAGACAAGTCGGAAGAGACGAGCTGGAAGAGACAAGTCGGAAGAGACTAGCAGGAAGAGACAAGCAGGAAGAGACAAGCCGGAAGAGACAAGCCGAAAGAGACAAGCAGGAAGAGACAAGCAGGAAGAGACAAGCAGGAAGAGACAAGTCGGAAGAGACGAGCTGGAAGAGACAAGTCGGAAGAGACCAGTCGGAAGAGACCAGTCGGAAGAGACAAGCAGGAAGAGACAAGCAGGAAGAGACAAGCCGGAAGAGACAAGTCAGAAGAGACAAGCAGGAAGAGACAAGCAGGAAGAGACAAGCAGGAAGAGACAAGTCGGAAGAGACAAGCAGGAAGAGACAAGTTGGAAGAGACAAGTCGGAAGAGACAAGCAGGAAGAGACAAGTCGGAAGAGACAAGTCGGAAGAGACGAGCTGGAAGAGACAAGTCGGAAGAGACAAGCAGGAAGAGACAAGCAGGAAGAGACAAGTCGGAAGAGACAAGCAGGAAGAGACAAGCCGAAAGAGACAAGCAGGAAGAGACAAGCAGGAAGAAACAAGCAGGAAGAGACAAGTCGGAAGAGACGAGCTGGAAGAGACAAGTCGGAAGAGACCAGTCGGAAGAGACCAGTCGGAAGAGACAAGCAGGAAGAGACAAGCAGGAAGAGACAAGCCGTAAGAGACAAGTCAGAAGAGACAAGCAGGAAGAGACAAGCAGGAAGAGACAAGCAGGAAGAGACAAGTCGGAAGAGACAAGCAGGAAGAGACAAGTTGGAAGAGACAAGTCGGAAGAGACAAGCAGGAAGAGACAAGTCGGAAGAGACAAGTCGGAAGAGACGAGCTGGAAGAGACAAGTCGGAAGAGACAAGCAGGAAGAGACAAGCAGGAAGAGACAAGTCGGAAGAGACAAGCAGGAAGAGACAAGCAGGAAGAGACAAGCAGGAAGAGACAAGTCGGAAGAGACGAGCTGGAAGAGACCAGTCGGAAGAGACCAGTCGGAAGAGACAAGCAGGAAGAGACAAGCAGGAAGAGACAAGCCGGAAGAGACAAGTCAGAAGAGACAAGCAGGAAGAGACAAGCAGGAAGAGACAAGCAGGAAGAGACAAGTCGGAAGAGACAAGCAGGAAGAGACAAGTCGGAAGAGACAAGTCGGAAGAGACAAGCAGGAAGAGACAAGTCGGAAGAGACAAGTCGGAAGAGACGAGCTGGAAGAGACAAGTCGGAAGAGACAAGCAGGAAGAGACAAGCAGGAAGAGACAAGCAGGAAGAGACAAGTCGGAAGAGACAAGCAGGAAGAGACAAGCAGGAAGAGACAAGCAGGAAGAGACAAGCAGGAAGAGACAAGCAGGAAGAGACAAGCCGGAAGAGACAAGCCGGAAGAGACAAGCCGGAAGAGAAAAGCAGGAAGCGCCACCTGAATGTAGTATTAAAACAAGCAGTTTAGTCATAGGAATAAAAACACTCACAAGATAAAAGTATCAAACAGGCTCTTCTGGTGTAAGGGGGGGCGCTCTGATCCACCTCATGGACATCGCTCTGCGCACAGAGGGCACTGGTGCATTGGAGAAGCTGGATGGCGTCCCTAGCCACAGAGAAGCCAGAAGAGCAACCATGGATGGCAGGTTGTCACTGAAAGCGCTAGAGCGATGAAAGCTGAAAATTGGGCTGGGAAGGAAGGGGGTGAAAGTGCCCTGTATTGAAGTGGTTAAGGCAGGGCAAAAAGGGCAGCTGCCCTGGGCCCTGTCATTGTTGTGGGGCCCAAAACAGCTGCCTCATACTTGCTAACTATCCAGGTTTAAATTCCCTTGTCCCTTGAAGTTTTAGGAAAGTGGCGCACACCCCTCCACACAGCTCCCATGAACAGAGCTGAGGATGTCAATCTGCTGGAGGTCCCTCCCCATCACCTTTTTTCTCTTGGTGTCAGGAAAACTTGTCAGAAGTGAATAATGCTGATATCGGAGGAACAAAGAAAGCAGACAGAAATGACACTTGGTATCTTAATAGGGACAAGTATACACAATAGCGAAATATTGTTTGTTCATATGTTACGTCTGAGGCTTACACCGCATCCAATTTGCAGAACATTTTCAAATCTATTACTTTCAATCAGTCTGGTCCACATATGTGCGTTGCATTTGCACGCCGCATTGCCCAAAAATTGTGTGTGTTTTCTAGGCAGTGCGGTGCGAATTGCAGGCACATGTTCTTCTATGGGACGCATCTGATTCGCAGATACGTTCTGTTGTGTACAGGCATTCTTTCCCCTGCTCACTTCACCTCCCCTCTCCCCGCTCAACTGATCTGCACTTGCTGTGATCAACGTGTCAATGGTAAGGGATCGATCCCGGCCCCTTACAGCGTAATCAGTTGTTAGCCAATGACAGCTGATCACGTGATGTAAACAGAAGATCGGTAATGTTTTGTTTTTTTGTCAACGTGAGGAGAAAAAAAAGCCGATCGCCGGCTTCTGTGCAAGGGACATCGGTCCAGAAGAGGAAGAGGCGAAGCCGCCTCATCTGTGCCCACCAATACTGCCTTCCAGTGCCACCTGCCAGTGCCCACACAGTGCCACAAATCAGTGCATAAGTGCCAGCAATAAGTGTTACGCGTGCTACCTATCAATGCCCCCCAGTGGTGCCAATCAGTTCCTCATCAGTGTCAACTAGCAGTGCTGCCGATCAGTGTCACCTACCAGTGCCGATCAGTGCCCATCACTGCCACCCAACAGTGCCCATCACTGGCACCTATCATTGCCAGCTATCAATAAGTGTCACGAGTGCTACCTACCAATGCCCCCCAGTGGTGCCAATCAGTTCCTCATCAGTGCCAACTAGCAGTGCTGCCTATCAGTGTCACCTACCAGTGCCGATCAGTGCCCATCACTGCCACCCAACAGTGCCCATCACTGCCACCTATAATTGCCAGCTATCAGTGCCACCTATTAGTGCCTTTCAGTGCCACTTATCAATGCCTTTCAGTGCTGCCCATGAGTGCCACCCATCAGTGCTACCCATCAGTGCCCACCAATGCCACCTATCAGTGCCCACCAGTGCTACCTCATTAGTGCCCACCAGTGCCGCCTATTAGTGCCCATCAGTGCCACCTATTAGTGCCCATCAGTGCCACCTTATCAGTGCCCATCAATGCAGCCTATTGGTGCCCATCAGTGCAGCCTATCAGTGCCCATCAGTGCAGCCTCATCAGCGTACATCAATGAAGGAGAAAAATTACCTGTTTGCAAAATTTATTAACAAAATATAAAACGATTTTGTATTTTTTTTTTGATCTTTTTTAATCTTTTTAACAAAAAATAAAAAACCCAGAGGTGATCAAATACCACCAAAAGAAATCTCTATTTGTGGGAAAAAAATGTTAAAAATTGAATTTGGGTACAGTGTTGCATGACCGCGCAATTGTCAATCAAAGAGTGACAGCGATAAAATATTAAAATTGGTCTGGGCAGGAGGGGGTTTTAGGTGCCCAGTAAGCAACTGCTTAATTTAAGCGGAATTCCAGTTAAAATTAAAAATGTGTCCTCTATTTCTTCTAAAAATATAATAAACTTTTATATTAAGCACTAATTGGATTGCTAAAAGTCTGATTATAAACAACCTTCTAATACAGACATTCAGCAACTCTCCTATTTCTCACCGACAACTGCTCCTCGTGCAGCCTAGTATCGTTGTTGATGTCCATTCAGAAAGTCCCGCCCAGCCTCGCCCTGCTCAGCCCAGCATAGCACAGACCAGCCTGGCACAACCTAGCTTAACTGCGCCTCTCCCCATCCCATCCGCGACTTCACATTCTTTTCATGACTGAGAACACACATGTGTCCTCCATTCATGAGAGAGATCCACGGAGGAACCTACGGAGATCCACGGAGGAATATTGCAACTTTGGGAAATTACACCACTATCGATGCCCAAACACCACCGCCAGTCACTTTTAGAATAGAAAGAAGGGGGGGAGGATTCGGTCACATGACAGGCAATGAATGGCACTAAAAAAAGGTAAAAAAAAACTGAGATTTTGGAGCATAAAGATGCATTTTGTTTATATGAAGGACTAGAAAGGGAGTATGTGGGTTTTCGGCTTTCCTTCCACTTTCGAGGTTAAGCTTGGACCACAGATTTAGAGTCACGTACTCAATAACGCAAGGACATCTGCTGATTTTCTGGAACAAATGCATTCATTGTCACCCTCCATTCCCCTGCCTGGATGTAAGAAATAACAATACCCAATAAAATATATTTATAGGGAAAAAAACAAGAATACAGAATATATACACCACAGGAGGACAGAAAAAAACATAATATTTTGTACTTTTTGCTATAATAAATATCCAAATTTTTTGTTCAAACTAATTTATTCATCAGTTTAGGCCGATATGTATTCTTCTACATATTTTTGGTTAAAAAAAATCACAATACGCATAAATTGATTGGTTTGGGGGCGTGGCTTGGCGCGCAACGGGTATGGACGCGTTCTGAGGGAGCTCCGACACACACATGACCCGCACCAGCCTAACTCACCCGACCCACCGCTCATCGATGCCGGGCAAAAGGCTCCACAGCTCCCGAGACTCACGCCCGAGGAGGGGGTCAGCAGCAACTCCATTGCGGCGCATCGAAGACCTGTTTAAATCAAAAACGGGAACTGGCAGCGGCGCGGAGCTATCCAAGATGGCGCCGGAACACCACGAGGAGGAGTCCAGTGAGGATTCCCAGTCTGCCTCGGAGGACTCAGGTAGGGGGACATCGCGCCCTAACCATCCCCTCACCCTGGCAGATATGTCAGTAATAGCAGCAGACATTAAGGCCACGTTCTCTGCTGCCATAACGGACTTGAAGTTTAATCTACTGGCATTAAATGAAAGGATGGGGGATGCGGAGGCCACGGGCAGGCACAGGAACAAGGCGATACACAGGCTGGAGAAGGCTTACAGCTCACAAAACTGCCATCTCATAGAGATGAATAGACGCCTGGAAGATTTGGACAATAGAGGACGGAGGAATAATATTAGGGTGAGAGGAATACCGGAATCAGTGGAATCAGCCCAGATTATTCCAGCCCTACAAAGAGTGTTTAATAGCTTACTGGAAAGACAAGAAGACATGGGGATTGATTTTGTTAGAGCTCATAGAGCGCTCCGGCCAAAGGGACCTGACAATACCCCACCTAGAGACATTATATGTTGCTTACAAAGCTTCACACTCAAAGAGGAAATCATGCGGAAAGCAAGGAGGAATGAACAAACAATCTTTAATGGGGCCACTATTATGCTATTCCAAGATCTCTCACAGATCACCCTGAGCCCTGCGCCCTCTGCTGGATAAACTAAGGGAAAAAGAATTAAGATATACCTGGAAGTTCCCATTTGCACTGGCAGTGAATTTAAATGGACACCAGCACATTCTACGTACGCCTGATGATTTAGGAGACTTTTGTTTGGCTTTAGATCTTGACATCGTCCCTCTCCCCGATTGGTACGCAGAGTTTCAGGAAACTTCCATGGACAAAGCCCTACAGAATTCCCCTTTCTCCACTCCTGAAAAGAGGCTGAACAAGAAGCGCAGGTCACACTGCCCAGAAGGTTCGAAGGCCGGAACGCCCAGAGCTTCCAGAGGAGAGCTCAGGGGACAAGAAGATGTCTGAGAGCTCACCCCCCCCTGCATACAACTACATGTCGAATGTTTGTTTACTGATGATCTACATTTTTGTAGACTGAGAACTCCTGGACAAATTCCTGGATAAGTTGGGGTACCTCTGGGAACCCCATAGCACTTTGCCACGGACATTGGCTATCAGTACCTCCCTTGCCCCCCTTTTTTTCTCTCCCCCCCCCTCCTTCCCATACCCTTTTCCCTTTCCTCCATACCCTCCCCCTCACTAAAATAGGGGTTTACTGACGAACGAATATAATTGATTATAGAGAGCAGGTGGTTGAACATTTTTGACTGCAGTGAAAGTAATTGCATGCCCACCTACTTCTCTTATCCGAGTTGGGTGAAATCTTACACTCTAGCAATAGATGTTGCTGCTTATAAGCTATTATTGCGGGTTGTGTGTGTTGAGTTGCACTCAATATTTGAATTATCCTCAATAGTTTGTATATTAGAGAAATATCTAGCTACCAGGGTACTTGGTTGTTAGCAGCCTACCCACGGTACCCCCACCAAGTGCCTCCACGCCTACAACGTGGGTTGTGGACGCACTGACTATTACCTAATCAATCGAGTTTGACCTGACTGATAAGGGATATCTGTTGAACACTCCAATATTCTATATTTTCTTATCTCTCTATTTTCTTATCTTTTTCTTTCTTACTGACATAGTCGCTAGGTATAGAACCTCCTACGTTGAGGGACAGGATCTGAATAATTTGTTGCTACCATTCTTTTCACTGACAGTCCTGTTTTGTACATACACAGCGGACCATCTCGACCCGAGCCTCCACTATGGCCTATGCGGATCTAGGATCCTCTTGTAATCTCCCACAATGTACGGGGCCTGAACATACCTTAGAGACGCTCCACTTTACTAAGAGAGCTTAAAAAAGGTAGGCCACATTTTGCACTCCTACAGGAGACACATTTGAAGACTAATCAAGTTCCCAAACTGACTGACTCCTACTTTACAGAAGCTTATCATGCCACAAATGATGAAACTAGAGCTCGAGGCGTCTCCACCTTAATAAGCAGAGAGGCACCCTTCACCCTACAATCAGTAAAGATAGACCCAAAGGGCAGGTATCTTTTTATAAAAGGCCTATACAATGACTCCCCGATGACAATAGCCAATGTATACTTCCCAAACTCGGCACACGTGTCCTTCTGTCAACATATTGTACAGGAACTCCTGGAATTCTCTACGGGTTGTTTAATCCTTGGAGGAGACTTCAACGTGCCCTTAAATCCATTAAATGACACATCTAACGGGAAAACTTGCATTACATACAAGGCCCTTAAACGTATTCAATTGTTACTTCAATCCTTGCAATTGATTGACACCTGGAGGTTTACCCATCCAGAAGGGCGAGACTTTGCGTTTTTCTCACCCCCACACAGTCGTCATTTGCGTATAGACTACGTTTTCATCTCTCAAAGAGATTTAGCTATGGTTTTAGGAGCCCACATTGGTATCCAGTCCTTTTCAGACCACGCCCCTACCTCGTTGGAGGCTGAATGCTTCGCTTCTGACAGACCCGGACTCAATGACAGACCTTACGGCCATTATCACTGATTTCTTCCAGTGAAACGCTACCACGGAATCAGACCCACTTGTAGTTTGGGAGGCACACAAATGCACTATCCGAGGGGAACTAATTAGAAGGGGCTCAAAACACAAAAAAGAAAGGGAGAAACGTATTTACTCGCTAACAGAGCGTATAAAGAATTTAGAAACGTTGCATAAGCAATCTCTTTCTGTCCAAACGGCTTCGGAACTTCTAGAACACAGAAAGGCTCTTCAGAAACATTTTGACGATAGGGCACGGAGGTTTTTGTTTTTTAGTAAGAAGATTTACTATGAAGCAGGAAATAAAGGGAAATTGCTCGCGAGGGCCCTAAAGGAACAAGCGTCCAAAAATGTTATAGCTGGGATTCGACGGGGGGACGGGAAACTAGATGTGACCACCGAGGCCATAACGAAACATTTTCATGACTTTTATACGAGACTGTATAACTTACCACCCCAGCATAGGACGGAGGGCGTGAAGGGAGGGAGGGCACAAGCCATTCAGGATTATCTAGAATATAGTGGCATGCCTACCCTTTCGGAGTCAGACTTGCTACTACTAGAAGAACCTAGAACAACAGAGGCCGGACGGATTCACATCCATATACTATAAAACTTTTGTACACCTACTAAACAATCCGCTTAAGGCGGCTCTAGACTCTCTGGCTAAGCCTAGACAGGTAGTACCTGATTTTCTAGCAGCACAAATTACTATTTTACATAAACAAGGCAACGATGCAGTGGAATGTGCTAGCTATTGCCCTATTTCTTTACTGAATTTGGATGCAAAGATTCATGCGAAGATTCTGGTCTCCAGGTTGAGCCCACTACTCCCTGGCCTAATTGGCCCAGACCAAGTGGGCTTTATGCCCGGACAGGAGGCTAAAGACAACGTTATCAAAGCGCTACTCTTGAGTCTTGACCCAAGAGGCGCGCACGGGTAATACAGAGGGCTTTCTCCTGTCCATGGACGCAGAGAAAGCCTTCGATCGCGTGGCCTGGGACTATATGTTGGCAGTATGCGCCAGGATAGGCTTGGGTCCACGTATGATGGCTAGCATCTCCGCCCTATATCAATGCCCAACAGCACAATTGAAGATAAATGGCACCCTATCGGATAGGGTCCGGATTCAAAATGGAACTAGACAAGGATGCCCCTTGTTTCCTCTGTTGTTCATCCTCTCCCTGGAACCTTTTATTCGAATAGTTAGAGCTAACGCAGACATTCAGGGCTTCAAAGTCAGGGACAGGGAATATAAAGTAGCCGCCTATGCGAATGACTTGCTCTTTTTCCTGTCCAACCCACTGATCTCCCTTCCTGTTCTTCTAAAGGACTTTGCCACATATGGCTACATCTCAAATCTCAAAATCAACTATGCTAAGTCAGAAGCTTACTTCCGGAGAGATTGTTAGGCCAGGTACAATCAGACTCCCCTTTTAGATGGGAACCTAAGGCCTCGAAATATCTAGGCACGTGGCTTACACCAAAACTAGAAAACATCTATAGCCATAACTTTCTCCCTTTCTTGCAAAACGTAAGGAAAGACCTCGACAAGTGGCAATCTAAATACTTCTCCTGGTTTGGCCACGCGGCGATAATTAAAATGACTATTCTCCCTAAACTACTCTATTTGTTGCACACACTCCCACTTAAAATCCCCAAGGCCTTTTTTACATCCCTCAGAGCGGTTTTACTGAAATTTCTTTGGAACTCACAGAGGCCCAGAATCCGGTTTTCCTATCTAATGAAACCTAAAGAGCAAGGTGGCATGGGCTTACCGGATTTTGAAGCCTATTACAGAGCTTCACATCTTTCTAGGATCATTGACTGGCATTGACATGGCACCACAAAAGACTGGGTGACATTAGAAACAGACTTAAGTCCCCTGCCTCTGAAATACTCCCCATGGATTCCGTGGGAAAGCTACCCGGCAAATCTGAAAAGACACACTATTACAGGAAATATTTTAAACATCTTTTACAATTTGTCCAGAGCACAAAACATCTCTTCTCAGCCCAGCCCAATAACGCCCCTAAAAAATAACCCGAACTTCATACCGGGCATGAACAACCCACACTTCCATCTTGGAGAGAACTCTAGACCCCTGCTAGCAGGAGATTGTTTTAGGGAAGGCACAATAAAGGACAGGACAACACTAGGTGTAGGACCAGATATGACACCAATGCCAGTCTGGGTATACTTGCAGGTACGTAGTTACCTGGGGGGACAAACTGACAAACAGAAACTTTATAGACAACCTACAATGCTGGAGTCGATCTGTCTCAATAGTACAAACTGCTCCAAAACCACGTCACTGGCCTATTCTTGGTTATAAGATGCCAAGGGTAAAGAGGATGGCAGGCTCCGGGCGAGATGGTCAGAAGAGCTCAATAAGGAGATCAAAGCCAAACAATGGAGGTACGCTTGTATTTTTACCAATAAATGCTCAATAAGTACTGGGATGCAGGAAACAGCATACAAACTAATGACTCATTGGTATAACACTCCTGCCAAGATACACGGTTGGAACACGCTTTTTCCAGATACTTGTTGGAGGTGTGGACAAGGGAGGGGTACACTGTACCACATCTGGTGGCAATGTCCTCAGATAGCACAGTTTTGGGGAAAAATAATCTTGATAATCAAACAGATAACCAACACCAACATTGGCCTGGATGCAGCAGCGTGTCTGCTTCATATTACTAATATCTCGATGAGGAGATACAAAAACTCTCTGACGAGACATCTCCTAAATGCAGCCAAATCTTTGATTCCGCTGTACTGGAAATCGCAAAAAGTTCCTTCCGTGGGAGAATGGCTGAACAAGGTGTCTGACATATACAAAATGGAGGAGACTCTCACTCAGACAAATGACAAGGTGGATAGATTTCATAAAACGTGGCAACCTTGGGTAGTATATACAGGTACTCAGCTGACTTTGGAGGGGAGGCTCCCTGAGCTACCTTCTATACTCTGGGAAGTTGATGGTTAGAGACTTTTCCCCATCTTAATATTACTACTGAGGTCAGACTTCCTACGGTCTCAGATGTGCGACTATGTTGTTCTACACTTTCTTTTTCTTTCCTTCTATTTTTTCATACTCTTTTGTCTATCTATTATTTTCGCCTTGTTTTTTCTTTTTTTTTAATCTACAGCTACCAAAAGACGATACAGCAGCTTGTAAAAACAATAGCTACAATATCACATTACCTGATATTCCGTGTGAAGACAAAATGCCGACGTGTTACTAGTACTCATCTCACCTGTTGTGGGGAGGAGGATGCTGTTTTTGATTGGGATATCTTTTCCTTTTACATATTACAGAACAAAGTTGGGCTCTACATTTGCTCTTTATATGTAATAAAAGAAATGTGATGTATAAGTATGTACCTAATCTTGCATTACGAGCAGTTGCATCTGCCATCATCATATCTCTGTTAACCACTCTACATTTACATTAATAACCTCAGAATGTTAAAATATATATAGCGTCTACAAAATAGGGAATAGATTCATGGCATTTTTTTTTTTACTACTAATGGCAGTGATCTACGCTTTTTTATCAGGACTGCAACATTGCAGCAAACAGATCGGACACTTTTGATACTTTTTTGGGACCAGTGACATTTATACAGCGATCAGAGCTAAAAATAGCCACTGACTACTGTATAAATATCATTGTCAGGGAAGGGGTTAAAACTAGGAGGTGCTCAAGGGGTTAACTGTGTTCCTTATGTTTGTTTCTAATTGTGGGGGGGGTGTGGATGACTAGAGGAGGAGACCGATCGTTGTTCCTACTTAGTAGGAATACACAATCTGTCTCCTCTCCTCTGACAGAACGGGGATTTGTGTGTTTACACACACAGAGCCCGGTTCTCGCTCTGTCACGAGCAATCGCAGGTGCCTGGCGGACAACATGCTGCAGGCAAGTGCCTGCTACAGCATCTTAAAGAGCCGATGTACAGCTACAACGGCTTGGGCAGGGGAGCCAACCTGCCGACGTATAACTGTGGCGGCTGGTGGGGAAGCCCTTAAGATCAGCTACTGATGTTGGACAAGACCTGGCTTGCAATTGGCATTCCAAGTCATGTCAAAATGTAGTAGAGTTGAGGTCATGGATTCATGCAGGCCACTTGAGTTCCTTTACACAAATCTCATCAACCATGTCTTTATGGAAATGGCTTTTGTACCTGAATTAAATATTTTGGTGGGATGGACACATACATTTGACCATATAGTGTATATCTAAGATTTAAATAGTTTGTAAACAATGAATCAAGAAAATAACCAATATTAGCAACACAACCTTTACTATTGATATGTTTAGAGTTAGACTCAAAGATGACCTTGAATCCATTCCTCTGCCAATAAAAAAAAGTGTGGAGACGCCGCAGTTGCTCACCTCTGACACAAATCTCATTAAACTATGTCTTTATGGAGCCGGGTTTTGAGCCTGAATTTAATAATTTGAAGGGATGGACGCAGGCAATATAGAATATATCTAAGATTCAAATTACATGTGCGTGCAAAACAGTGCAACAAGAAAATAACCAAACTTGGCAACACAGCTTTTACTACTCACTAGATTAGAGTTAGACTAAAAAGATGACCATGAATCCATTCCTCTGCCTCTAAAAAAGTGTGGAGATGCATAAAATGTATAGTATTATAGGATTTTGTGTACATATCCTAACTGTATGTAGCGCCGGTACTCCTATTGAGTATGCGCTATGTGTTCAAATTTCGTTTTTGCTCAAAACTGTAGTGAGTTTTGGGGTTAATTGTGTTAAATTGTACTTTGGCATCAGTTTGGCTGGGCTGTATAGAAGTTCTGCCTGGTCATAGGTGGGGTTGTACACCTGTGGGAGGCTATAGAACGCAGTCTGGTTGGATGCTTTGGGTACCAATCTTTATCTCGGAGCCAATCAGTGGGCGCGTTTGTCTCGCTGCGTAATCCAGGAAAGGGTACTTAAGATGCCGAAGTCACGTGGTTCGGGGTTCCGGTCCAAAAGTTGTTGCTGACTCCATGGTCCTGGTCCTTCCTGACCAGCCCCCGGGGCCCTCATGGCCTGGGGTGTGGATCCATCCGTTTCCGAGCCTCAGAACTGGCTAGTTCGAGGCGCAGTAACTGGAGGGAGGATTCTAAGGTGTTCCGTGCCATCTCGGGTTTGGAGAGGCCCAGCAACTCTACACGCGACCAGGGGAGGACTCTTCAGTAAGAGAGCCACGCACAAGGCTGGCTGCTCGGTAAGAGCCTGGAAGATGAGTAGCTGCTACTACTGGATTAAAGAATCCAGTTGCGAGCGGCTGTTCCCTGGATTGTGTACATAGAGAGAGAGACTTTTATCAAAGTCAGCAGTTCTAAGCACCTGAGCTAAACTTTACCCTGATACCCTCTTTTCCCAACTTAGAGACTGAGTTTGTTCAACTGTTTTATGCAAAATAAAAATCCTAACAAGGAATTCAAGTGTCGGTCTCTACAGTTACCGGGTTATCAACCCCGGGAACTCCTAGACAAGGACAACGAGTACGAGCTGGAGGAGGTAATCGATAAGCTCAGAAAAATTCAGCAGCTCCTTCGTGGGGTTAGTGCTACATGTATTTATGGATATTTTGTGCGCATGGCTGTATGATTTTGGATAATTTAATTATTAATATATTAAAACTTTTTTTTTTGTTATGGAAAGAGGTTCGATTACAAATATATAATGCACTGAGAAATATACAATAGAATTTTCATTTTCATTTTCAAATGTTGATAAATGCTGACCCAGAGATTTAAATTGTGATTACAAAGATTTTACAGAAATATAATCAGCCAAATAATAGGAAATAAGCCATGAAAAGAGAACCAAATACTTTCCCGAGTATTTCTAGGTTGTACCCAGTGTTGATTTCCTAACATAAAATTGATGGACAGATTATATAGATACCAGTCCATTGAACCATTTTGAGGTTGACCAGCTAAACCGACAATGATATGGTGGGGAAGGATATAGATTGCCTGGGCAGTACACAACAAAATATAAAGTAATATAAAAGTTATTCTGATCAAAGATGAAACAGAAGTGGAGATAGTAAGAAAAACAAAATGGTAGAAAATTGTATTACACATTTTTGCTTCTTTTTGCTTTTACCTAAAGAACTTCACTACTCCTCTCCCCTCCATTTCCCCCCTCGTATGCTGAACAGTGCTGTTCTCAATTTATCCCTAACAGATCCCCAAAAGCCTAATACTTGAGACTGGGGCAAAAGCCAATCTTTCATTAGGATAGTGCCATTAAACACATAGACAACTGGAATGACTTATGCCGTGTACACATGACCAGACTTTTCGACGGACTAGGTCAGACAGTCTTCCCGACGGACTTTCGGCGGAGTGCCGGCAGACTTTATGAATGATTGGACTTGGACACACACAATCACACCAAAGTCCAATGGATTCGAACGTGATGACGTATGACCAAACTGGAATAAGGAAGTTCATAGCCAGTAGCCAATAGCTGCCCTAGCATTGTTTTTTGTTCGTCGGATAGCATACACACAAATGTATTTCTCGGTCCGGCGGAGTTCCGGCGGAAAAATCTAAAATGTTCTATTTCTAAAGTCCGCCGGATTTTTGGCAAGCAAAGGTCTGATAGAGCCCGCACACAATCGAATTGTCTGAGGGACTCATTCCGTCTGACGTTTGCTGTCAAAAAGTCCGGTCATGTGTATGCGGCATTAGTTTCTAGTAGTAAAGAAATAAAAATAAATAATTCACCTTTATGCCTCATTCCCCTGGCAGCTGGCACTCTTCTCCACTTTCCATGGTTTGGACAGGAACCTTGATGTCCTAACATGCAGTACCGGACCACTTGTATGTAATAACGCAGGAGAGGGTGAATGGTAAGGAGAAGCGGGTAGGGGGACAGGTCCTGCAGCATGCAGCAGGGTAGCTTGTGACATAAGGTAAGTATTTCTGCTTATTATTTTTCTTTTAACCTACATTGCCGTGGGACAGAGAGGGACCCACTTAGTTAAAATGTTCAGGAAGATTTTCAGAAAATCCCCCTATGCAATTGTAGATCCAATGATTAGTAAATACTGTAGCTCCCTCTGTTAGAAATGGTGAAGGTCCTTCCATTACAGATGCAACCAGGGCTGGACTGGGACAAAAATTTGGCCCTGGACTTCATCCAGACCGGCCCACTCCAATTTTGCAAACACGCACAAAAACAGTATGCTGCGCACTTGCACGAGAGTGACGTCATCACGGCCCGGCTAGACACATAGCAGGAGTATGCAAACTCAGAAGCCGACAGCACACTGCTGGTGATCTTTTATTTTCCAGCCCCCCCCCCTCTACCCCCTGGTGTCCCCCTGTCACCTGCCCGAAGTCTGGCTCTGCATTATATATTTTAAAATAAACAACTAATGCGCACACCTATTTTTGATCAACCGCAGTAATGAGAAGCTGCCAACATCAAACAGGTTTAGGCCCCTTTCACACGGGACGGATCAGTAATGATCCGCCCCGTGATGATCCGCTCGCTCAGCGGGGATCGATCTGTTGTCCCCGCTGAGCCAGCTGCGGACAGGGCGGTCTCCGCACACTGTGCGGGGACCGCCCTGTCAGCTCTCCGCTCTCCTCTATGGGGATCGGATGCGTACGGACCGTCTGTCCGTGTTCATCAGATCCGCTCTGCAGACGGATAGAAAAATAGGATTTTCCTCCGTCTGCAGAATCGGACTGTTGCGGAGGAAATCTGGTGTCTAGGTGTCTATAGGGATGAATGTATGCCCGTATTTCATCCGCAAACGGATGAATGAAATACGGACATATCATCCGCATGTGTGAAAGGGGCCTAACACAAACCCACAGATAAATTGAATATATAGCAAAGGATGTGATGCTAACCAAAATAACATAAAAAAAAATCCATTTGGTGCAAATAATGATTCAAATAATACAAAAAATCCAACATAGCTAAAAGTACATCAAACGTGTCAATTAATATTGAAATGTGCATAAAAAAAATTTTCAGCAAAAAATTCATATATAAACCATGCTTATAATTAAAACCATTTTATCCAAACTATGTCCTTGGTATTAAAGTGCAAAAAGAGTGCAAAAAAAAGTGGGGTTTTTAATTATAAGCATTTTTTATATATGATTTTTTTGCTGAAAATATTTTTATGCACATTTTAATATTAATTGACAGTTTTGGTGAACTTTTAGCTATGTTGGATTTTGCATATTATTTTAACCATTATTTTCACCAAATGGATTTTTTATGTTATTTTATTTAGCACCACATCCTTATATATATATATATATACACAGCCATATTCTATATACAGCTATATATATATATATATATATATATATATATATATATATATATATATATATATAGCCATGTGCTATATACAGTATTCAATGGGCCGGCCGGTTACCTGGATGGGTTCCTGCAGCATTGCCATCCTCTAGGCTCCCTCGTCTGCTCCGGGGACTTCTCTGCCTGTCGGCTGCTCTCACGGCGGCCCCCGGCTCATTTAAACTTATAGCGTCCGTTACCGCGGGGGCCGCCGGAGATAGCCGAGTTTTGTTCGCTGAAGCGCTGTCGGAGAGGAGCAGGGCGGGGGAAGCCAAGCGGTGGCGGAAAAGGACGACTGTGGGCCGGAGGTGGCCGAAGATGTGTGCAATACTAGTGTTATGAGAGCGCAGAGTGGGGGCGGAAAGAGCCAAAGTGTGCCGCGCTGCGCTCGGAAGTACAGCGGTGCTCAAATGAATGGCTGTGCGAGTAGCGCAGCCATTCATTTGGCTAGGCTGTCACTGAAACCGGCCCACTGAGCCATCGGCCCACCGGGAATCTCCCGGTAGTCCCGATGGCCAGTACATGCCTGGATGCAGCTATTGGTCCTTTCCAGAAAAAGTGGACCTGGATGCATGCGCCCAACTCCCGTTTAGCTTATGCTGGCCATACATGGATCAAAATTCGGCCAGTTCAGCAGGTAATGGTCAAATTTTTATCCATGTGGCGTAATTAGGTTTGAGCAAAAGTTCAACTGCCCTGTTGGTATATTTTCACTTGATCAGCATTGCAGGCTGTAATCTTAGGGCAGGGGAGACTCCCCTCTGCCAGAATACAAGGAATTGAAGGGATTTGTGTGGATGGGGGAAGCAGGCCTTTTTTTTTTTTTTACTGAACCTGCTGGTTGAATGGAAAAAATTAACTCATGTATGGCCAATTTTTAGTAGGGGACACTCCAAGCCATTCAAACTCTGCAAGTGCACAGTGTGTGACCTCCTTCTCTAGCTGTTTACTTTACAAAAAACTTACACTTTGATTTTCCAAAAAAAAAGTTAAATATTGATTTTTTTCTTTTATTATTTAAAATACTAGATATTTATCATGTTTTTTTTCTCTAAACATGCAGTGTACCATACTTTAAAGGCTAACTGCCCTTCTAAGCAACCTAAGCCTTACAATCTTCCACATCCTCCATGCTACACACAGTGTCCATTCTTATATTTACTTCTGGAACCCAATAGTAGAGGCAGCCTTTGAAAGTGTGGCCAATGTTTTTCTTTACTTCTGAGCTGGTGTGGTCATGCGCATGCCTGTTCTTCACAAACCCTAACAGACAAATCATCAACAAGCAGGCTTGCAAGTAAACAGCTTTTCCATTAAGGCCTACAGAAAAAAATATATACATGGCTCAGAAGAGGAAAAGGTAAGCCCTCGGTTGTAAGCCAAACTTCTTGAAGGATCTGCCTGTTGAGATGAAGAAAGTACAAGGAAGTATAGTTAGAATTAGAAAAGGGGTTCTGTAAGCCTTAGCTTGTTTATAAGTATAGTTATCCTTTACGTAGATAAGTGCTTCCATAGGGATCATCCGATAATCAATAATCCACCAGCAAGCTTACCACCTTTGTATCCTGCAGAAAATGTTGGTGAATAAATATGGTGCTAAATTGCATATCTGAGAAAAAATCTTAAAAAATCAACATTGATTGCATTGCTTGTATTGCGTTGGTGCATTGTAGTGCTATTCTTTTTCAGTGGCGCCACAAAGTACAATGTACCTGTGTTGCAGCATGCCGCAATATATGTGCGATGTGTTAAAAAAAATGAAGGTTAGGACTACACTGATGCGTGTTAGCAACCCATTCTAAATAAATGGGCTAACTTACCGCAATGAACATTAGCACCTGACATAATTCCCCACACAGGCGGGCTTTACTCTTCTCAGGACCGAAACCTTATTCTCGGCTACATACTGCATAACTACATGAAACTGAATAAGTAATGGACAAAATATTACAAAGATGGTAAATCTACTACAAATTATAAACTAAATGTGTTATTTTGAATTTCCCAAGATCTTCTGCAGGTTGCGTGCAATTCTTATTCTGAGCGCCTTGGTCCTTATGCCGTAGATAAGAGGGTTAACGGTAATAGATGTACCCATACCACTCATTGAGATGACGACATGGGCAACAGTTGTGAGAGAAATGCTGCTTAGTCTGTACCTAAAGGCAATAAACATAGTTCCAACCATAAAAATGATATAGGCAGTTACATGGGTCACCAAAGTTTGGGCGGCTTTCTGTGAAGCTTCCCCAGGAAGTTTGAGGCAGATGACAATCGTTCTTATGTAGCAATAAATGATCACAAGCATTGAGCTAATAGTGATGGACAAGGTCCATGTTATTCCATAGATATTATTAACTGTGATATCGCTGCAAGAAAGCCGTAGAAGGGACATGGTCTCACAGTAGACATTGTTGATATTCACCGCGCAAAATGTCAGCCTTGCTGTTAACAATACAACCCCACATACTCCCATAAGAACTAGAATCCATATGGCAAGTAGTAACTTTTGACTTGTCAAGTTGGTCATCAGAGTGGGGTACCTCAGAGGGTGACCTACCGCCAAATATCGATCATATGCTATAGCAGCAAAAGTAAACATTTCAGCAGCTGCATGAGTCTGGATGCAGAAGGCCTGAAATAGACACCCAGAGAGAGAAATTGTTGAATTTTTAGAAAATAAGTCAATAAGCAGCTTGGGGAGGTAAGCAGAACTTCCGAACATCACATTGAGGACCAAGCCGCATATAAAGATGTACATCGGTTCATGTAAACTTTCCTCTGTCCAGGTTACATAGACAATCATTGCACTCACAAAGAATGAGGCTGAATAAACTGTAAAAGCAGATAGAGCATATAAGTATCTAAATGATTCCATCTCAACAAGCCCCAAAAGGACAAAATTGGTGTAGGTTGTTGATATGTTTTCCATGGATAGAATTGTGGATAGGCTTTATTTCTTGCAGCACACAGTAGACTAATCAGAACATTTAATTCTGAATAATGTTAAGGAAACGGGAAGAAAATTGTTCTCTATGGATACTTTTTAAGTGGTTCCTGCTACATTGCTTTCTTCTTGAATTCTATGCATTATGGGATCATCCAGTGAAGCTTTTATAGCTTTCAGAAGGCTTTGCTTTGAATTAAGCAGCAACTGCAACAAAGCCTTCCAGTGGGACCATTAGCTGTCACAGTTGATATCCTAATTAGTGTCAGAATTATATTTAGCCATGGCTACGTAAAGCTAAATTCAGAAAAAAACAAAAAAACAAAACAATGAACGCAAATCTGATTGTATTTCCTAAAACAAAATTAAATGATTTTTTTTTTTAAATGCAATCACTGTATGAATTTGTATAAAATGAGCACCATTATCATCAAGTCCCAAACTATGAATATTTGGTCCACACACTATTTCAAGTCCAAATAAACTGCTGCTTACACAACAAGCTGTTCCCTGAAATCCCTCGGTATATATTGTATGAAAGAATTATTATATTATTATACACGTTTTATATATCGCACTTCCCTTATTCTACTCAGTTCTAATAGAAAAGGAAATCTGCTATGCTTGAACAGTGCCAGTTTGTGCAAAAGGATCAGTGTTCTCTTGGATTGACCATCCACCTTGGCTCCTACATTGGTATCAGTAGCGGAACTACCAGGGTTGCAGCAGTCGCACTTTTGAACAGGCCCTGGCATTCTGCCACTTTCGGGGGCCCAGCGTGGTTTCTAGTCCTAGGGCTCTGAGCTGAGAGCCTCTCTCTCATACAGCTCATAGCGGGCATTGGCAGTTCTCCCTGCTCCCTCCCTCCTCCCTTGCACAGGATGATAGAAGAGACAGCCAATCTGCTCCTTCTGCCCCCACCGCTCTCCTCCTGTGTGTGTACCGTGGATAGTCAAGTGTGAAGCTATGGAGCTCACACTTCCCACGGTGCACACACAGGAGAGTGAAGGGGGAAGAAGGAGCAGTTCGGCTGTCTCCACTCTCATCCCATACGAGGGGGGAGGGAGGGAGCAGGGAGAACTATCAATGCCAGCTCTGAGCTGTATGAGAGAGACACTCTCAGGTCAGAGCCATGCTGAGGAGGCAGGTGGTATTGATTAGCACTGTTCGGCTGCACTCACAGGCAGCGCTGATAGGTGGCACTGATGGACACCGATAAGTGGGAATGATGAGCATGGATAGGCTGCACTTGTCCAAGGACATCGCCTGACAGAATGGGTGGAGAGATTGGACAGTTCAGTCGATTGCAGTACACTTGCTGATTTGGCATTTAATGCGCTTGAAGGAGAAGCCCGCTGGGCTGTGATGGTTCTGCCCGAGAAGGAAAAGGGATAGTAGAACAGTTATTGTGGGCCGCCTAGAAAGCTTGTATGGGGAGAGTACCTCCATAGGCGAACTCCGGAGTTTCTATTGTCGGGAGCAGCAAGACCGATAGACTATACCTCAATTTGCTGTGGCCTTACAGGAAATCTGGTGCTGGTTGGAGGAGAAAATGGCTCCTGCTGGAACTGGGGTCGCTAACCCCCCGGGACCAGTTCCTCGCTGGTGTATGGTCCTATTCATTAAAGAGAGCCTTAAGGGATCGAGTGAGGGCTGATGGTAAGGTGAAATTCACAGCTATCCTACAAGAGAATGTATATATAAAGGCTCCCGCGCTCTATGGCCAAAAGGTAGTAAGAAGGCAAAGATCTGTTCTAATGGGAGCAGCAAACACTCTATGAGTTAACTCTCAATAATATAGAAAACGGAAAAAAAGGGGGTTGTGTTGCGCTTCCTAAATACCAAAAAAAACTAATACAATCAATAAAAATGCATAAATAATTAATAAGTGTCAGAAAGAAAAAAAAAAGGTGCAATAGTGCTTTCTAAACAGCACTTAGAGCTTATGAAAGAAATTACGTTTGTGCATTGAATAAACATCTAATATAAAGTGTTCCTGTGCATCATTCAGGTGTCTGATAATAGGCAAAAGTGTGCTTAAGACCATAAAGTGCATATAATAGATTAAAATTACAATATATATAGAAATAGATATATAAGAAATAGATATATGTGATATAACTGCAGATAAAATTAAAATATATATGGAAATGGATATATGTGATATAACCGCAGATAAAAAAATTCTATAAATGCAGAAGAAATCAGTGATCTAGACATAAAAATGCAAAAAAACGTGCAGAAAACCAAAGGAATGCACTAATTACATTCCTTAACAAAAAACAAAACTCAATAGCAGCAAATTTGTGAATCTCGATAAAGTGACCCATACACAGTCCAATCATGCAACTTTGGATGCAATTTCACAAACACAAATAAAGTGCAATGTGCCAAGCCAATTCCCTTCCAATGGTGTTCCGTGCCAGTGCTGGTTATATTAAATAATTACCTCACGGCTGCGAGGTATGCAGCAAAACAGCTAATTTGCAGGGGGTACACGGGAGAGTCAGGGGGGCTGCAGAGAGGACTTCTGACGGTGCCGCTTTCCTTGTAGATGTTACCAGCGAAAATGCTCAAAACAACAGGTAAAGAACATCCTCCATAGTGTAGTATTTAAAATCGAGTATTTTATTTAAAACAGCTAAAACTACTCACAAGCAGGAACGGATAAACAGGCACACAGCTAACAGATCAGTGAGCGACTTGCTCAGATGTAGACGTCACTTCCGGTTTATCCTACAAGAGGCCATTGAGAGGGAACAGTAACAGCCGGACCATGAACAGGTTGGTGCCAGAAGCCAGGTTACCCTCACTCATGGAGCCAGGTGGCCGGTGCAGCAGGAGGAAGTGACTGCCCCATGCCCTGCCACCTCCTCGAATGCAGGGATGTCCTCAATGGAAAGGTGGTACGAGATCTAGTTGATATGGTCACCTCTCTCAGGCAAGATGCGGCAGCTCTGCTGGTATGAACAACCCTGGGCGGCTGTTAGCCCCTTCCAGAGGGAACCCGATATTGTAAGAGATGGGAAGCCCAGAACGTACAAAGCCATCCTTTAAACCAGAGGCTCCTGTGGCGGAGGAGCAACCCATGGGAAATATTTGTTTACTGCCTCAACGTGATCCTGCAATGATTTATGGGTGCTCAGTGGCGACAGTGATGCTCAACGGACAGCCGGCTAGATGTCTGGTGGACACTGGATCAGAAGTCACCACTATGGCCTATTCATTCTACCAGCAACAGTTTGGGCCGACCCCAACTCTACACCCCTCCTGGTTGAGGCTGAAAGCTGCTAACAACCTACCAATTCCAGTAGTAGGGGTCATTTGGATGTCCATGAAAGTTCATGAGCAAACCCTAGGGTCGTGGTCGTGGTGACCCGAAAGTCCTCCTTCCCAGAAATTCCAGTGGTGTTGGGCATGAACGCCCTAAAACCCTAATTACCCCTCTGGGACTATACGAGTTTAATCAGATGCTCTTTGGCCTGGCTAATGCCCCCAGTATGTTCCAAAGGCTAATGGAACGTTGCTTGGGAGACTAGAACTTTGAATCTGCCCTGATTTACCTAGATGACATTATCATCTTTTCCAGAACATTCGAGGACCAATTGCTACATCTGGATCAAGTCCGCCAGCGGCTAGCTCAGTATGGCCTTCGTCTCAAACGGAAAAATGTAATCTCATGAAAATAAAAATCCAGTATGTGGGGCATGTGGTCGAGGCAAAAAGGGGTGTCCCCCGATCCAGACAAAAGTCAGGCTGTACAGACATAGGCAACCCCTAAAACGGTAACAGAGCTTGGCTCTTTCTTGGGGCTTGTGGGTTACTACCACAGATTAATTCCAAACTTTGCTACTATCGCAGCCCATTTGACCCAGTTGTTGTGTGGGCAACTGGCCAATCGAAAAGGAAAATCTTCTCCCAGCATTAAAGACAGTTGGGGGCAGCACAAAATGAGGCATTGGAGGCCCTCAAGGCAAAGCTGACTTCCACTCCCATACTGGCTTACGCTGACTATTGTAAAACCTTCTGGGTGTACATCGATGCCAGTCTCCAAGGATTGGGGGCTGTGCTGGCTCAAGAACAAGCTAGAATGGAGCGTGTGATCGCCTATGCAAGTCTGAGTTTACACCCTACTGAAAGTAACCCAACTAACTACAGTTCCTTTAAACTCAAGTTGTTAGCGGCAGTCTGGGCCGTCACTGAAAAGTTTGCTGAGTACTTAGTAAGTGGTCACGTGGACATATGTTCTGACAACAATCATCTTGCCTATCTAGAGACTGCTAAACTGGGGGCCTTGGAGCAACGTTGGGGGGCACGACTGGCCTGGTTCAACTATACCATTCACTACAAGCCAGGACACTCCAATGGAATTGCTGATGCTCTCTCCCAATTTCCTCTGAATGATCAGATCAACAACTCGAAGAGGATGAGGTTGTTTCCCTCTGGGATCCACCGGCAAGAACAACTGGCTTCAATGGCTCTGAACAGCAACCAGGTTATGCCAAGAGGACCAGAGATTCATACTCTTCGAGAGTGGCTGCAACTCCAGTGGCAAGACCCTGACATTTATAAGCTCATGAGATATTAGGACAGGAATCGGAAACCAGATTCACAGGAGTGAAAGAGGCTCTCGCCGACATTGTGTCAGCTTCTAAAACAGTGGGCTAGGATAGAAAGATACAATGGAATATTATACCGAAAGGCCCGTGTTCCAGGGGAGCCGCGAGTTATTCATAAACTGATTATCCCTCAATCGTAGGCCTTTGAGGTTTGCCAAGTCTTTCACCATATTGGAGGAAACTTCTGTGCAGAATGGACGGAGTCCTTTATTCGTAAGCACATATTTTGGCCGGAGTTATCCAAGTGGGTGCAGAAGGCATGTCAGGGTTGTAAGAGTTGTGCCATCCACAAAGGGAGAACAGAGAAAACTACCCCTTTGGTGGTGAGCACAGGAGAATTTGAATTACTGACTAGGGATGAGCTTCGTGTTTGAGTCGAACCCAGGTGCGAATCGAACATCGTTTGTTCATCTGTTTGGCGAATTCCGAACATTATGGGCCGTTCGTGCCAAATTCGACTGGCGTGTCACGGCCAATAATTCACTGCGACATTGCAGTGCATTGCTGGCTGCTGATTGGCCAAGCATGCACTATGACCCGCATGCTTAGCCAATCGCAGCGCCACCTGTCTAGCGAGCTGTAATTGGCCAAAGCCAGGGTGGCTTTGGGCAATTATGTCTCAGAGGGTTTAGTACACACCCCACACTATATAAGGCCACCTGTGCGGCGGCCTTGTGTAGTGTGTTGTGGCAGCGGAGAGAGATAGACGGAGAGACAGTGTGATTTCATTTCATTTGAAACTGTTGGAAATACAGTCGGTGTATTTTGCCACCTGCACAGTGTACACCTAAAGCTACCCCAATTGCTGGTGTTCTGCCGATCCTATACCACAGGCAGGCAGCTGCAGCAATTACAGTCAGTGCATTACATAGTTACATAGTTAGTCAGGTTGAAAAAGACACAAGTCCATCCAGTTCAACCACAAAAAAAAATAATAATAATAATAATATCATACAACCCCTTATACCCAATTATATACCCACAGTTGATCCAGAGGAAGGTAAAAACCCCAGCAGAGCATGATCCACTTTGCTAAAGCAGGGGAAAAAATTCCTTCCTGATCCCCCGAGAGGCAATCAGATTTTCCCCGGATCAACTTTACCTATAAATGTCAGTACCCAGTTATATTATGTACACTTAGGAAATAATCCAGGCCTTTCTTAAAGCAATCTACTGAGCTGGCCAGAACCACCTCTGCAGGGAGTCTATTCCACATTTTCACAGCTCTTACTGTGAAGAAACCATTCCATATTTGGAGATTAAATCTCTTTTCCTCTAGACGTAAAGAGTGCCCCCTTGCCCTCTTTGTTGACTGTAAAGTGAATAACTCGACACCAAGTTCACTATATGTACCCCTTATATATTTTTACATGTTGATCAAATCCCCCTTTAATCTCCTCTTATCAAGAGTGAATAAATTCAGTTCCTCTAATCTTTCCTCATAGCTGAGTTCCTCCATGTCTCTTATCAGTTTGGTTGCCCTTCTCTGCACTTTCTCCAGTTCCCTGATATCCTTTTTGAGAACTGGTGCCCAAAACTGAACTGCATATTCCAGATGAGGTCTTACTAATGATTTGAACAGAAGCAAAATGATATCTCTCTCTCTGGAGTCCATACCTCTCTTAATACAGGAAAGGACTTTGCTCGCTTTGGAAACCGCAGCTTGGCATTGCATGTTATTATTGAGCTTATCATCTACCAAAACCCTCAGATCCGTCTCCACTATGGATTGCCCCAGTTGTACTCCCCCTAGCATGTATGATGCATGCATATTCTTAGCCCCCAAGTGCATTACTTTGCATTTATCAACATTAAACCTCATCTGCCACATAGTCTCCCAATTAGACAGAACATTGAGGTCGGCTTGTAAATTGGAGACATCCTGTAAGGACATTATTCCACTGCATAGCTTGGTGTCATCTGCAAAGACGGAAATGTTGCTTTTGATCCCAGACCCAATATCATTTATAAAGATATTAAAAAGTAAGGGTCCCAGCACTGAACCTTGGGGTACACCACTGATAACCTTAGACCATTCAGAGTAAGCATCATTAACCACTACTCTCTGAATTCTGTCTTTTAGCCAGTTTTCTATCCATTTACAAACTGATATTTCCACCTGCACAGTGTACACCTAAAGCTATCCCAATTGCTGGTGTTCTGCTGATCCTATACCGCAGGCAGCTGCAGTAATTACAGTCGGTGTACTGTGTCATCTGCACAGTGTGCAGTTAAAGCTACCCCAATTGCTAGTGTTCTGCTGATCCTATACCGCAGGCAGCTGCAGTAATTACAGTCGGTGTACTGTGTCATCTGCACAGTGTGCACTTAACCACTTCAGCCCCGGAAGAATTTACCCCCTTCCTGACCAAAGCACTTTTTGTGATTCGGCACTGCATCACTTTAACTGACAATTGCGATATTGTACCCAAACAAAATGGACGTCCTTTTTTCCCACAAATAGAGCTTTCTTTTGGTAGTGTTTGAGCACCCCTGCGATTTTTATTTTTTGCACTATAAACCAAAAAAGAGCGACAATTTTGAAAAAACGCATTATTTTTTACTTCACTTCTTACCTAGCCCCACCATGTCCTCCTGAGGAGTCCCCCGAACTGTTTGAGCACAGCGTTGGGTACATTCTCCATGAGGATGCCCAATGTTTTGAAGGCTCTGATGATGATACCCAGCTAGAGGAAGACAGTAACGTGAGCCCAGAGAGGGGATGCCCAAGAAGGATAGCAATCTGGCAGTCATGTTCCCCCAGCTGCAGCATACTGACAGGTTTGCTCCAGTGATGAGGAGGGAGGGGATGATGAGGTCACTGGCTCCACGTGGGTGCCTGATAGGAGAGAGGAGGGGGAGGCACATCTCCAACGAGGCAGGATGCCCTCCAGGGGCCAGCTTAAGGGCAGCACACTGACTGCATCACACTGCAGAGCTCCGCATGTGCAGAGCGCTGCCTCTGCGCGTTATTCCAAAAGTTCTTTGGTGTGGGCCTTTTTTGAGACAAGTGCATCAGATCGCACTGCTGCTATTTGCAACATATGCCTCAAGCGTATCTCGCATGGCCAAAACATCAGCCGCTTGGCACCACATGCTTGACCAGACATATGTCGACTTGCCATGCAGTTTGTTGGCAAGCGTACCTAAAAGACCCACACCAAAGAACAAAGCGGACCTCTCCTTGCTCCTCATCAGCTGGCATCTCCAACCCCACTAGACCTTCAGTCCTCTCTGAAACCTGCACTGAGAGAAATGAAGGTGCAGAATTAGGTGTGTCACAGTACTTGCAGGCAATCTGCTATCGGTACACTGACGTCCGATTGTACCAGGCAAATTTCCCTGCCCTAGCTGCTGCACCGTCGAAAGAAGTTCACTCCCAGCCATCCACATGCCCAGCTGTTGAATGCTAGCTTGGCTAAATTGCTAGCACTTCAACTGCTGCCTTTTCAGTTGGTAGACTCGGCCCCATCCGAGAGTTTGTGCGATGTGCGGTTCCTCAGTGGCAGGTTCCCAAACGCCACTTTTTCTCACGGAAGGTGATTCTGGCTCTCTACCGGCATGTGGAAGGCAATGTCTTGGCCTCGCTGGACAGGGCGGTCAGCGGTAAGGTGCATATTACCGCTGACTCGTGGTCCAGCAGGCATGGACATGGACGTTACCTATCTTTCACGGCGCATTGGGTGACTCTTCTGCCAGCTGGGAAGGATGCAGGACAAGGTGCAGTAGTGTTGGAGGTTGTTCCGCCACCACGCCTTCAAAATGCTACTACTGGTGATTCTGACACACCTCTCTCCTCCACCCCCTCCTCTTCTTCTTCCTCTATGGCCTATTCCTGTGCTTTGTCCTCTGAACCAGCGATGCTCTGTAGGCGTTCAATGGGCTACGCAAGTACGCAGGCAAAAAGATGCCATGCCGTGCTTGCGCTGGTGTGCTTGGGGGACAGGAGCCACACTGGGGCAGATATTCTATCAGCTCTGCAGGGGCAGGCTGAGAGGTGGTCGACGCCATGCCAGCTTAAGCCAGGAATGGTGGTTTGCAACAATGGCACCAACCTCCTCTCCGCCCTCTGACAGGGACAACTGACCCATGTGCCCTGTGTGGCTCAAGTCCTAAACTTGGTGGTGCAGCGGTTCTTGGGCAGGTACCCGAGCTTACAGGATGACTTGAGGCAGGCCAGGAAAGTCTGTGTGCATTTCCGCCGATCATATAATGCCAGTGCTCGGCTGGCTAAAACCTGCCCAAGAACCGCCTAATCTGTGACATGTCCACCAGGTGGAACTCAACGTTGGCCATGCTGCAGCGGCTGTACATGCAGCAGAAGGCCATCAATGAGTACCTGTGTGACTATGGCACCAGGACATGGTCAGGGGAGCTTGTTTTTTTTTCCCCACGCCAGTGAGTCATGATCAGGGATGCATGCACTGTCCTGTCACCGTTTGAGGAGGCCACAAGGATGGTAAGCAGTGACAGTGAATGCATCAGTGACACTGTCCCTCTGACAGTGTTCCTGCTGGCCTGCCGATCACACAGGAAGAGGACGAGGAGAAGGAAGAGGAGGATTATGTCAGCATGGAGGCGGAGCCTAGCACTCAGCATCAGCATCAGTCTTTAAGGGATCATTTACAGTCCCAAGAAACCCATGGACTTGTACGTGGCTGGGAGGAGGTGGCTGCGGATCATGTCGTCCTTAGTGACCCAGAGGACTCCGGACCGAATGCCTCAACTAACCTACGCTGCATGGCCTCCCTGATCCTGCAGAGCCTGCGGAAGGATCCTCATATTCGTCGGATCAAGGAGAGGGATCATTACTGGCTGGCAACCCTCCTTGATCCACATTACAAGGGTAAGGCTGCGGACCTTATCTTGCCATCACAGAGGGAGCAGAGGATGAAACATCTTCAGGAGGCCTTGCAGAAAGGTCTGTGAAACGCTTTCCCAGAGACTGGGAGGTTACAAATTCCTGGTCCTGGACAACGTGTTTCTGAGGCTTCGGTCAGTCACAGAAGGAGAGGTGGAGAAAGTGAGCATCTGTCCGATGCATCCAGACAATTTTTTAGTCCACAGCCCCAAGGTATGATCGGTTCCAGTAACCATTGCCAGCGTCTGATTTACATGGTGCAGGAATACCTAGGGGCAATATCAGACTTGGACACCTTTCCCACCGAAAATCCCCTGGCTTACTGGGTCTTGAGGATGGATCACTGGCCAGAGCTTGCACAGTATGCAATTGAGCTACTGGCCTGTCCTGCATCCAGCTTTCTTTTGGAAGGCACATTCAGTGCTTCTGGAGGCTTTGTAACCAATCACAGGGTGCGTCTGTCCACCGACTCGGTTGATCGACTGACCTTCATAAAAATGAATCAGTCTTGGATCACCACCAGCTACCAAGCACCTGATGCTGATGTAACCGAACATTTTTTTTTTTTAAATGTCAGATCCCTTCAAGACTGCCTATGCTGATGCTGAGTGACTATCCTGTTATGCTGAGTGACTATCCTCTTCCTCCTCAATGATCATGCTGATAGCTTGCAAAAACATTTTTGTTTCTGGGCGCCGCCACCAATGGCTAAGGCACAATTTTTCAGCCCCTGTTTAACAGGGGCGTGTAATTACAATTTTTGATGCAAAATTTTGCAAGAGGGTTCATTGCTGCACTCAACTACAATATCTGTGAGGGTTTGAAGTGTTGTGGCACCAGCACCAGTGCCTATGGCCCAATTTTTCAGCCCCTGTTTAACAGGGGAGTGTAGTTACAATTTTTGATGTAATTCTTTGCAGCAGGGCTCATTCCTGCACTCCAACTAGAGTATCTGTGAGGGGTTGCAGTGTTGTGACACCAGCACCAGAGCCTAAGGCCCAATTTTTCAGCCCCTGTTTAACAGGGGTGTGTAATTACAATTTTTGATGCAATACTTTGCAGCAGGGCTCATTCCTGTGCTCCAACTAGAGTATCTGTGAGGGACACGGCTGATCACATGGTAAAGGGCCACTGTGATTGGCCCTTTACCCCGATCGGTGATCAGCTGTTTCTGAAGAACACAGCAATCTTAGAGAGCTCCTGGTGCTCGCCCCCTGATGCGTGCCCCATTTTTGCAGTGTCTGGTGTAGATCCAGGCGACATTTGCTTCAAGTTTTGTAAACTGTACATGAAATAGATGCTGTATTGTGTCTCCAAACATTTCCTTATATATAAATATTTCTTAATAATCCACAAGTCATCTGGCTTTAGTTTTCGAGATCCTTCCACACTGTTAGGATCTGGAATTGGGGAGAAAACTCATAAATTCGTTTGTTGAAAACCTTGACAGATCAGCAACATTCTCTGTGAGATCCAAATGGAGGCCTTCAGCTGCTGAGACAAATATAAGCAAGTGAGCAGCACACTCCCAAACCAAATCTCATAGGGAGAGAGTCCAATATCCCCTAATGCTGCATATACACATGATCAGAAAATCCAGAGTCCACCAGACAATTCGACCGTGTGTGGGCTCCAGCAGACTTTTTCTTTCCAAAAGTCCGGCGGACTTAGAAAGAAGACTTGACTCAAAATTGTCCGCCGGACTCGGCTGTCCGGCAGACAATCCGCTCATCTGTGTGCCTCTTCCCGAAAACCCTGGCTGGAAAAGTCCGTTTGTGTGTAGTCGTGTGTGGGCAAGTCCGCTCGTTCCGAAAGTCTGTCGGACCACCATTGCAAAGTCCGGCGGATTGTCCGCCGGATAGTCCAATCGTGTGTACGCGACATTAGGGGATGTCAGAAACAGTGCAGTGACGTTGCGATGTCCGTGACATCACCAGATCTCCGATGGAACTCTCTGAAGACCCGGAAGCCGGCGGAGAGGTGAGTGCCGATCAAAATAATTTTGATCGATCAAAAAAAAACGATTAATCGAGGAATTAATCTTTAATTTCCACAGCCCTAATTTGTACATAAACAACAATACAAATTCGTGTTTCATGAACCTTTCATTAGACAAATATGTAGCCAATTTAGTCATGCAAAAGGTAGTAGGGTTGAGGTCAGGGCAAGTCATTTGAGTTCTCAGCTATTACTAAGCACCAGTAAGGGGTGTGAAAATGTGTCAACTGTTTTTGATTCCACCATCTCCGTATGCTTTATGGACTGTCTTTTATCTAATAATAGGATTTTTATATACAGCTTACCTGTAAAATCCTTTTCTTGAGAGTACATCACGGGACACAGGAGCTTCATTACATAGTGGGTTATATAGGCACCTCTGGTGATTGGACACTGGTTGACCCAATTAAAGAGAATTCCTCCCCTATATAACCCCTCCCATTAGGGAGGCACCTCAGTTTTGTAGCAAAGCAATAAGAAACCACGTAAAATCCAAGAGGGGCGGGAGCCCTGTGTCCCGTGATGTACTCTCAAGAAAAGGATTTTACAGGTAAGCTGTATATAAAAATCCTATTTTCTTGATCATACATCACGGGACACAGGAGCTTCATTACATAGTGGGATGTCCCATAGCAATGCTCAGGTTGAGGGGAGGGAGACACAGATCATAATTCTAGACCGCCAGGGACCTGAGGACCTAAACTGCAGCTTGCAGTACACTGCGCCCGAAGGCGATATCCTCTTGCCCTCTGACATCCACCTGATAGAATCTGGTGAATGTGTGGACTGATGACCAAGTCGCAGCCTTACAGATCTGAGCCAGGGAGGCCTGGTGATGCACTGCCCAAGAAGCACTGACAGCCCTAGTAGAGTGCGCTTTCACCTGAAAAGGAGGAATCTTCCCCTTTAAGTCATAGGCCTGAGAAATAACCTGTCTGATCCACCTTGAGAGAGTGGACTTTGATGCTGCCTGACCCCTTTTAGGGCCTTCTGGCAGAATAAATAAACAGTCAGTTTTTCTTATCTGAGCAGTTGCTTGAAGATAAAGACTGATTGCTCTAACCACATCTAAAGTGTGTAAGGATTCTTCCTCTGTGGACTGAGGATTTGGAAAAAGGATGGTAGGATTACATCCTGATTCAGGTGGAAACCTGAAACTACCTTAGGTAGAAAGGACCTGTTGGGACGCATGACCACTCGGTCCTTATGGATAATTAAATAGGGCTCTTTACAGGAAAGAGCTGCCAATTCTGATACCCTTCTAGCCGTGGATATGGCTACTAGGAAAACCAGCTTCTTTGTCAGGAGAGTCAAAGAAGCTAGATGCAGAGGTTCAAATGGTTGGGCTTCTAAGGCCGAGAGAACCAAATTCAGATCCCAAGGGCATACCGGAGGTTTGACTGGCGGTCTCATCCGCATAGCCCCCTGGATAAAAGCCCGTATTAGGGAATGTGATGCAAGCGATCTTTGAAAAAAAGACCGATAGGGCCGAAATCTGCACCTTGATGGTGCTTATGGCCAAATTCATTTCAAGGCCTGACTGGAGAAAGGCCCAGATTCTGCCAATGACATACCTTCTAGGATGCCATCTCCTGGGTTCACACCAGGAAACATATGTCCTCCAGATCATGTAATAGATACGCCTGGAGGCCGGTTTTCTGGCATTGACCAGAGTGGAAAGGACTGGCCCCGAAAGACCACGGCCTCTCAAAATGTGGGTCTCAGCAGCCAGACCGTCAAATTCAGACTGCGTAAAGCAGGATGGTAAATTGGGCCCTGTGAGAGCAGATCTGGCCGGAGAGGGAGGGTCCATGGCCTGCCCACTGCCAACTTCATGATTTCTGCGAACCATGGTCGCCTGGGCCAAGCCGAGGCCACTAGAAGGACCGGCTTCGTCTCCCTCTTGACCCTTCCCAGGAACCTCGATAGCAGCGGGCTCGGGAGGAAGGCATAGATCAGATTGTACTGATCCCAGGGAACTGTCAGAGCATCTGACCCCTGAGCAAGTGCATCTCTTGTCCTTGATACAAAGCTGTCCAGATTCCTGTTGAATCTGGACGCAAACAGATCCACGTCTGGAGTGCCCCACTTGTAACATATGTCCTGAAACACATCGGGGTGCAGAGCCCATTCTCCTGGGCACAACTGCTGGCGGCTGAGATAATCCGCCTGCCAATTGTCCACTCCTGGGATGAAGACTGCAGAGAGGCACGGAACATGCTCTTCTGCCCAGACAAGTATGCGATTCACCTCCTTTTGGGCCACCAGACTTCTGGTACCGCCCTGGTGATTGATATAAGCCACTGCGGTGGCATTGTCGGACTGAATCCGAACCGGGAAACCTCGCAGTCTGTGAGACCACTCTCTGAGTGCCATGTAAACTGCCCGAATCTCCAAGATATTTATGGGCAGCAGACTTTCGGTCGCAGACCATTTTCCCTGCGAGCATGTTCCCTGTAACACGGCTCCCCAGCCTGTCAGGCTGGCATCCGTGGTGACAATCTTCCCTGAGAGGGGAAGAAAGGTTTTGCCCTTCAGCAAATTTTTGGTCTGTAACCACCAGACAAGACTTTTGCGTGCCCGAGGGGATAGACGCATAGGAAGATCCAGGGATTGGGGCTTCCTGTTCCAAATCGCAAGGATGCATCTTTGCAGGGGCCTTGAGTGGAACTGGGCGAATGGAACGGCCTCGAAAGAGGCGACCATCTTTCCCAACAGTCTCATGCACAACCGAATGGAGGAAGATCTTCTGCCCAGAATCAGGCGCACCAGATCTCCAATGGCCAAGGCCCTTGGCTTTGGAAGGAACACCCTGCCTTGAGCGGTGTCGATAATCAGACCCAGGTAATCCAACCTGGTGGTCGGTTGTAAGGACGACTTTTCTAGGTTTATAATCCAACCTAGGTGGCCCAGATGTTCTAGCGTTTTGGTGACGCTGCGACTTAGGCATGTTGCAGTTCTCTCTACGAGAAGCAAGTCGTCTAGGTAAGCCATGACGGCTATGCCCTGAACTCTTAAGATTGCTAAGAGAGGGTCTAGAATCTTCGTGAAGACTCGGGGGGCCGTGGCTAGGCCGAACGGCAGGGCCACAAATTGAAAATGGCGCTGCTCTACCGCGAACCTCAGAAACTTCTGGTGTGCGGGAAATATTGGCACATGAAGATATGCGTCTCTGATATCTATTGATGCCATGAATTCTCCTCCTTGTAGGGAGGAGAGCACAGTGCGTATTGACTGCATCCGGAAGGTCTGGATGTGTAGAAACCGGTCTAAGTCTCTCAGATCCAAGATAGGTCTGACACTTCCGCTTGGTTTTGGAACGGTGAAGAGATTCGAATAAAAACCTGAACCCTGATCTTTCGGGCTCACTTCTACTATCACACCCTGGGATAGTAATTGATCTAAGGCCAGAAATAGCGGTTTCTGCTTTATCGGATCCCTGGGGATCCTTGACCTTAGAAAACGAGAAGGTGGAATCTCCTGAAACTCTAGCCTGTAGCCCAGAGACACTGAAGAGATCACCCATCTGTCCTGAATCTCCTCCCGCCAGGCGCCTGCAAACTGCAGGAGCCTTCCCCCCACTCGGCCGAGCGGGGGCGCCCCTTCACAAGGAGGTCTTGGAGGTCTGCTTGGCAGGCTTCCGCCCCCAAGTCCTTTTCTGTCCCTGGGCTCGGCCCTGAGGCTTTCCAGCCGAGGAGGGCTGGGAAGGCCGTCGCCACTGTTTAGAGCTTGATGCTTCGGGAGAAAGAGTACGCCTGAATGAAGGACGTTTACTCTTCTTGACTGGAAGGAGTGTAGATTTACCTCCCGAAATATTTTGGACGAATTTATCTAATTCCTCTCCAAACAACCGTTCCCCTTTAAACGGGAACCCAGCCAAATGCTTTTTGCATGACATCTCAGCAGCCCAATTTTTTAGCCATAGAGCCCTACGCATGTGTACCAACATGAGGGACAAACGTGATGCTTGTTGGACAGAATCCAAAATCGCATCAATTCTGAAACATAAGATGTGAGGCATTTCTGCATATTTCTCTACTTCCTCATTGGGAAGGAGTTCAAACATCTGTTTAACCTGTTCCTTAAGGAACTGACACAACCCCACGGCTGCGACTGTAGGTTGCACCACAGCGCCGGCCATGGAAAAGGAGGCTTTTAACAAGGTTTCCAGCCCTTTGTCAGCTGGATCCTTAAATACCTGCGCATTATCCAAAGGACAAGTTAGGTTTTTATTCACACAAGAGATAGCCGCATCGACAGATGGGGCCCCCCATTTCTTGGTGAAACTTTCCTCCACGGGATAATACATAGAAAACCTCTTGGGAGGAGAAAACAGTTTATCGGGATGTCCCCAGTCCTTATACATCAAGTCAGCCATTAAAGGATGAATTGGAAAGGAACAGGCAGTCTGTGGGGCTTTCCTGACTCCCAGGGAAGAGACAGAGGATGTAGCGATTTCAGTAGCAGGCATTCTGAATGTGGTACGCACCAATTCAGTGTAATACTGCACCTGCTTTCTGAGTGCCTGGGAGGAGGGGACTAACTCCTCATCCTCTGACTGATCCGACTGCTCATGATCCCTATCCAAAGATAGGGATCTCTCCTCATTTTCAGAACAACTGTCTGAGAGAGGGATTTCAGCAGAGGGAGGGGATCTACCCCTTTTTCTGCTATCTTTTAGGGAAGCAGAAATAAAATTCATTATCCTCCCTTCAAAACTCTCCAATGAAGCCCTAAGGGAGTCCTCAGTGACATATACCGGGGCTGCGACATTAGGAGAGGCTGCAAAGCCTGAAAGGGGCACTGACTCGTCTTGAGATGCAGGCTCCACTCTTGCAGAGGGGGATGGTAATCTGTATGCACTTTTGGAACCCCTGGACCTAGGCGGTGACCTGCCAGTGCTTTTGTTACCTGCCCCTGAAACCCTCTTACGAGGAGACATAGTACTGAGCTACAAAGCAGAGTTACTAATGTAAAATGCAATCACTTGTTTGTGCTTAAAGTCTCACAATAAATCAATATTAGCTTAACTGCACAATATGATGCTGAGTAGGTGTCTTAAGGTTCGCCTGGATCCAATCCCACGGATGCTTACAGCCCACAGCTCCTGTGTCTCACCTTACAGTCCCCTGACGCTCTGGGCTTTTAAAAACGGCCGTTTTGGCGCCTGCACTGCAGCATAGAGCACCTGATTGTGCACAGCTGGCAACCACACCCCCCCCCTTTCCCCATTAGGCCGGGAGCGCGCCCGGCGCGCGTGCACGCGCCCGCGCGCGTGCACGAGGACCGCGGGATCCGGGGGGGGGGAGGAGAACCCAAAGGGAGTGACATGGGACCCCCTGATCTGCGTGGGACCCCTCTTTTACCTTTATTGTGGCAGGGACTGCAAGGAGACGTGAGTAGCTGGGAGGACCAGGCATTTCACTGAGCGTGTTTGTTTGAAAGGCATGTAAGTATGCATCAGGCTTGCTCTTACTCCCTCAAGTGGTGGAAACCAGGTAAGACATACAACTACTCACAATGAAGAAATCCATTCATATATTAAATATATAGGATGACTTCCCATACCTGTTCCCCGCCGCAGGAATTGCTGTGTACAGACCAATTCCAGCCTTCACCCATCACGGCGGGTATTGTTAGCCAACCTTCAGGCGTATCTGGGGTTCTTACGAAAAGATCCTCCTACCTGGGCCTTGTAAAAAACTCTGCCAGAAACTTACGGGCGCCCTGAGTAAACAGTACCCCAAGTCTGGTTGTCCCAGAGTCCAGTCTTCCAATGGAGAGGACTTACAGGCAAAACCTTGTGTCTTCGGCAGACGAGGCCCGGGTACCATACCATCTTGGGAGTCAATTATCGGCCCGAGGTATGGATCCGGTTTGTTGTAGCCCTTCGGCCCTCGCCGGGACCCGCATAGAGCTAAGTTTTACGTGACCATCGACCAGACACTGGCGAAAAAACTGAGGTGCCTCCCGGATGGGAGGGGTTATATAGGGGAGGAATTCTCCTTAATTAGGGTCAACCAGTGTCCAATCACCAGAGGTGCCTATATAACCCACTATGTAATGAAGCTCCTGTGTCCCGTGATGTATGATCAAGAAAAAGGTATTTTCATTGGAGTGCGGCTGTCTGGACTTTCTCGTTTGCATGTGTTCCACACGTACATACTACTTCTTAAGACATTTGAGTTCCTTTATACAAATCTAAAACGTGTCTTTATGGAGATGTTTTTTTTGTACCTCAATTCAACATTTTGTAGGGATGGACACATAACTTTGGCCCTATAGTATATATCTAATGCCGCGTACACACGGGCGGACTGTATGGCGTACTTAGTCCGTCGAAACACATTTCAGCGGACAGTCCGCTTGTGTGTGGGCTTCAGCGGACTTTTTCAGCGTGCAGTCCGGCGTACTAAGAATTTCGGATTTTTCGAAATTCTGTCCGTCATACTTTGGTTTCAGCGGACAATCCGCTTGTCAGTATGCTAGTTCGACGGACTAAGAATGGCGCATGCCCAGAAAGGATTTACACGGTGGAAGGGTGCTTTGCTGTGTATTGGACTTCCTATTTCTAGTCCCGTCGTACGTGCTGTACACGTCATCGCGCAAACTTTCGACGGACTGTTTGGGTATCCGTGTGTGGTCAAGTCCGTTCAGTGGAAAGTATGACGGACTGTCCGTCGGATTGTATGACGGACTAAGTACGCCATACAGTCCGCTCGTGTGTACGCGGCATTAGTTTGAAAATGCATGTGTATGTGAAAGAGAGAAACAAGAAAATAATCACAATTAGCAACACAACCTTTACTGCTCATCAGTTAAGAGTAATGCCCTGTACACACGATCGGACTTTCCGACAACAAAATCAAGGAATTTTGTTCGAAGGTTGTTGTCTTGCATACACACACACCGTCACACAAATGTTGGCCAACAATTACGAAAGTAGTGACATACAAGACATAAAGCGAACCGATAAAAAGGAAGTTCAAATCGGGGGGAGTGGCCGGATGTGAGTGGCGCGTCTGAGAGAGCACGAATGGAGTGATGTGAGCAGGTCGCTGACAGGCTCTCTCCCAGTGCTTTTTGTCGCTCTGGCGCATGTTTGCTGGGGAAGCTGAGCGGTGACTGGAGGGACGCTGAGAAGGTCCGTGGAGCGACGGGAGCGGTTGAAAAGCTCCGGAGATTGCTGAGTGCTGCCGATGCTTATTGAAGGGAGCCGAGCGCAGCCGAGGCCCACCGAGCACATACGGAAGTAAAGTGAAGTAAAGTGAGGCCGTGTAACTACAGCTGGCTGTGGCGTGGACGAACAGCGAGCGTCGCACAGCCCTGAACGGCGTCCCCGGAGGCGGAGAGAGGCCGGGTAAAGACATTCTCCTTCCAGAACGGGTACCTGGATGAAACCATAATCGCCCTCGAGGTATGAGACGTGACTGTGGGGGGATTGGATTGAGGTGAGGCGGTGGAGCGCTGTGTTGGCTGCATTACAAAGGATTACCTACCCCCCCTCATTTCAGGCACGACTGTATCAGACAAGAAGGTCTATGTGAGTGATATTGGTCTGTAGTTGTGTACTAAGGAAAACCCTAAATAGACTTTATAAAACAGGCCCACTTTGATAACTCTGACAGAGAGGAACCAGGACTGAGGTCTGAGTGAACGTGAAAGTCTCCCCCACCGCATAATAAAGAACTCAGGAAAGTCAGCTGTTTAAAAACTTTTTTTTTTACAGGACACTGGCCCTGTAGCAAGTCCCTATTGATGGAAAGCTGATTGATCTGCATAACTTAGTGAACTCAGCATAGAAGCCTCCTCCCCCCCTTCCCCCCTCCTTTTTTTTTTTTGGTCCTCTTTTTCTTTTTTCTGCCCCTATCATTGTCTCATCACTACT
This sequence comes from Lithobates pipiens, assembly GCF_037356315.1. Taxonomy (NCBI): domain Eukaryota; kingdom Metazoa; phylum Chordata; class Amphibia; order Anura; family Ranidae; genus Lithobates; species Lithobates pipiens. The sequence continues at coordinate 14,562,190 of NW_027507785.1, forward strand.
AACTCTTAATCTTTGTACTGCCCCGGAGGTTTAAGCTCGCTTTTTGACTCTAAAGCCGCGTACACACGGGCGGACTGTCTGGCCAACTTAGTCCGTCAGACAATCCAACGGACAGTCCGTCCTACTTTTGAATGAACGGACTTGACCACACACGGATGCAAAACAGTCCGTCGAAAGTTTGCGCGATGACGTGTACAGCACGTACGACGGGACTAGAAATAGGAAGTCCAATACACAGCAATGCAACCTTTCGCCGTGTAAATCCTTTCTGAGCATGCGCCATACTTAGTCCGTCCAACTAGCCTACTGACAAGCGGATTGTCCGCTGAAACCAAAGTCTGACGGACAGTATTACGGAATTTCCGAAATACTTAGTCCGCCAGACTGCACGCTGAAAAAGTCCGCTGAAGCCCACACACGAGCGGACTGTCCGCTGAAATGTGTTTCGGCGGACTAAGTTGGCCAGACAGTCCGCCCGTGTGTACGCGGCTTAATAGTGATCTACTGGAAAGATGTCAAGGCGGCGAGGAGAGAAGCAGGCAGCACAGGAGAACGGAGGGGTGCAACAGCTCCGTTCTTCTAAGGAAAATAATGCATTGGTAGCACAAGCAGCTGCAGCAAAGTTAGAACGTTATGTTCGCACCCCAGGTCAGTCCCTGACAAAGAGTGAGCAGTCGATACAGTTGATACAACAGCCTCAATCATCGCAAGTAAAAACACAGCAGGGGGGGGGGGGGCAGCGGACAGAAAAAGTCAAGGTCATACAGGATCAAACGCTGCCGCTGCACTAGGTCAAAGGAATGTAAGTAAGCGCCAAGGGGCAACTCAGAGTGAGAGTGAAGCCGCTATTAGAGGTAGCCCCCCTGTGGAGGAAGATCCAACATTAAGGGAGGTTCTCCAAGCTGTAAATGCATGTAAATCCTCGCTGGGAGAACTGTGTGGGCAATTTAAAAGTATGAAGGAGGAGTTATTGTTGATTAGACAGGATATGCAGAGGGCAGTGGAAAGAACGGCAGTATTGGAGACAAGGATAAGCCAAATAGAAGACGATTTACATCCACTGCGTCAAGTGGTTAATAATATGAGAAAGCAATAGGGTAATCAAAATGCCAGAATGGACGAAATAGAAAACAGACTTCGAAGGGATAACATTAGGATGTTGGGAATACCTGAGAGATGTGAAGGTCCTGATCAGATAAAATTTTTAGAAACGTGGTTTATCGAGCTGTTTGGAAGAGAGAGTTTTTCATCTTTTTTTTCAATAGAACGGGCTCATCGAGTCCCTTTCAAAGCTCCACCCCCTGGGGGCCGTCCTAGACCAATGATTTTGAAATTTTTTAATTATAATGACAAGGTGACTTTGATGCGCAAGGCAAGAGAGGTGGGAAATATTAGCTATAATGGAGGAAAGATTTCTTTGTACCCAGACTACTCACCAGAGTTACAGAGGCGAAGAGCCGAATTTTTGGAAATTAAACGTACCTTACGCACATATAAGGTCTCATATGCACTTTTATACCCAGCATGGTTGAGAATAATAGCACTGGGTGGAACTCAGCTGTTTGACTCTCCGGTTGAAGCAACCTCATGGTTGGATGCAAATAAGGGGCTGTTATAGATGTATTAAGGGGATAGAGGGAGGGGATAGGTGATGGGGGGGCGGGGGAATCTGGGGTTTGAAATATTGATGCACAGGGGGAGAGGTGAGGGAGGTTTAAATGTGGCATAAAAATAGGATAGATAGAGTGATAGGGGCAGAGGATATTTATTTTTCTATTTCATTTTTTTTATCTTTTTCTATCTTTATTCAATCTCTGTCGGAGGAAAGGCGATATGAGAGTAGGAAGATGGAGGAGGGGAGGGATGGAAGGGATGAGTGTGGAAAGGTCACGTGTAACCCCCCAGGGGGAAACCCAGGAAGATGGGGGGGTGGGGGGAGAGTCGGGTGGGGGAGGGGTGAGTGGGAAGGAAAAATTAGGAAGGAAGTCATAGAGGCAGAGGTTAATTATATTAAGGACCCGACGCATGAGAAACAAGCAATATGGTTAAATAAACAGCAGGGGTATAAATCTGTAATTATTAAAAGAGAAGAAAATAAACACGAGTTCCAGAAACAATGCCACTTCGGGGAAGGAGAGGGAGTGGGAAGAATGCTGGCCCGATTAGTGAAAGCTAATTCCCCCCCTTCCACTATCCCAATGATTAAATCTATGAACGGGACAGTTATCACCAGCGGGAAGGAGATAGTCGAGGCATTCAGGGCCTATTATAGGGAATTACATAAAACACGGGATCAGGGGAAGGAAGAAGATATGGCGTCTTTCCTGGAGAAAGTGAAGCCTCCAACTCTCACTCAAGAGGAGAGAGAGGACCTGGAGGCCCCTATAACCCTAAATGAGTTACAGCAGGCGGTGGCCGGAATGGCCTCCCAAAGAAGGAAAGGACCCCCAGGATGTAGCCTCGTATAGACCTATATCGCTTCTATGTTCTGATATTAAAATATTGGCTAAGGTACTTTCAAATAGGTTAAATAAAAGTATTAATAAGCTCATACACCCTGATCAGACAGGATTTATAATGGGACGATCAACCAGTATGAATATAAGAAGGGCATTCCTGAATATACAAGCGGTGAATGGGGGCTCAAGAGCTATTTTGTCTTTGGATATGACCAAGGCTTTTGATAGCCTAGAGTAGAAGTATTTATGGCATGTCCTAGAGGTGTGCAGATTTGGACCCATGTTCATCGGATGGATTAAAATGATGTACAGTGCCCCTAGCGCAAAATTAAGAATTAATAGGGAACAATCCGAAAAAATAGAAATGAGCAGAGGTACAAGACAGGGATTTCGCAATTGCAATAGAGCCATTGGCGATCGCCGTTAGGTCACATGCTGAGATAGCTGGGTTCCAAAGGAAAGGGGGCAGGGAGGAGAGAATCGCTTTATACGCGGATGATGTCCTTCTCTTCCTAGGAGATACTGGCCAATCTCTTGAGAAGGTAATCAAACTAGTAGAAAACTTTGGAGGATTCACGGGTTTGGTAATAAACTGGGGGAAATCAGAGCTGCTCCAAGTTGATAACCCGAGCACTGTGACTGCATTGGGGATACCGCATATGGATGTGGTAGGTGCATTGAAATATCTTGGCATATACCTAACAACAGATGTTGGCCAGTACGTGGATAAAAATATAGCTCTGTTACTGGGGAAATTTAAGCGGAGCTGTGATGCATGGAGCCGGCTTCCTTTGTCGGTAGCAGGCCGATGTAGCCTGATTAAGATGATATGGTTACCACAATTATTATACGTATTACATAATGCTCCGGTTTGGATATGTAAGAAGTGGTTTAGAAAATTTTAAACTCTCTTCCACGAGTTGATTTGGAAAAAGGGGCAGGCGAGAATCCGGCTCCGGGCGTTACAGCTACCAACGGACAGAGGGGGAGTGGCGATACCTTGCCCTAGGAATTATTACCTAGCAGCGCAGTTGCAGCATATAGCGAATGGTGATCAGGAGGGGAAGAGTGACTTAAATAGCAGAGCGAAGTTGATAGAGGCTCCACATGAAACACTGATGGATGTGTTAGAGACAAGCTCTTTTCAGCTTAAGGATCCCACAATAGTAATGATGAGTAAAGTATGGAAAACTGCAAAAAAACTGATGGGGTGTACAGAGTGGTCAAAATATACGCCTCTATGGGACAATAAGAACTTGCAGGAAGTTCTATCAATAGGGAAAATTAGCACATGGGAGGAGAAGGGTATAACGAGGCTGGGTCAAATAAATGAGGGTAGAACCTTGAAAACATTTGCGGATTTAAAAAGGGAATATAACATACCGCAGCAGACATTTTACCGATATTTACAGCTTCGGCATGCCTTATGCCGCGTACACACGGGCGGACTGTATGGCCTACTTAGTCCGCCGAAACACATTTCAGCGGACAGTCCGCTCGTGTGTGGGCTTCAGCGGACTTTTTCAGCGTGCAGTCTGGCGTACTAAGTATTTCGGAATTTCCGTAATACTGTCCGTCATACTTTGGTTTCAGCGGACAATCCGCTCGTGAGTAGGCTAGTTCGACGGACTAAGAATGGCGCATGCTCAGAAAGGATTTACACGGCGGAAGGTTGCATTGCTGTGTATTGGACTTCCTATTTCTAGTCCCGTCGTACGCGCTGTACACGTCATCGCGCAAGCTTTCGACGGACTGTTTGTGCATCCGTGTGTGGTCAAGTCCGTTCATTCGAAAGTATGACGGACTGTCCGTCGGATTGTATGACGGACTTAGTAGGCCATACAATCCGCCCCGTGTGTACGCGGCTTTAGAAGCACAGTTTGGCTGCAAGATACCTGAGCTGGATAAGACATCTCTATCACAGAAGATGCATAAGATAGATAAGCCTAGGTGGTTCATATCCACCATATACGAACTATTATGTAAAGGTCCTGGTATGGAACTGGATTTGGTTAAGCAGAAGAAGAAATGGGAAGAGGATATAGGAGAAATCACAGAGGAACAGTGGAGGAGAATACTGGAGTTAGGACCACTGATATCAACTTCCCCATCACAAAAAGTATCACACTTGATGTTGGTGCATCAAGCCTATTTCACCCCTAAGAGGTTGCTCTCGTTTGGTAAGAGGACGGACGCTAACTGCCCTAGATGTAGGGGCTTTGGAGACCTCATACAGATGATGTGGAGGTGTCCAAAGCTGTTTTGGTACTGGAAAGAAATAGTTAAAATCATAAACAGGATTTTTGGGACTAAGATGGATCTGGACCCCAGAACCTGTATATTAGGATATAGGAGAGCCCTGGGGGAATGGAGGAATACAACTATTGCTGTTATACGGTGCTTGTTTCAAGCACGGAGACTGATAGCACAGAAATGGCAGGCGGCGGGGGCACCTCTTTCGAGTGAATGGACTCAGGTTATAAATGATTTCGTGTGGAAGGAAAGGACTGTATACATACGCAGGGGAAACCTTAGAGGATTTGAGAACATATGGGGACCTTGGTTGAAGGAAATAGAGCATCCACTGGATTAATAATACTAGATGAGGACAAAGTTAGATAAGTGATAAGACAATTGGGATATGAAACAACTGTGGTTAAGGTGAATGAGAAGATGACCAACTGGTAAAGGGATGGCGAATGAGGTGGGGGAGGGAGGAGGGGGGAGGGAGTAGGGGCACGGGGAGATTAAAAGGCGTAACTCCTGGTTAGTAAATTTTATTGTTTTATGCTTATATGCACTTTTTGTATTGTACTTTGAATTTTTTGTATGATGAAATGAAAAACAAATAAAGGGAAATTAAGTTAAAAAAAAAGGAAGTTCAATAGTCATGCTCCACCCTTTGGGCTCCTTCTGCTAGTGTTGTGTTTGGTGAGCATTTATTTTGACCATGCGTGTTTGTACTTTGGACTTTTGTCTGACGGACTTGTGTACACACGATCGGAAAGTCCGACAAAACACATTTGTTGGCGGAAAATTTGAGAGCATGCTAGTCAAAATTTGTTGGCAGAAAGTCCAACAACAAATGTCTGATGGAGCATACACACGGTCGGACTTTCTGCCAACAAGCTCACATCCAACATTTGTTATCGGAAAATCCAATCATGTGTACGGGGCATTAGAGGAAAAAATTAAATTATGAATTTATTCTTTTGTGGGGATGCTTAAAATATATAACATTATAGGATTTTTGGTACATATCCTAACTCTACTTATGTATATTTTGTGCGTGTGCCTATATACTTTTGTATAATCTTTAGATTGTGGTTACAAAGGCATTGAAGAAATGTAGTTAGACAAATAACAGTAAATTAGCCATTAGGGATGAGTTTCGTGTTCGAGTCGAACATATGTTCGACTCGAACATTGGCTGTTCGTCCGTTCGGCGAAGTCTGAACATTTTGGTCCGTTCGCGCCAAATTCGTGTGGCGCTCACGGCCCACAATGCACTGCGATGGCGCAGTGCATTGCTGGCTCATGATTGGCCAAGCATGCACTGTGACCCCGCATGCTTGGCCAATCGCAGCGCCAGCAGCGAGGAGAGCCATGATTGGCCACAGGCAGGATGCCTGTGGCCAATCATAGCTCAGGCTGTGTAGTGCACGCCCCACACTATATAAGGCCGCCAGCGCGGTGGCCTTGTGTAGTGTGTTGGCGTCTGAAGCAGTGGGTGTTCTGTGTACCTTCAACACAGTACACACCGATCGTTTTCGGCCGATTTTCGATCTTGCTGTTGTGTAGTGGTTATTGTCTGCGTGCCCTGACCGCAGTATTCGCTATATTCACCTCACCTATATAGCTAGTGATCTATCTTTTATAATAGAGCTTGCAGTCAGTAGTGTTAGGAGCTTGTGCGTGCTGTCTGCGTGCTCTGTACCCAGTACATACCGCTATATCCACCTACATAGCTCTTCTCTATTTGAGACCACTTGCCATCTGCAGGAGTTATTGGAAGTTGTGTGTGCCCCCAGCACAGCACAGTATACATCTGTATATACCCCTTTATCTCTGGTGTTCTATAATAAAGGCATCTGCAGGAGTTAGTGGGTGTTCTGTGTACCTTCAACACAGTACACACCGATCGTTCTCGGACGATTTTCGATCTTGCTGTTGTGTAGTGGTTGTTGTCTGCGTGCCCTGACCGCAGTATACACCGCTATATTCACCTCACCTATATAGTGATCTATCTTTTATAATAGAGCTTGCAGTCAGTAGTGTTAGGAGCTTGTGCGTGCTGTCTGCGTGCTCTGTACCCAGTACATACCGCTATATCCACCTACATAGCTCTTCTCTATTTGAGACCACTTGCCATCTGCAGGAGTTATTGGAAGTTGTGTGTGCCCCCAGCACAGCACAGTATACATCTGTATATACCCCTTTATCTCTGGTGTTCTATAATAAAGGCATCTGCAGGAGTTAGTGGGTGTTCTGTGTACCTTCAACACAGTACACACCGATCGTTTTCGGACGATTTTCGATCTTGCTGTTGTGTAGTGGTTGTTGTCTGCGTGCCCTGACCGCAGTATACACCGCTATATTCACCTCACCTATATAGTGATCTATCTTTTATAATAGAGCTTGCAGTCAGTAGTGTTAGGAGATAGTGCGTGCTGTCTGCGTGCTCTGTACCCAGTACATACCGCTATATCCACCTACATAGCTGTTCTCTATTTGAGCCCACTTGCCATCTGCAGGAGTTATTGGAAGTTGTGTGTGCCTCCAGCACAGCACAGTATACATCTGTATATACCCCTTTATCTCTGGTGTTCTATAATAAAGGCATCTGCAGGAGTTAGTGGGTGTTGTGTGCCTCTAGCACAATATTCACTACCCAACTGCTTTTTTACCCAACTCCCTTCAGGCCATTACCATGTCTGGAAGGCCAGCAAGGAGAGGCAGACAGGCGCGAGCCGATAAAAGAGGGCAAGCAGGCTCTGTGTCTAGAGACAACAGTGCTGGTCGTGGACGCGGTGCATTGTCATCAGCACGTGGCCATGGGACACGCTTGTCCTTCTTTTCGGCAGCTGGACATGTTGAACCGCAACATGCCAACGACTTGGTAGAGTGGATGACCAAGCCCTCTTCATCCTCCTCATCCTCTCTCACCCAGTCTCAGGGTACTAGCAAAGCAGCTGCCAACGCATCGTCTTCCCTCCTCTCAATGTCATCATCAGTGACTCCTTCCCTAGACCCACCACGTCCTCCTGAGGAGTCTCCTGAACTCTTTGAGCACAGTGTTGGGTACATGCTCCAGGAGGATGCCCAGTGTTTTGTGGGCTCTGATGATGACACTCAGCTAGAGGAAGGCAGTAGCGTGAGCGCAGAGAGAGGGGATGCTCAAGAAGGACAGCAATCTGGCAGTCATGTTCCACAAGCTGCAGCATACTGCCAGGTTTGCTACAGCGATGAAGAGGGAGGGGATGATGAGGGCACTGACTCCACGTGGGTGCCTGGAAGGAGAGAGGAGGAGGAGGAGGAGGAGGCACATGTCCAACGAGGCAGGATGCCCTCCGGGGGCCAGCTTAGGGGCAGCACACCGACTGAATCACACCGCAGAGCTCCGCCTGTGCAGAGCGCTGCCTCTGCGCGTTATTCTAAAAGTTCTTTGGTGTGGGCCTTTTTTTGAGATGAGTGCATCAGATCGCACCGCTGCTATTTGCAACATATGTCTCAAGCGTATCTCACGTGGCCAAAACATCAGCCGCTTGGGCACCACATGCTTGACCAGACATATGTTGACCTGCCATGCAGCTCGTTGGCAAGCGTACCTCAAAGACCCACACCAAAGAACAAAGCGGACCTCTCCTTGCTCCTCATCAGCTGGCATCTCCAACCCCACTAGACCTTCAGTCCTCTCTGAAACCTGCTCTGAGAGGAATGAAGGTGTAGAATTAGGTGTGTCACAGCCAAGTGCTTCCGGGAACTCTGCTAGCGGTACACCCACGTCCGATTATAGCAGGCAAATGTCCCTGCCCCAGCTGCTGGACCGGCGAAAGAAGTTCACTCCCAGCCATCCACATGCCCAGCGGTTGAATGCTAGCTTGGCTAAATTGCTAGCACTTCAACTGCTGCCTTTTCAGTTGGTAGACTCGGCCCCCTTCCGTGAGTTTGTACAATGTGCGGTTCCTCAGTGGCAGGTCCCCAAACGCCACTTTTTCTCACGGAAGGCGATTCCGGCTCTCTACCGGCATGTGGAAGGCAATGTCCTTGCCTCGCTGGACAGAGCGGTCAGCGATAGGGTGCATATTACCGCTGACTCATGGTCCAGCAGGCATTGACAGGGACGATACCTGTCTTTCATGGCCCATTGGGTCACTCTTCTGGCAGCTGGGAAGGATGCAGGACAAGGTGCAGTAGTGTTGGAGGTTGTTCCGCCACCACGCCTCCAAAATGCTACTATTGGTTGTGACACACCTCTCTCCTCCACCCCCTCCTCTTCTTCTTCCTCCATGGCCTCTTTCAGTGCTCTGTCCTCAGAACCAGCGGTGCTCCGTAGGCGTTCCAGGGGTTACGCAAGTACGCAGGCAAAACGATGCCATGCCGTGCTTGCGCTGGTTTGTTTGGGGGACAGGAGCCACACTGGGCCGGATGTTTTGTCAGCTCTGCAGGGGCAGGCCGAGAGGTGGTTGACGCCACGCCAGCTTAAGCCAGGAATGGTGGTTTGCGACAATGGCACCAACCTCCTCTCCGCCCTCCGACAGGGACAACTGACCCATGTGCCCTGTGTAGCTCACGTCCTTAACCTGGTGGTGCAGCGATTTTTGGGCAGGTACCCCGGCTTACAGGATGTCCTGAAGCAGGCCAGGAAAGTCTGTGTGCATTTCCGCCGATCATTTAATGCCTGTGCTCGGCTGGCTGAGCTCCAAAAGGAGTTGAACCTGCCCAAGAACCGCCTTATATGTGACATGCCCACCAGAAGGAACTCAACATTGGCCATGCTGCAGCGGCTGCACACGCAGCAGAGGGCCATCAATGAGTACCTGTGCGACTATGGCACCAGGACAGGGTCAGGGAAGCTTGGTTTTTTCTCACCACGCCAGTGGGGCATGATCAGGGATGCATGCACTGTCCTGTCACCGTTTGAGGAGGCCACAAGGATGGTGAGCAGTGACAGTGCATGCATCAGTGACACTGTAACTCTTGTCCACCTCTTGGAGCATACGCTGCGTGGAATAATGGACAGGGCACTTGAGGCAGAACAGAGGCAGGAAGAGGAGGACTTCCTTGCCTCTCAAGGCCCCCTTTATCCAGACAGTGTTCCTGCTGTGCCACCCATCACACAGGAAGAGGATGAGGAGGAGGAAGAGGAGGATGATTGTGTCAGCATGGAGGTGGAGGCTGGCACTCAGCAGCAGCAGCAGCAGCAGCAGTCTTGTAGGGATGATTTACAGTCCCAAGAAACACGTGGACTTGTACGTGGCTGGGAGGAGGTAGCTGCGGATCATGTTGTCCTTAGTGACCCAGAGGACTCCGGACCGAATGCCTCAGCTAACCTACGCTGCATGGCCTCCCTGATCCTGCAAAGCCTGCGTAAGGATCCTCGTATTCTTCGGATCAAGGAGAGGGACCATTACTGGCTGGCCACTCTCCTTGATCCACGGTACAAGGGTAAGGTTGCCGACCTTATCTTGCCATCGCAGAGGGAGCAGAGGATGAGACATCTCCGGGAGGCCTTGCAGAAAGGTCTGTGCAACGCGTTCCCAGAGACTGGGAGGTTACAAACTCCTGGTCCTGGATAACGTGTTGCTGAGGCATCGGTCAGAAGGAGCGGTGGAGAAGGTGGCCGTCTGACTGATGCTTTCAGACAATTTTTTAGTCCACAGCCCCAAGGTATGATCGGTTCCAGCACCCATCGCCAGCGTCTGATTTACATGGTGCAGGAATACCTAGGGGCAAGGTCAGACTTGGACACCTTTCCCACCGAAAATCCTCTGGCTTACTGGGTCTTGAGGATGGATCACTGGCCAGAGCTTGCACAGTATGCAATTAAACTACTGGCCTGTCCTGCATCCAGCGTTCTTTCTGAACGCACCTTCAGTGCTGCTGGTGGCTTTGTTACCGATCACAGGGTGCGCCTGTCCACCGAATCAGTTGATCGACTGACCTTCATCAAGATGAATCAGTCTTGGATCACCCACAGCTACCAAGCACCTGAAGCTGATGTAACAGAATAATTTTTTTTGAAATATCACTTCCCTTCAAGACTGCCTATGCTGATGCTGAGTGACTGTCCTGTTATGTTGATTGTCTATCCTCTTCCTCCTCCGCTGATATGTTGGAAGAAGATTTCTGGTTCTGGGTGATGCCTAAGGCCCAATTTTTCTGCCCCTGTTTAACAGGGGCGTTTAAGTACAATTTTTGATGCAATGCTTTGCAGCAGGGCTAATTCCTGCAATCAAACAAGAGTATATGGGAGAGGTTGCAGTGTGGTGGCACCAGCACCAGTGCCTAAGGCCCAATTTTTCTGCCCCTGTTTAACAGGGGCGTTTAATTACAATTTTTGATGCAATGCTTTGCAGCAGGGCTAATTCCTGCAATAAAACTAGAGTATATGGCAGAGGTTGCAGTGTGGTGGCACCAGCACGAGTGCCTAAGGCCCAATTTTTCTGCCCCTGTTTAACAGGGGCGTTTAATTACAATTTTTGATGCAATGCTTTGCAGCAGGGCTAATTCCTGCAATAAAACTAGAGTATATGGCAGAGGTTGCAGTGTGGTGGCACCAGCACCAGTGCCTAAGGCACAATTTTTCTGCCCCTGTTTAACAGGGGCGTTTAATTACAATTTTTGATGCAATGCTTTGCAGCAGGGCTAATTCCTGCAATAAAACTAGAGTATATGGCAGAGGTTGCAGTGTGGTGGCACCAGCACCAGTGCCTAAGGCCCAATTTTTCTGCCCCTGTTTAACAGGGGCGTTTAATTACAATTTTTGATGCAATGCTTTGCAGCAGGGCTAATTCCTGCAATAAAACTAGAGTATATGGCAGAGGTTGCAGTGTGGTGGCACCAGCACCAGTGCCTAAGGCCCAATTTTTCTGCCCCTGTTTAACAGGGGCGTTTAAGTACAATTTTTGATGCAATGCTTTGCAGCAGGGCTAATTCCTGCAATAAAACTAGAGTATATGGGAGAGGTTGCAGTGTGGTGGCACCAGCAGCAGTGCCTAAGGCCCAATTTTTCTGCCCCTGTTTAACAGGGACATGTAATTACAATTCTTGATATAATATTTCACAGGAGGGCCCCTTCCTGTGCCCACCCAGAGTAACGGTGAGGACTTATAGTGTTGTGGCACCAGCACCACAACCACCAAAGGTCAATTTTTCTACCACTGTTCAACAATGGCATGTAATTACAATTCTTGATATAATCGTTCACAGCAGGGCGCTCCAGCGCCCACCAAGAGTCACTTTGAGGGCTTACAATGTTATGGCAAAACCAAAACCTTGTTCCGCCATTTCTGCAGAGCATATAGGGCAGGCCCCTACTTTCAAACATCCAATTTACAAACATCTCCTACTTGCAAACAGAAGGAAACAACAGCAAGTGAGATGAAAAAAGATGATTGTCAAGACATGGGGGGAGTGGCCGGATGTGCAAGGGGCGGAGGGCGTGTGTGGAGATGTGAGTGAGGCGCTGATGAGCTCTCTCCCCGTGTCTCCGATGCTCCGCAATTAGCGGCTGGGAAGATGCAACAGCTGAGCGACTGAAAAGAGTGGAGCGAGGCGGGAGGCGGGTAAGGAGACAGAGCGGAAACAGCAAGGAGACAGCGGAGATTTTGGAACCCGGCGAGGGGAGCCGAGGTTTTCCGAAACCCACCGGAAATTACCGAGCCCCGCCGAAGTACGCCGAACCAACACGGAAGCCATACGAGTGACTCCTGCAGGACGCGCTATGGTCAGGCACTGAGCAACACGTGGAGAGTGGTGAGAGGAATTGCGAAAGGCTTTTTGTGAGGAGGAAATCACGAAACCTAAAAAGCCCTGAGGTATGTGAAGGGGAACTGGGTGGACTGGATGGAGGCAGTGGAGCCAGGACAACTAATAGCGCTTGCGGTGAAAAGGGATACCTGACTTCTCCATTCCAGACTCCAGACCCAGCTGCTCAGTGGTAAGAAGACTTGCATATGTGCAAACCATAGCGGTGTATCAAGGAAATCTCCCACTCACATATTGAGAGGATAGATATCTCACTATCTCCAAGTACCCCAAGGTGGTCAATAACGGATAACCAGAGAGTACAAGGTCTATGTGAATGTTAGAACTGTTGGGGTTTTTCTTTTTTTGCTTGAAAACGCATAAGTGAGGTATACCCTGTTTGTGAATATATCGGTAAAATGTCACGATTTTAATGAAGGAGAAATGATTGAGCTCGGCTGGATGTATAACTAGTTAAAACAACCCCAGCACACGGGACCCTCCCCCCCCTCCCCTATTATAGCCCCCCCCCCTCTTTTTTTTTTTTTTTTTTTTATCTCTCCTAGCCCTCATCTTGGGTGTTAAAGAAATATTTACCCTATTTTTTCAAGGACCTTCGGACCATAAATATTGGTCTTTGTCTGTTTTCTTTTTTTTGCCCAACTCCATTTTGCTGTAACTGGGCTGCCTTACTGATTAAAGCCCCCACCCTAGTGGTGACTCTGGTGGTGGTCTTGGTGGTAACCTTGAATAAAAGATGTCCAGGCGCCGTGGAGAGGAACAGGTGCTAGTGGAGAGCGAAGGGGCACAACATCCTCGCTCCTCAAAAGAAAAGAACTCACAAGTAGCACAAGCAGCCGCCGCAAAATTAGAGCGATATACTCGCACACTAGGCCAGTCCCCAACAAAGGGAGAGCATGTGACATCACTGGGTCAACCTGTACAAGCAAAGCTGCAACAGGGGGGCGCAGTGGATAGAAAGAGCCAAGGTCAACCTTCAGCATTAAACAGTACTGGTGTATCAGGCTCAAAGAGTGCAAATAAACGTCAAGGGGTAACCCATGATGACATGGAAATCACTGCTAAGAGTACTTCTCCTGTCGAGGAGGACCCAACCTTGAGAGAGGTTCTTCAAGCTGTTAACGTATGCAAAACATCATTGGGAGAGCTATGTGGTCAGTTTAAGAGTATGAAGGAGGAGTTGTCAATGTTCAGACAGGACATGCAAAAAGCAGCAGAAAGAACTGCACAGCTAGAAATAAGGATAAGCCAAATGGAAGATGACTTGTACCCAGTGCAGCAAGAAGTTAATAGCATGAGGAAACAACTGGTTACCCAATTTACCAGAATGGATGAAATAGAAAATAGACTCCGCAGAGATAACATAAGGATGTTGGGACTGCCTGAGGGGTGTGAAGGCCCTGATCCGATAAGATTCTTAGAATCATGGTTTATAGAAAAGTTTGGGAGAGAAAAATTCTCAGCTTTTTTTGCAATAGAAAGGGCTCACCGAGTCCCTTTTAAGCCCACACTTACGGGGGGTCGTCCCAGACCAATGATCCTGAAATTTTTTAATTATAATGACAAAGTGGCATTGATGCGTGGGGCAAGGGACTTGGGTAATGTTATGCATAACGGTGTGAAGATATCCTTTTTTCCAGATTACTCCCCAGAATTACAGAGGCGTAGGGCTGAATTTCTAGAGGTCAAACGTGCCCTACGGTCCCATGGGATTACGTACGCTCTATTATACCCAGCGCGGCTGCGGATAGCGGCGCTGGGGGGAATACAGTTGTTTGACGCCCCGGGCGATGTAGCCCTATGGCTGGAGGCCAATAAAGAGTCATTGTAGACACACAAGGGGGGTGGGGGAGGGGAGGGGAGGGGTGAGGGGGGGATTGGGGTGTTTTTTCTTTTTTTTTTTATGTCTCACTTTTTGTTACTGAGCAATTTTTTAGGAGCACGGGGAGAGAGATGAGAGTGGTTTAAATGAAGTATGAAAGATTGATAGAAGGGGAGTTAGGGTTAAAGGTTGTGATAATATTTGCCATTTGTTTATTACCACTTTTGGTTTCTGTATCCTCCTTGGCGGAGGAAGAAGGATATAAGAGTGGGGAAGGGAAGGAGGGTAGGGAGGAGAGTGAGAAGGCCATGAGTACCCCCTTGGGGGATTGCCTAAACAGGTGGAGGGTTGGGGGGGTGGGATGGGAGGGGGTGGTTAGGAATGGGCGGGAGGGGAGAGAGGGAGGATTGGATCAAGTAATTTCTGAGCTAGGGGTATATAAGAAGTTGAGGGTTGAACACTACAGCGCGGTTGCACAAATAATAGCTGATTTAGAAGTTAACACTATAAAGATGATACACTCGTGGGGAATTTGTAATTTAGGAGACTGGGCTCGAAGCACGTATAGTGAATTTCCACTTTTTTGTTTATTTTTTTTTTTTTTTTTTTCTGTATTCTGAACAATGCAGGACAAAATACTTAACGTGGCCTCCTGGAATATAAGAGGCCTGGGGAGCCCAATTAAACGTGTGACGGTTCTCTCGATGCTGGAGAGGTACGGGATCGGTTTGGCCTGTCTGCAGGAGACACATTTAACAAAATCAACTGCACCTCAACTTAAAAATAGAAGATTTCAAAATCAGTATCACTCCACTTATACATCATACTCGAGAGGAGTGAGTGTAATGGTAGGAACAGGGGTGAGGTTCTCCTGCAGACAGGCCAGTATTGATGAACTCGGCCGTTATGTTTTTTTATACTGTAGTTTGGAGGATAAACCCTATGTCTTAGCAGGTGTCTATGTACCGCCCCCATTTAAGATGGAGGTGGTGTACAAATTTATGGACTTCCTGGTGAATAAGGAGGAGGTTCCAGTTATAATGCTGGGGGACTTTAATGAAGTGCTTGACAGAGGGATTGATAGATTCCCCATTAAACATCATCTGGGACAGTCAGGGTCAACAAGGCTGAGTGACTTCCTGAGGGAAGTGGGATTGTTAGATATGTGGAGAGTGAGGAATGTGAACATTAAGCAATATTCCTGTTTTTCAAGCTCGCACTCGACACTCTCCAGAATAGATATGGCCCTGGGTAATGAGGAAGCGTTGCAAGATGTAAGGGATATAGAGTATCTGCCTAGAGGGATATCGGACCATTCACTATTGAAAATAGCACTGAGTATAGGGGAAAAAAAAAGAACAACGGTGGGGGGCTGGAGAATTAGCCCATTCTGGCTGGAATTATTGACGGAAGTAGAAGAAATCCCAATAAGAATAAAAGAGTTCTTAGTAT
This sequence comes from Lithobates pipiens, assembly GCF_037356315.1. Lineage (NCBI taxonomy): Eukaryota > Metazoa > Chordata > Amphibia > Anura > Ranidae > Lithobates > Lithobates pipiens. The sequence goes on from NW_027507785.1 coordinate 14,577,913, forward strand.
TTAATATAGATACGGCCTCAGCTAATATAACATGGGATACATTAAAAGCGTATATCAGAGGTATCCTGATCCATCAGGTAGCTAAAATTAAACAGAAAAATAGGAGTTGGGAGGAAGGGTTTAGGAAGGAAGTGATAGTGGCAGAGGAAAACTATGTTAAAGATCCCACTTATGAAAAGAAAGGGATATGGCTGAATAAACAGCAGGGGTATAGATCATTAATTATTAAAAGGGAAGAAAATAAGCGGCTATTTCAGAAGCAACGTTACTTTGGAGAAGGAGAGAATGTGGGTAGGATGTTGGCTCAGCTAGTAAAAACGAACTCCCCCCCATCTATAATCCCAGCGATTAAGTCCACGAATGGGAAAGTCCTCACAAATGGGAAGGAGATTGTAGAAACATTTAGAGCTTTTTATGAGGACTTATATAAAACCCGAGGTCAGAGAAATAAAGATGATATGGATGCTTTTTTGGAGAAAGTGAAACTCCCAAACCTCACACAAGAGGAGAGGGAGGAGCTGGAAGCCCCTTTAACTTTGAGTGAGATACAGCAGGCGGTGTTAGGCATGGCTAATCAAAAATCCCCAGGGCCAGATGGCCTCCCGGTGGAGCTATATAAAAAATATAGTGAAATCCTACTCCCAGAACTACTTAGGACCTTAATGGGGGCAAAGTTAGAGGGGAGACTACCCGCGTCCATGAGGGAGGCGACCATTATTGTTATACCTAAGGAAGGGAAAGATCACCAAGAGGTAGCCTCGTATAGGCCGATATCACTTTTGTGCTCGGATGCAAAAATTTTAGCTAAGGCTCTGGCAAATAGGTTAAATAGGGTAATTAAGAGGCTTATACATATAGACCAGACAGGCTTCATTGCAGGGCGATCAACTAGTATGAACATAAGAAGGGCTTTCTTAAATATTCAGGCTCCTCCGGTGGGGATGGGATCAAGAGCCATTCTATCCTTGGATATGACAAAGGCCTTTGACAGTTTAGAATGGGAGTATTTGTGGCGTGTCCTGGAGGGATGTGGGTTTGGTCCCACATTCATCGGATGGATTAAAATGATGTATAGTATCCCCACTGCGAGAGTAAGAATAAATAAAGAACAATCTGAATGCATAGAAATGAGTAGAGGGACAAGGCAGGGGTGTCCACTATCCCCAATGCTCTTCGCCGTAGCAATGGAGCCACTGGCGATTGCTATTAGATCAGAACCGGGGATACTAGGATTTCAAATGGAGGAGGGTAGGGAAGAAAGGATCGCATTATATGCAGACGATGTTCTCCTATTTTTAGGGGATACTGGTCAATCTCTGGTAAGGGCAATTAATTTAGTGGAAAATTTCGGAGGTTTCTCGGGCCTAATAATAAATTGGGGAAAGTCAGAACTGCTTCAATTAGACAATCCAGGCGTGGGTATTGCAATGGGGATACCGCGGTTGGAGGTGGTAGAGGTAATGAAATACCTCGGTATATATTTAACAGCAGATCTAGAGCAGTATGCTGATAAAAACTTGGTCCCGTTAATGGGTAAATTTAAGCGAAGCTGTGATGCCTGGAGTCGACTCCCACTGTCAGTAGCGGGCAGATGTAGCTTGATAAAGATGATATGGCTGCCACAATTGCTATATGTCCTGCACAACGCTCCAGTGTGGATAGGGAAGAAGTGGTTTAAAAAACTCGAGGCCCTCTTCCGGAAGTTAATTTGGAAGGGCGGACAGGCGAGGATTCGACTCCAGGCATTACAGCAGCCAACAGATAGGGGGGGTCTAGCGGTACCCAATCCCAGGAATTATTATTTAGCAGCTCAGCTGCAACATTTGGTGGGTTGTGATCAGGAGGGGGAGGTTAACCCAAATGGCAGAGTAATGTTGATAAGAGCCCCACATAAAACCATGGTGGAGGTATTGGAGGCAAGCTCTTTTCATCGTAAGGATTCCATAACAAATATGGTAAGCAAAGTATGGAGAACGGTAAAAAAGATGCTGGGGGGTAATGGATGGACAGAATACACCCCATTATGGGACAATATGAATTTGCAAGAAGTACGGTCAATTGGGAAAATCAGCACCTGGGAAAAGAAGGGTATAATTAGGCTAAGTCAAATTTATGATGGTAGTACTGTAAAAACATTTATAGACTTAAAAAGAGAATTCGACGTACCGCAAAAAACATTTTATCGATATTTGCAGCTCCGGCACGCATTGACAGCGCAGTTTGGCCCACAGATACCGGAATGGGATAAGATATCTCTTCCCCAGGAGATAATGAAAATAGATAAACCCCAGGGAGCTATATCTGCCCTTTATGAATTAATATGCAAGACTACTGAAATAGAACCAGGCTTAGTTAAACAAAAGAAGAAGTGGGAGGAGGATATAGGTGAAATTACAGAGGAACAGTGGAAGAGAATAGTGGAACTAGGACCATGGGTATCGGTCTCCCCGTCACAGAAAGTATCACACTTAATGTTATTATATAGGGCCTATTTCACTCCTAAGAGGCTGTTACTATTTGGAAGAAGGACGGACGCCGACTGCCCTAGATGCCGAGGTCATGGGGATCTTATACACATGATGTGGAGGTGCCCAAAGCTTTTTCGATATTGGGAAGGAATAGTAGAAATTATAAATAAAACTTTTGGGACCAAGTTGGACCGAGACCCCAAGACTTGTATCTTGGGATATAGGAAAATAGCGGGGGAACCAAAAAATACCACGCTGGCAGTTATACGGTGTTTATTTCAAGCGCGGAAACTGATCGCGCAGAAATGGCAGTCTGATAGAGCGCCTCTTCTGAGTGAATGGACCCAAGTTATTAATGATTTAATTTGGAAAGAGAAAACTGTATATATACGCAGGGGAAACCTTAGAAGGTTTGAGAAAATATGGAAACCATGGTTGAATGAAATAGGGTACCCACCTGATTAATTAAAAAATGGATAGAGAATAGGGTAATATAAAATCTATAGAGGATAAAATCTAGGAGTTGGTGTTCAACCTTGAGGGAGGGAGGGTAGGGTGGAGGGGGGGAGGGAAGGGAGGAGGGAGTGATAAAGTGCTGGGTGAATGAAAACAGAAAACGCTAAAACACCCCAACAAAAGAAATATCTTTGACACGGTTCTGTATATAATTTGTTTTTATTCTATGTAATTTATATTCGTATTTCTCCCGCATGAAGTAAAATAAATAAAAAGAAGCTAAGTATTAAATGAAAATAAGGGGAAAAAAAAAAAAAAGAGGAAAAATAAATAAATAAATAAATAAATAAATAAAAAGGGAGAGAGAAAAATGCAGATGATGGTTCAGCAGCCTAGATACCATCACACAAGTGGTGATAATAAACTGGTTATTAATATTGGGTACCCGGGCCACGGCCGCCACTGCAATCAGTATAATCTCCTGGCTGATCTCTGATGCACAAAAAAAAAAAAAATGAAAAAAAAAAAAAAAAAAAAAAAAAAAAAAATAAGAGATGAAAAAAGATGGACGACAAAACAAATTATACAGGGGTGATAACCCTTCCCTATGTTTTCCAAAAAGCTTAAAAATAGTTTTTTTGACTGGAGCTACACTTTAAAAATGTACCAGTTGAAAATTACAAACAGATTCAACTTAACACAACAAACCTACACAGTCCCTGTCTTGTTTGCACCGCCTGTATACTGCTGTTCTGAGTATATAGGGCCTGGGAGCCACACGCATTTCCTTTTTTTAATATGGGTACGGGGTTCCCCTTAATATGCGTACAAGACCCAAAGGGGCTGGTAATGGGCAGGGAGGGCTACCCATGCCATTTTCTCAATGATTTTCAACCATATTGCAGGAACCAGATATAACATTAAAACCGCAAGCAGTTTTAAATGGTGTTATTTCCGTTTAATGTCATTTTGTGCAGGGACTGTTCTAAACACGGGAAACACGTGGCACTTCACAGGCATACTATACCATATTTAAAGGAATATTTCACTTTTTTTTTTCACTTTAATCGTCATTAAAATCAGTGCTCCCGCCAAAACGGCCATTTTTAAAACATTTTTGGCATTGACCCATGTCCCCTGGGGCAGGAGCCAGGTCCCCAAACTCTTTTTAGGACAGTATCTTGCAAATTAGCCGTTAAAATTAGCACTTTTCATTTCGAACATTCGAGTCCCATAGACTTCAATGGGGTTCTAAAGTTTGTTCGAATTTGGGGTCCGTTCGAAAGTTCTGGTGCGAACCGAACCGGGGGGTGTTCGGCTCATCCCTATTAGCCATGTAAAGAGAACCAAATAAATTTCTGAGAATTTCTAGGTTGTACCCAATGTTGATATCCCAGCATAAGATTGGGGGATAGATTATGTTGACACCAGTATATCACTAGACCACAGTGATAATGTATGTACCCAGATATTGTGGTCAAAGGTGAGAGAGACAATGAGCGTAGATAGTAAGGAAAAATGGAAATGTGAAGAACTGTATTTTACATTTTATTTTTTTGGTTTTTACCTAAAGAGAGACTTCACTAACTCTTCCCTACCAACCACATTTTGCCCTCTCTTAACTGCTATCCAGGATTGTCTTTAATTGAAATACTTATATGCCCAACAAATCCAGCATTGCCCTGCTGTGATCCACTGCTCAGGTGCCTAAGACTGGGTCCTGTGCTGCCATCTTACCCTTTGATGCCATTGACTGCCTCTTCTGGGTTGATGTATCCAGCCCCTGACTATGTGCACCAGGTCCACCCACCAGCCTCTGTGAGTCCCTCCTCAGATAAGATATCTCAGGAGATTGCCAGAGCAGGGACATGACATTCTCACCTAGGCAAGAATGGTGGTGGAGCATAAAAAAAAAAAACATTTTCAAAAAATGCCATTTTGACACTGTGGGAATGCAAGGAGTTAAAGTAATTAAGTGAATGCCCACTTTAATATGAGTAATCTCTGAAATACCTCATATATGACAGTATATTTACCCCTATACACCCCCTATACATTTACTAAAGTTAAAATATGAAATGAAGGGAGGGCGTGACCGGATGTCAGGGTGAGAGGTTGAGGCGGGCCCGGACCTCCCGCCCGCTCCAGCAGTCGATGCAGCCGAAGTAGTGAGGAGGAGGAGGAGGAAGGAGAGGGAAGGAGAGGGAAGGAGACGCTGAGACGCCGCAACACAGTGGAACAGCCGGTCGACAGAGAGCGTAGCAGCGGAGGAACGGTGGAGGAGTGTGGTGGCCATCGAACCCCGCGCAGAAATCCCGGTGAGAGAGGGATTAGAGGCGGGAGGTGGGATAGAGCGATACCCCCCCGGTGGAAGAAACATCAGACTCTAAGGTATGACGAGGAAAAGGGGGGCGGAGGAGGCGGCCACACACAATGGGACACAAACGCTGCGTAGCTCAAAGGAAAAGGCAGGCCAGCTATCTAGGCTGACAGGTGCTGCTGCTGCAGCCGCAGCTTCCAAGTTAGAGCGGTATGCTCATACACCCAATCAGACACTAAATCAAACACCCAAAAAGACTGTGCAAGTGGGAGAGGGGCGGCAGCAGATTATAACGGCAGTACAAACGGCTGGAAGGAAGAGCCAGGGTTTGGTGACAGAAACATCTGTGACGAGTACAAATAAAACAGCAAACATAGCAGCCCAATTAGACACCATAGCGGTAGCAAGCGGAACATTGGAAGCACAGGAGTTTGTGATTAGTCCTTCTATAGAGAAGGGCAATGGACAGGACATTGTTATGGGTGCAGAGGCAGGAATCTCTGTAAAAGGAAGAGAACCATCTTTAAAAGAAATCTTATCTGCGATTAATACATGCAAATCATCGTTGGATGAAGTATCAGATCAATTAAAACAGATAAGAGAAGATGTGTTAACCTTAAAAAATGAGGTACAGAAAGCTGCGGCCCGAATTACAGTCCTGGAGGGGAGAGTCAGCCAGGTAGAGGATGACTTGTATCCGTTGAAACAGGAGATGCAAGTGATGAAGGGGCAACTGAATATGTGTATGGATAAAATGGACAACATGGAAAATATTATACACAGGAAAAATATTAGGGTTTTAGGCCTCCCCGAGAAAAGTGAAGGTAACAGTCTTATCGAATTTATGGAAACATGGATAAAGGACAAAGTTGGGAGCGAGAAGCTATCAAGATTCTTTGCAATTGAAAGGGCGTATAGAATTCCGTTCAGGACTGTGGCGGGAAGAAGCCAGCCTAGACCTATAATTATTCAACTACTGTCTTATAGAGATAAGATAGTTATCCTTCAGAAAGCAAGAGAACTGAGTAATTTAGAATATAAAGGGATGAAGATTTCATTGTATCCGGATTTTTCTCCCGAGTTGCAAAGAAAGAGAGCTAAATTTATAGAGTGCAAAAGGAAATTGCAAAGTCTTAAAGTGAACTAAGCACTACTTTATCCGGCAAGGTTGAGAGTATCAGCATTGGGGGAAATTGTATTTTTAATAGTCCAGAAGAAGCCAAATCGTGGTTGGAGAAAAATGAGTGTCAGTTTCAACAGAGGGGAATGATATGATATGAAGAGGATAGAAAGAAAATAGAAATTGATTCCGGATTGCGATTTGGACTGAAGGGGAATGTTCCCCTTAACTTTATTTTTTGTCTTTTTCCCTTTTTCTCCTTTTTCTTTTTTCTTTTTTTCCCTTTTTTTTCCTTCCTCTCAATTATCTCCTCGGAAGAAGTGATGGTCAAGGTTGAGAAGAGGGACTAAGATGAGGACATTGGGGTATAGGTGCTCCTCACTCCGTCCCCCTGGCCGGGGTGGGGGTTCCTTTTTTTTTTTTTTTCGTTCGGCTGCAATGGGGAAAATTTTGATTTATAAATGTAGTAATGGGAGTGGGTGGGGAGGGAGGGTAGGTGGGAAGGTTATATTACCCTGGGAGGAAAGAACGGTCACTTTGGAAGCCCCGTAGAAGAGCCCCAAGTGGGGTACGGGGTGGGTGGAGGGGGGGGAAAGGAAAGAAAAAAGGGAGGGGGGGGAATGGAAAGGTGAAGGTGTGACTGGATGGATGAATGATAGTGTGAGAAAGGAGGTTGAAAGTTTGAGGATGGGTAAGGGAAGGTATGGTAAAGGTTTGTTGTTCGCACGGAAAATATTAAAGCACAGAGATGACGTGTGGAATAGAAATGAGTACAAATATGGTGGTCAATAAAAGGACACAAAAAAATTTGATTGAATAGGGAACAGAGTAATAAATTGATAAATTTCACAAAAAGTGTTAAAAATGTGTGCACGGAATGTAGTGAATTTAGAAACAAAATGTGTGGGTGAAATAGCTAGGGAGCACTGGAAATAGTAGGGGGGAGAATACACGATAAAATACAGAGAAGGTACACAGAATGGAGAATAGAAGTTTGATAATAGGATTTTTATATACAGCTTACCTGTAAAATCCTTTTCTTGAGAGTACATCACGGGACACAGGAGCTTCATTACATAGTGGGTTATATAGGCACCTCTGGTGATTGGACACTGGTTGACCCAATTAAAGAGAATTCCTCCCCTATATAACCCCTCCCATCAGGGAGGCACCTCAGTTTTGTAGCAAAGCAATAAGAAACCACGTAAAACCCAAGAGGGGCGGGAGCCCTGTGTCCCGTGATGTACTCTCAAGAAAAGGATTTTACAGGTAAGCTGTATATAAAAATCCTATTTTCTTGATCATACATCACGGGACACAGGAGCTTCATTACATAGTGGGATGTCCCATAGCAATGCTCAGGTTGAGGGGAGGGAGACACAGATCATGAATCTAGACCGCCAGGGACCTGAGGACCTAAACTGCAGCCTGCAGTACACTGCGCCCAAAGGCGATATCCTCCTGCCCTCTGACATCCACCTGATAGAATCTGGTGAATGTGTGGACTGATGACCAAGTCGCAGCCTTACAGATCTGAGCCAGGGAGGCCTGGTGATGCACTGCCCAAGAAGCACTTACAGCCCTAGTAGAGTGCGCTCTCACCTGAAAAGGAGGAATCTTCCCCTTTAAGTCATAGGCCTGAGAAATAACCTGTCTGATCCACCTCGAAAGAGTGGACTTTGACGCTGCCTGACCCCTTTTAGGGCCTTCTGGCAGAATAAATAAACAGTCAGTCTTTCTTATCTGAGCAGTTGCCTGAAGATAAAGACTGATTGCTCTAACCACATCTAAAGTGTGTAAGGATTCTTCCTCTGTGGACTGAGGGTTTGGAAAAAAGGATGGTAGGATTACATCCTGATTCAGGTGAAAACCTGAAACTACCTTAGGTAGAAAGGACCTGTTGGGACGCATGACCACTCGGTCCTTATGGATAATTAAATAGGGCTCTTTACAGGAAAGAGCTGCCAATTCTGATACCCTTCTAGCCGTGGATATGGCTACTAGGAACACCAGCTTCTTTGTCAGGAGAGTTAAAGAAGCCAGATGCAGAGGTTCAAATGGTTGGGCTTCTAAGGCCGAGAGAACCAAATTCAGATCCCAAGGGCATACCGGAGGTTTGACTGGCGGTCTCATCCGCATAGCCCCCTGGATAAAAGCCCGTACTAGGGAATGTGATGCAAGCGATCTTTGAAAAAAGACCGATAGGGCCGAAATCTGCACCTTGATGGTGCTTATGGCCAAATTCATTTCAAGGCCTGATTGGAGAAAGGCCAAGATTCTGCTAATGACATACCTTCTAGGATGCCATCTCCTGGGTTCACACCAGGAAACATATGCCCTCCAGATCTTGTAATAGATACGCCTGGAGGCCGGTTTTCTGGCATTGACCAGAGTGGAGAGGACTGGCCCCGAAAGACCACGGCCTCTCAAAATGTGGGTCTCAGCAGCCAGACCGTCAAATTCAGACTGCGTAAAGCAGGGTGGTAAATTGGACCCTGTGAGAGCAGATCTGGCCGGAGAGGGAGGGTCCATGACCTGCCCACTGCCAACTTCATGATTTCTGCGAACCATGGTCGCCTGGGCCAAGCCGAGGCCACTAGAAGGACCGGCTTCGTCTCCCTCTTGACCCTTCCCAAGAACCTCGATAACAGCGGGTTCGGGGGGAAGGCATAGATCAGATTGTACTGATCCCAGGGAACTGTCAGAGCATCTGACCCCTGAGCAAGTGCATCTCTTGTCCTTGACACAAAGTTGTCCAGTTTCCTGTTGAATCTGGACGCAAACAAATCCACGTCTGGAGTGCCCCACTTGTGACATATGTCTTGAAACACATCGGGGTGCAGAGCCCATTCTCCTGGGCACAACTGCTGGCGGCTGAGATAATCTGCCTGCCAATTCTCCACTCCTGGAATGAAGACTGCAGAGAGGCACGGAACATGCTCTTCTGCCCAGACAAGTATGCGATTCACCTCCTTTTGGGCCACCAGACTTCTGGTACCGCCCTGGTGATTGATGTAAGCCACTGCGGTGGCATTGTCGGACTGAATCCGAACTGGGAAACCTCGCAGTCTGTGAGACCACTCTCTGAGTGCCATGTAAATTGCCCGAATCTCCAAGACATTTATGGGCAGCAGACTTTCGGTCGCAGACCATTTTCCCTGCGAGCATGTTTCCTGCAACACGGCTCCCCAACCTGTCAGGCTGGCATCCGTGGTGACAATCTTCCATGAGAGGGGAAGAAAGGTTTTGCCTTTCAGCAAATTTTTGGTCTGTAACCACCAGACAAGACTTTTGCGTGCCCGAGGGGATAAACGCATAGGAAGATCCAGGGATTGGGGCTTCCTGTTCCAAATCGCAAGGATGCATCTTTGCAGGGGCCTTGAGTGGAACTGGGCAAATGGAACGGCCTCGAAAGAGGCGACCATCTTTCCCAACAGTCTCATGTACAACCGAATGGAGGAGAATCTTCTGCCCAGAATCAGGCGCACTAGATCTCCAATGGCCAAGGCCTTTGGCTTTGGAAGGAACACCCTGCCCTGAGCGGTGTCGATAATCAGACCCAGGTAATCCAACCTGGTGGTCGGTTGTAAAGACGACTTTTCTAGGTTTATAATCCAACCTAGGCGGCCCAGATGTTCTAGCGTTTTGGTGACGCTGCGACTTAGGCATGTTGCAGTTCTCTCTACGAGAAGCAAGTCGTCTAGGTAAGCCATGACGGCTATGCCCTGAACTCTTAAGATTGCTAAGAGAGGGTCTAGAATCTTCGCGAAGACTCGAGGGGCCGTGGCTAGGCCGAACGGCAGGGCCACAAATTGGAAATGGCGCTGCTCTACCGCGAACCTCAGAAACTTCTGGTGTGCGGGAAATATTGGCACATGGAGATATGCGTCTTTGATATCTATTGATGCCATGAATTCTCCTCCTTGCAGGGAGGAGACCACAGTGCGTATTGACTGCATCCGGAAGGTCTGGATGTGTAGAAACCGGTTTAAGTCTCTCAGATCCAAGATAGGTCTGACACTTCCGTTTGGTTTTGGAACGGTGAAGAGATTCGAATAGAAACCTGAACCCTGATCTTTCGGGCTCACCTCTACTATCACACCTTGGGATAGTAATTGATCTAAGGCCAGAAATAGCGGTTTCTGCTTTATCGGATCCCTGGGGATCCTTGACCTTAGAAAACGGGAAGGTGGAATCTCCTGAAACTCTAGCCTGTAGCCCAGAGATACTGAAGAGATCACCCATTTGTCCTGAATCTCTACCCGCCAGGCGCCTGCAAACTGCAGGAGCCTTCCCCCCACTCGGCCGAGCGGGGGCGCCCCTTCACAAGGATGTCTTGGAGGTCTGCTTGGCAGGCTTCCGCCCCCAAGTCTTTTTCTGTCCCTGGGCTCGGCCCTGAGGCTTTGCAGCCGAGGAGGGCTGAGAAGGCCGTCGCCACTGTTTAGAGCTCGACGCTTCGGGAGAGAGAGTACGCCTGAATGAAGGACGTTTACTCTTCTTGACTGGAAGGAGTGTAGATTTACCTCCCGAAATATTTTGGACGAATTTATCTAATTCCTCTCCAAACAACCGTTCCCTTTTAAACGGGAACCCAGTCAAATGCTTTTTGCATGACATTTCAGCAGCCCAATTTTTTAGCCATAGAGCCCTACGCATGTGTACCAACATGAGGGACAAACGTGATGCTTGTTGGACAGAATCCAAAATCGCATCAATTATGAAACATAAGATGTGAGGCATCTCTGCATATTTCTCTACTTCCTCATTAGGAAGGAGTTCAAACATCTGTTTAACCTGTTCCTTAAGGAACTGACACAACCCCACGGCTGCGACTGTAGGTTGCACCACAGCGCCGGCCATGGAAAAGGAGGCTTTTAACAAGGTTTCCAGCCTTTTGTCAGCTGGGTCCTTAAATACCTGCGCATTATCCAAAGGACAAGTTAGGTTTTTATTCACACAAGAGATAGCCGCATCCACAGATGGGGCCCCCCATTTCTTGGTGAAGCTTTCCTCCACGGGATAATACATAGAAAACCTCTTGGGAGGAGTAAACAGTTTATCGGGATGTCCCCAGTCCTTATACATCAAGTCAGCCATTAAAGGATGAATTGGGAAGGAACAAGCAGTCTGTGGAGCTTTCCTGACTCCCAGGGAAGAGACAGAGGATGTAGCGACTTCAGCAGCTGGCATTCTGAACGTGGTACGCACCAATTCAGTGTAATACTGCACCTGCTTTCTGAGTGCCTGGGAGGAGGGGACTGACTCCTCATCCTCTGACTGATCCGACTGCTCATGATCCCTTTCCAAAGATAGGGATCTCTCCTCATTTTCAGAGCAGCTGTCTGAGAGAGGGATTTCAGCAGAGGGAGGGGATCTACCCCTTTTCTTGCTATCTTTTAGGGAAGCAGAAATAAAATTCATTATCCTCCCTTCAAAACTCAACAATGAAGCCCTAAGGGAGTCCTCAGTGACATAGACCGGGGCTGCGACATTAGGAGAGGCTGCAAAGCCTGAAAGGGGCACTGACTCGTCTTGAGATGCAGGCTCCACTCTTGCAGAGGGGGATGGTAATCTGCATGCACCTTTAGAACCCCTGGACCCAGGCGGTGACCTGCCAGTGCTCTTGTTACCTGCCCCTGAAACCCTCTTACGAGGAGACATAGTACTGAGCTACAAAGCAGAGTTACTAGTGTAAAATGCAATCACTTTGTTGTGCTTAAAGTCTCACAATAAATCAATATAAGCTTAACTGCACAATATGATGCCGAGTAGGTGTCTTAAGGTTCGCCTGGATCCAATCCCACGGATGCTTACAGCCCACAGCTCCTGTGTCTCACCTTACAGTCCCCTGACGCTCTGGGCTTTTAAAAACGGCCGTTTTGGCGCCTGCATTGCAGTCTGGAGCACTTGATTGTGCACAGCTGGCAACCACACCCCCCCCCTTTCCCTATTAGGCCGGGAGCGCGCCCGGCGCGCGTGCACGCGCCCGCGCGCGTGCACGAGGACCGCGGGATCCGGGGGGGGGAAGGGGAACCCAAAAGGAGTGACCTGGGACCCCCCGATCTGCGTGGGACCCCTTTTTTACTTATATTGTGGCAGGGACTGCAAGGAAATGTGAATAGCTGGGAGAACCAGGCATTTCACTGAGCGTGTTTGTTTGAAAGGCATGTAAGTATGCATCAGGCTTGCTCTTACTCCCTCAAGTGGTGGAAACCAGGTAAGACATACAACTACTCAAAATGAAGAAATCCATTCATATATTAAATATATAGGATGACTTCCCATACCTGTTCCCCGCCGCAGGAATTGCTGATTTCAGACCAATTCCAGCCTTCACCCATCACGGCGGGTATTGTTAGCCAACCTTCAGGCGTATCTGGGAATCTTACGAAAAGATTCTCCTACCTGGGCCTTGTAAAAAACTCTGCCAGAAACTTACGGGCGCCCTGAGTAAACAGTACCCCAAGTCTGGTTGTCCCAGAGTCCAGTCTTCCAATGGAGAGGACTTACAGGCAAAACCTCGTGTCTTCGGCAGACGAGGCCCGGGTACCATACCATCTTGGGAGTCAATTATCGGCCCGAGGTATGGATCCGGTTTGTTGTAGCCCTTCGGCCCTCGCCGGGACCCGCATAGAGCTAAGTTTTACGTGACCATCGACCAGACACTGGCGAAAAAACTGAGGTGCCTCCCTGATGGGAGGGGTTATATAGGGGAGGAATTCTCTTTAATTGGGTCAACCAGTGTCCAATCACCAGAGGTGCCTATATAACCCACTATGTAATGAAGCTCCTGTGTCCCGTGATGTATGATCAAGAAATTGTGATATCGGGTTTAAATATGGAATTGCGAAGTAAAGCAGGGAATTTCACTAAAAGAGTAAAAATTTGTTCATGGAATGTGCGAGGGGTGAAGGAACAGTTGAAGAGGCGGGCGATATTTTCTATGGGTAGTATGGGTAATTATGGGATGCTCTGTTTGCAGGAGACCCACCTGGATCGAGATACAATCAGTGTGTTAAGACATAGGAAGTACAGGACACAATATCATTCCACGTATACTTCTTATTCAAGGGGAGTAAGTGTCCTGATAGACCCTGGGTCGGGTCTATCCTGCAGACAGAGCATCATAGATGATAAAGGGAGATATGTTTTCCTCTTTTGTGGGATAGAAGATAAAGTATGCGTGATTGCTAGTGTGTATATTCCACCGCCATTTAATGCAGAAATATTAAGCGAATTGTTGAAGTTTATAATAGATAAGCCAGGGATCCCGGTTATAATAGCAGGGGACTTTAATATGATAATGGACCAAAAAATAGATAGGTTCCCACAGAAGGCAGGCAGTAGGGAGGGACCTAATAGGTTGCTGTTTCAATTTTGTGAAGAAACAGGTTTTGTGGACATATGGAGGAGGTGGAATCCCTTAAGGAAGCAGTATTCTTGTCACTCCAGGACGCACTCCACCTTGTCCAGGATCGATATGGTGCTATGCAATGAAGAAGCGCTGGGGATGGTGGAGAAGGTGGAGTACGAACCAAGGGGAATTTCAGACCATTCACCTGTAACTCTCTCAATGATAATAGGGAGAGGATGCAGTAGAAGGGAATGGAAAATAAATCCCTTTTGGTTAGAATTAATGGATAATATGGAGGAGGTAAAAGTTAATTTGAAAGAATTTTTGAGTATAAACGTAGGATCCACAGCCTTGGGAATAATGTGGGATACTTTGAAAGCCTTCCTTAGGGGGGAATTAATAAAAAAGATATCTCAGATTAAGAAAAAGGCGATAGCCAAAGAAACAGTAGCAAAGGAGAAGGTAAGGAGGTCAGAAGAAAGGTATCTAAGGGTCCCTTCAGGAGAGAGTTATAGGGAGTGGGAGGAGAATCAGGTAGAATATAAAAGACTTATATGGGAGAAAGAGGAGAAGAAAAGGCTGTTTCAAAAGCAGACCTTCTTTGGAGAAGGGGAACAAGTGGAGAGGGTTTTATCATTAATTGCTAAATCAAATAGTAGTATAAGGTGGTATAAGGAAGTCAACTTCTGAGATAGTGGATGAATTTAAAAGATATTACGAGGAACTATATAAAGTTTCAAATCCCAATGTAGAAGGGGAGATGCAGGAATTCTTGGGAAAATAATATTACCCAAATTATCGGAGGAAGACAGGGAAGGTTTGGAGGCGCCATTGACCCTGGAGGAGTTGCAAAAAGTAACAGCAGAAATGATAAACCAGAAAGCCCCAGGTCCGGATGGATTGCCGATAGAGATTTACAAAAAATTTGGGGATATACTATTACCTGCTCTCCTGCAGGTTTTCAATGAAGCCTTTGAAGTGGGGCAGTTGCCGCTATCGATGACGGAGGCCACAGTGGTGGTGTTGGCAAAAGAAGGGAAAAACCAGTTGGAGACTGCATCATATAGGCCTATATCGTTATTGTGTTCAGACGTAAAGATTCTGGCAAAAGCACTAGCAACAAGAGTAAAAAAAAATTAACTAAATTAGTACATCGGGACCAAACTGGGTTTATCCCAGGGCACAATGAATGTGAGGCGAACTTATTTAAATATGCAGATTCCATCAACAAATGAAGGGAATAGAGCAGTCATGTCCCTAGATGCGACTAAAGCCTTCGACAGCCTGGAATGGCATTATTTGAGGAAGGTGCTAGCGGAATTTCAGTTCAGGCCGAGGTTTGTGCAATGGATAAGAGTGTTGTATACAGGACCAAGGGCGAAAGTGAGGATAAACGGGGAATGCTCAGAGGGGTTCCATTTGGAGAGGGGGACAAGGCAGGGGTGCCCATTGTCGCCCCTGCTTTTCGCCCTCTCGGTGGAGCCACTGGCCATTAGACATGTGCATTCGTTTTCGTCCGAATGCATTTTCGTCCGAATTTCAGCTATTTTCGTTTTCGTTTTGACAAACGATAACGAAAGCACAAAATCCGAAAAATGAAAGATCCGACATAAATAAATGCTTTATTTTCGTTTTCATTGTTACAACAGTTCGATATAGAATAGGAGATTCGACATGACTCTGACAACAATCTGTGTCTATAGAACCTGTGGTCGAATGTGCCTAACCTTACCTCTATTAGTCCAAGATTATATAGAGAAAATATTCGACAGAGAAAAAAGATTTGACAGAGAGAAAAGATTCTGCAAGATACTGTCCTAAAAAGTGTTTGGGGACCCGGGTCCTGCCCCCGGGGGACATGGATCAATGCAAAAAAAAGTTTCAAAAACGGCCGTTTTTTCGGGAGCAGTGATTTTAATAATGATTAAAGTGAAACAATAAAAGTGTAATATTCCTTTAAATTTCGTAGGGGGGGGGGGTTGTCTATAGTATGCCTGTGAAGGGGCGCATGTTTCCCGTGCTTAGAATTGTCCCTGCACAAAGTGTCATTTATGCAGGAAAAAAAGTCCTTTAAAATCACTCGCAGCTATTATGAATTGTCGGCTCCGTAATACAGAGAACACTCATTGAAAGTCATTGATAAAAAAATAAATAAATAAATAAAAAAGCGTGGGGGTCCCCCAAATTCAATTACCAGGCCCTTCAGGTCTGGTATGGATATTAAGGGGAACCCTGCCTCAAATTTAAGAAAAAATTTGACGTGGGGTTCCCCCTAAATATCCATAACCAGACCCTTCAGGTCTGGTATGGATATTAAGAGGAACCCTGCGTCAAATTTAAAAAAAAATTGACGTGGGGTTCCCCCTAAAAATCCATACCAGACCCTTTATCCGAGCACGCAACCTGGCAGGCCGCAGGAAAAGAGGGGGGGACGAGAGAGCGCCCCCCCCCCCCTCCTGAACCGTACCAGGCCACATGCCCTCAACATTGGGAGGATGCTTTGGGGGTCTGTGACCCCTCAAAGCACCTTGTCCCCATGTTGATGAGGACAAGGGACTCATACCCACAACCCTGGCCGGTGGTTGTGGAGGTCTGCGGGCGGGGGGCTTATCAGAATCTGGAAGCCCCCTTTAACAAGGGGACCCCCAGATCCCGGCCCCCCCCTGTTTGAAATGGTAAGGGGGTACAAAAGTACCCCTACCATTTCACAAAGAAAGTGTAAAAAATGGTTAAATAAAACAAACACACTTTTGAAAAATTCCTTTATTAAAAATAAAAAAATAAAAAAAAGATTCCAGCGGCGGTAATCCACTCTTGCTATCCAGCGACGGACGGTCATCTCTCCAGCGATGGCTGATCTCATCCAGCGCAGCGAATCCTCCATCCTTCTTCTGTCTCCGTGGAGGAGACACTGCAGGCATTCCGGCGGCTGACGTTTCATATATACGGAGGGCGGGGCCACCCGTCACCTGACCCCGCCCCCCTCTGATGCAAGGGGAAACCCGGGGTTCCCTGTGACGTATGGGTGACCCCGCACCCCTCTGATGTAACACAGGCAGGTTTCCGTTACATCAGAGGGGGCGGGGTCACCCATACGTCACGGGGAACCCCGGGTTTCCTCTTGCGTCAGAGGGGGGCGGGGTCAGGTGACGGGTGGCCCCGCCCTCCGTATATAAGAAACGTCAGCCGCCGGAATGCCTGCAGTGTCTCCTCCACGGAGACAGAAGAAGGATGGATTCGCTACGCTGGATGAGATGAGACATCGCTGGAGAGATGACCGTCCGTCGCTGGATAGCAAGAGTGGATTACCGCCGCTGGAATCTTTTTTTTATTTTTAATAAAGGAATTTTTCAAAAGTGTGTTTGTTTTATTTAACCATTTTTTACACTTTCTTTGTGAAATGGTAGGGGTACTTTTGTACCCCCTTACCATTTCAAACAGGGGGGGGCCGGGATCTGGGGGTCCCCTTGTTAAAGGGGGCTTCCAGATTCTGATAAGCCCCCCGCCCGCAGACCTCCACAACCACCGGCCAGGGTTGTGGGGATGAGGCCCTTGTCCTCATCAACATGGGGACAAGGTGCTTTGAGGGGTCACAGACCCCCAAAGCATCCTCCCAATGTTGAGGGCATGTGGCCTGGTACGGTTCAGGAGGGAGGGGGGGCCGCTCTCTCGCCCCCCCTCTTTTCCTGCGGCCTGCCAGGTTGCGTGCTCGGATAAAGGGTCTGGTATGGATTTTTAGGGGGAACCCCACGTCAATTTGTTTTTTAATTTGACGCGGGGTTCCCCTTAATATCCATACCAGACCTGAAGGGTCTGGTTATGGATATTTAGGGGGAACCCCACGTCAAATTTTTTCTTAAATTTGAGGCAGGGTTCCCCTTAATATCCATACCAGACCTGAAGGGCCTGGTAATTGAATTTGGGGGACCCCCACGCTTTTTTATTTATTTATTTATTTATTTTTTTATCAATGACTTTCAATGAGTGTTCTCTGTATTACGGAGCCGACAATTCATAATAGCTGCGAGTGATTTTAACCACTTCAGGACCGCCGTATTGCCAATGTACGTCAACACAATGGCACAGGCAGGCATAATCACGTAAATGTACGTGAATGCCTTCTAGCGGGTGGGGGGTCCGATCGGACCCCCTCCCGCTAGATACGGCGGTCCCTTTCGGTGCCGGAGCGATCGGCGATGAGGGGATGGCCGTTGGTTTCCGCCCATCCCCTCTCGATCGCTCCTGGCCAGTGACGAACTTCCTCCCCTGTGAAAATGTAAACACAGGAGGAGGAAGTGATGTCACACTCCTCGTGGCGGTCTTTTTGAACCGGACAGCGAGGAGTGAAGACGCAAGTAAGTGCACCAACAGTCCACTGACACATAGGTACACACAGGCACACATTTCACCCCAGTCACCCCCCGATCACCCCCCCGATCGGCCCCCCGCCCCCCCCCCCAGTCACAGTGTCACTAATGCAGTGTTCATTTATTTATTGATCACTACATTTAGTGTCAGTTGTGACTGTAAAAAGTGTCAGGGCAGCTAGTGTTAGGCCCCTTTAGGTCCAGGGTAGCCCCCTACCCCCCCCTAATAAAGGTTTAACCCCTTGATTGCCCTCCCAGTTAACCCTTTCACCCTCTTTTACCAGTGTCACTAAGCGATCGTTTTTCTGATCGCTGCAATAGTGTCACTGGTCCCGCTAGGAAGCTAGTTTTTTTTTAGGTTCAACGCCAGGTTTTTATACCGTTAGGTACCCCGATATATAACCTAATAAAGGTTTTAACCCTTTGATTGCCCCTAGAGTTAACCCTTTCACCAGCGATCGCTGCATAAGTGTCACTGGTGACGCTGGTTAGCCAGTTAGTTATTTAGTTATTTAGGTTCCCCGTCAGCTTTTTATAAAGCTTCAGGTACCCCCATATAAATACCCAATAAAGGTTTTAACCCCTGATTGCCCTTAGTTAACCCTTTCACCAGTGATCACCGTATAAGTGTTACGGGTGACGCTGGTTTGGTAGTTCGCTTTTTATAGCATCAGGGCACCCGCCATTTATTACCTAATAAAGGTTTAACCCCCTGATCACCCGGCGGGTGATATAAATTTGGTTTTAGGGTCAGAAAGGGTCTGCGTCGCCCCAGGCAGTGCTAGGTTAGTGCCAGCACCGCTAACACCCACGCGCAAAGCATACACCTCCCTTAGTGGTATAGTATCCGAACAGATCAATATCTGATCTGATCAGATCTATACTAGCGTGCCCAGCAATTTAGGGTTCTAAAAAAACGCATTGTTAGCAGGATCAGCCCAGATACCTGCTAGCACCTGCGTTTTGCCCCTCTGCCCAGCCCAGCCCAGCCCAGCCCACCCAAGTGCAGTATCGATCGATCACTGTCACTTACAAAACACAACACACATAACTGCAGCGTTCGCAGAGTCAGGCCTGATCCCTGCGATCGCTAACAGTTTTTTTTGGTAGCGTTTTATACAGTCGCTGACAGGCTAGGTGCTTTTTTACCTGTGAGTCTCACTACTGTACCCCTAAATTTAGAGCCCAAAATGGCAAAGCGAAGGTACACTAGTGAAGAGGCCTACACGTTTCTGAGCATGACAGATAGTGAAGAGGAAGACACTGATCTGTCAGAATCAGGCTCAGAATACGAACCTGTAGAGGACAGCGCCTCCATGTCAGATAGCTCTGACGACGAAGAAGAGGTCCCTGCTATTGTCAGGCGTACCCGACCCCGATTTTCTGATGTTGTTGAGGTGCAGGAACCGCAAGTCCCTCGTATGGAGTATAGAGCCAGTACTAGCGCCGCTCATCCTTTTGGTGAACTGGCAAGCACCAGCGGCCTAGTACACCCTGGACGTACATCCAGCACTGCAGTATCACGTGGTGACGTGGCGAGTCCCATAAGTGCAGTTCAAGCTGGCGAGGTGGCAAGCACAAGTAGTGTCCCGCTGCCACCAAGAAGAAGAAGACAAAGACAGGCCCGTCGTACCCATAGTGCCCTTCCTGCAGAATTCGCCTATCCCAATTGGGTGCCCACCACTTCTGCAGAACCCGTACTTCCCCCATTCACTGCCCAACCCGGTATTCAGGTGGATACAGATGATTTTACGCCACTCGATTTTTATTCTCTGTATCTCACGGAAGATCTCTATAGATCTATTGTGGACCAAACCAATTTATATGCTGGTCAACGCATCGCCGCTAATCCCCAGTTGCCGTCTCTTGCCAGAGATTGGAAACCAGTTACGGTTTCCGAATTTAAGACGTTTTTGGGCCTTTCCCTCAACATGGGCACACATAAATTTATGCGGATGCGGGCTTATTGGTCCACGCATCCGGCTGACCACATGCCCCTGTTCTCTAACTCCATGCCCAGGGCACGATACGAGCAGATCTTGCGGTTCTTGCACTTCAGTGACAATGAACTTTGTCGTCCACGTGGAGACCCTGAATACGATCGGCTCTACAAAATTCGGCCCCTCATAAACCACTTCAACCAACGTTTTGCAGACTTGTTTATTCCCCAAAAAGTTGTCTGCGTTGATGAGTCCCTGGTTAAGTTTACTGGTCGCTTGTCATTCAAACAGTACATTCCCAACAAGCGTACCAGGTACGGGGTCAAGCTCTATAAGTGCTGTGACAGGGCCACAGGCTATGCATGGAGCTTTATGGTTTATGAGGGTAAAGATAGTTACGTAGAGCCGGAGAACTGCCCTGATTACATAGGAAGCGCTGGCAAGATAGTGTGGAAATTGGTGTCACCCTTATTCGGAAAGGGGTACCACTTGTACGTGGACAACTATTACACCAGCGTGCCACTGTTTAGTCATTTATTTGATAATCAGATTGGAGCATGTGGCACCGTGCGACCTAATCGCCGGGGCTTTCCCCAGCGGCTTGTAGATTCCCGTCTTAGGCTGGGGGAGAGAGCCTGCTATCGGTGTAATAATTTGCTCGCTATGAAGTGGAGGCATAATAAGAATGTTTTCGTTCTTACCTCCCTTCATGCAGACACAACGGTCCAAATTTCTACGGCGACTGGTATTGTGGAGAAACCCCTCTGTGTCCACGAATATAACAAAAATATGGGAGGGGTGGACCTCAATGACCAGATGTTAGCGCCGTATCTAACTTCCCGTAAGACCAGATGCTGGTACAAAAAAGTGTCTGCTTACTTATTTCAATTGGCTTTGCTGAATGCTTTTGTGCTATACAAAGCTTCAGGCGGAACATTAACCTTTCTTTTCTTCCAAAGAGAGGTTGTCACAGAGCTTCTGTTTCCAGACGGTTCTGTACCTCACCATTCCCAACCAAATGCAGTAAGCCGGCTGTATGAGAGGCATTATTCTTATGTCCTCCCGAGTACCCCTACCCAACGAGCCCCCCAAAAAAGATGTCGTGTCTGTAGCAAGCGCGGATATAGGCGTGACACCCGTTCTTATTGTCCACGCTGTCCTGGCAATCCTGGTCTTTGTCAGGGTGAGTGTTTTGAACGCTACCACACACTAGTGAAGTATTAGCGTAGGGTTCAGCATTTCACAGGCTAGGCACACTTACACAGGGTCTCCCAAGATGCTATCGCATTTTGAGAGACCCGAACCGTTACAGTTACAGTTTACAGTTCAAAAAAAAGTGTATAAAAAAAAAAAAAAAAAAAAAGTAAAATAAAAAAACCAAAAAAAATATAAAATATAAAAACCAAAAATAGTTGTCGTTTTATTGTTCTCTCTCTCTCTCTCTCTCTCTCTCTCTCTCTCTCTCTTCTCTCAAATTTTTTATACTTTACTGTTTACTGTGTTATTGTTAACCATTTTTCATGTTTTCAGGTACGCCATTCAGCTGCAGCGTGGATTTATTTATCTTGACAGCAACAGCGTTTGCTCCCACGATACATAAAGCCGCGACTCCAGTGCTGTAGGAGGTGATTTCACCACCACAGTTAAAAAAGAGCATATATGCCGAAGCATGGGGGCATAAGGGGTGGAGGAGCGATTTTGTTCCAAATGCCGCGTACATACGGTCAAAATTCCGACGGAGGGCTTGCCCGTGGAAAAGTTTGAACGTATGTACGCAGCATAACTTTTTTGCGGGAGGATGCCCCCATGCTTCGGCATATATATATTTTAGGCACAGGTTGTGTTAAAAAATGTTTTATTTTTTACTGTTTTTTTTGGCAATTGCTTTGCAGGTATGGTAAGGTTTTACTGGGATGTTACTTTGTTTTAACGTTAACCATAATTTGCTTAGCAGGTACGCCATTCAGCTGCAGCGCGGATTTATTTATCTTGACAGCAACAGCGTTTGCTCCCACGATACATAAAGCCGTGACTCCAGTGCTGTAGGCGGTGATTTCACCACCACAGTTAAAAAAGAGCATATATGCCGAAGCATGGGGGCATAAGGGGTGGAGGAGTGATTTTGCTCCTAATGCCGCGTACATACGGTCAAAATTCCGACAGGGGGCTTGCCCATGGAAAAGTTTGAACGTATGTACGCGGCATAACTTTTTTGCGGGAGGATGCCCCCATGCTTCGGCATATATAAATGGTGCATGTATGTCCATCATTAGAAGTGGGTGGATGAAGGGAGGTATCTAATGGTGGGCATACCCACCGATCAATCTCTTTTTTTTCGTTCAGACAACATGACTCTCAGTAAATAGCTTGGGGTGTCTACTTTCCAAAATGGGGTAATTTGGGGGGGTTTTGTGCTATTTTGGCATTTTATGGCCTTTGCACCCTTAGAAATCCTGAAGGTGGTGATTGGTTTTCGGGGTGCCGTACGCGACTAGGCTCCCAAAAAGTCCCACACATGTGGTATCCCCATACTCGGGAGAAGTAGCTGAATATATTTTGGGGTGCAATTCCACATATAACCATGGCATGTGTGAGCAATATATCATTTAGTGACAACTTTTTGTACATTTTTTTTTTGTCGTTTTGTCGTTATTCAATCCCTTAGGACAAAAAAAATAAATATTCAATGGGCTCAACATACCCATCAGCAGTTTCCTTGGGGTGTCTACTTTCCAAAATGGGGTCATTTGGGGGGGGTTTGTACTGCCCTGCCATTTTAGCACCTCAAGAAATGAGATAGGCAGTCATAAATTAAAAGCTGTGTAAATTCCAGAAAATGTACTCTAGTTTGTAGACGCTATAACTTTTGCGCAAACCAAAAAATATACGCTTATTGACATTTTTTTTACTAAAGACATGTGGCTGAATAAATTTTGCCCTCAATGTATGACTAAAATTTAGTTTATTCGATTTTTCTTATAACAAAAAGAAGAAAATATCATTTTTTTTCAAAATTTTCGCTCTTTTTCCATTTATATCGCAAAAAATAAAAATCGCAGAGGCAATCAAATACCATCAAAAGAAAGCTCTATTTGTGGGAAGAAAAGGACGCAAATTTCGTTTGGGTGCAATATTGCATGACCGCGCAATTACCAGTTAAAGCAGCGCAGTGCAAAATTGGAAAAAGACCTCTGGTCCTTAAGGTATTTATTGGTCCGAGGCTGAAGTGGTTAAAGGACTTTTTTTCCTGCATAAATGACACTTTGTGCAGGGACAGTTCTAAGCACCAGAAACATGCGCCCCTTCACAGGCATACTATAGACAACCCCCCCCCCCCCCCCTACGAAATTTAAAGGAATATTACACTTTTATTGTTTCACTTTAATCATTATTAAAATCACTGCTCCCGAAAAAACGGCCGTTTTTAAAACTTTTTTTTGCATTGATACATGTCCCCTGGGGCAGGACCCGGGTCCCCAAACACTTTTTAGGACAGTAACTTGCAAATTAGCCCTTAAAATTAGCACTTTAGATTTTGAACGTTGGAGTCCCATAGACTTTAATAGGGTTCTAAAGTATGCTATATACTAGCTCCGTCGAATCTTCTTTATACATTCGACAGACACCATAAGCCTTCAAAGACAGATTCGACCGTAATTCATGTGGATTTTCGGACGAATGCAATTTTTGAACGAAAAACGAAATAAATAAAAACGAATTTCGGGAGTAACTAAATAAATTAAGTTTTCGGACGAAAACGAAATTCCGAAACGAAATATTTTACTCTGCACATGTCTACTGGCCATAGCCTTGAGAGAAGCGCAGGAGATCCAGGGTTTCAAAAGGGGGAATGAAGAGGAAAAGGTCGCTATGTATGCGGACGATGTGCTGCTGTTTTTGGGGGACACGGGGCCCTCATTGGTAGCGGCAATGAAATTGATAAAATAATTCGGATATTTCTCCGGACTTGAAATTAATTGGGAAAAATCTGTTCTCCTTCCAGTGGACCCCTTAAATGTCCCATTGCCAGGACAGGTATCCCAAATTAAAATAGTTAAGCAAATTAAATATTTGGGAGTGAATGTGACACCAGATCCGAGGCAGTATATAGCAGGGAATTTAGTCCCACTTATGACAAAACTGAGGCGAAAAATTAGAGTATGGAAAAACCTCCCCTTATCAGTAGCTGGTAGGTGTAATTGAATTAAGACGGTGTGGATGCCTCAAATATTATATGTATTGCAAAATTCACCAGTTTGGATTCCAAAACATTGGTTTAAGAAAATGGAGAGTATGTTTAGAGAAGTAATATGGAAGAATGGAGTGGCAAGAATTAGCTTACAAGCATTGCAAAGACCAAGGGAACTGGGAGGGTTGGCATTACCCAATATGAGACATTATTTTTTGGCAGCCCAATTACAGTATATAAAAGGAGGTAATCTAACGGTAGCAGAGGATAAGGGAGGTTGCCTCCTAGTGAATGATACCCCGCATAATACAGTTGTGGAGGCAGTGGAGGCTGACTCATTTAGGTCCAGATGCCCTACAGCTCAACTGATGGTAAAAAGCTGGGAGGAAGTAAAAGCAATGTTGGGATATAGCGGATATATGGAATTTTCCCCAGTGTGGGAAAATAAAAATTTTAGCGGAAATTAGAAAAATGGGGAGATTAGCAGAATGGGATCGGAGGGGCATCCACTTCTTACCACAACTGTACAGGGATGGGAGGTTGAAAACTTTTCAGGAATTAAGGGACGAATATGGGTTACCTGCCCACACCTTTTTTAATTATATACAAATTAAACATGCGTTGGAGGTACAATTCAGAGGAAGGATATTGGAGTGGAGTAGGATGCCTGCACTTAGGAAAATTATAAATAGTAATACAGTGGTGTGAAAAAGTGTTTGCCCCCTTCCTCATTTCCTGTTCCTTTGCATGTTTGTCACATTTAAGTGTTTCGGAACATCAAACCAATTTAAACAATAGTCAAGGACAACACAAGTAAACACAAAATGCAATTTGTAAATGAAGGTGTTTATTATTAAAGGTGAAAAAAAATCCAAACCATCATGGCCCTGTGTGAAAAAGTGATTGCCCCCTAAACCTAATAACTGGTTGGGCCACCCTTAGCAGCAACAACTGCAACCAAGCGCTTGCGATAAAGTGCAATGAGGCTTTTACAGCGTCCTGGAGGAATTTTGGCCCACTCATCTTTGCAGAATTGTCCTAATTCAGTTACATTAGAGGGTTTTCGAGCATGAACGGCCTTTTTAAGGTCATACCACAACATCTCAATAGGATTCAGGTCAGGACTTTGGCTAGGCCACTCCAAAGTCTTCATTTTGTTTTTCTTCAGCCATTCGGTGGTGGACTTGCTGGTGTGTTTAGGATCATTGTCCTGCTGCAGAACCCAAGTTCGTTTCAGCTTGAGTACACGAACAGATGGTCGGACATTCTCCTTCAGGATCTCTTGGTAGACAGCAGAATTCATAGTTCCTTTTATCACGGCAAGTCTTCCAGGTCCTGAAGCAGCAAAACAGCCCCAGACCATCACACTACCACCACCATATTTTACTGTTGGTATAATGTTCTTTTTATGAAATGCAGTGTTCCTTCTACGCCAGATATACTTGGACACACACCTTCCAAAGAGTTCCACTTTTGTCTCATCGGTCCACAGAATGTTGTCCCAAAAGTCTTGGGGATCATCAAGATGTGTTGTGGAGAAATTGAGACGAGCTTTGATGTTCTTTTTGCTCAGCAGTGGTTTTCTCCTTGGAACTCTGCCATGCAGGCCATTTTTGCCCAGTCTTTTCCTGATGGTGGAGGCATGAACGCTGACCTTAACTGAGGCAAGTGAGGCCTGCAGTTCCTTGGACGTTGTTGTGGGGTCTTTTGTGACCTCTTGGATGAGTCGTCGCTGCGCTCTTGGGGTAATTTTGGGCGGCCGGCCACTCCTGGGAAGGTTCACCACTGTTCCATGTCTTCGCCATTTGTGGATAATGGCTCTCACTGTGGTTCGCTGGATTCCCAAAGCTTTGGAAATGGCTTTATAACCCTTTCCAGACTGATAGATCTCAATTACTTTCTTTCTCAATTGTTCCTGAATTTCTTTGGGTCTCGGCATGATGTGTAGCTTTTAAGGATCTTCTGGTGGACCTTACTGTGTCAAGCAGCTCCTATTTAAGTGATGCCTTGATTGTGAACAGGTGTGGCAATAATCAGGCCTGGGTGTGGCTAGAGAAATTGAACTCAGGTGTGGACAACCACAGTTATAGTATGTTTTAACAAGGGGGCAATCACTTTTTCACGCAGGGCCATGATGGTTTGGATTTTTTTTCACCTTTAATAATAAACACCTTCATTTACAAATTGCATTTTGTGTTTACTTGTGTTGTCCTTGACTATTGTTTAAATTGGTTTGATGTTACGAAACACTTAAGAGTGACAAACATGCAAAGAAACAGGAAATGAGGAAGGGGGCAAACACTTTTTCACACCACTGTACATCGAAAGGAGTTATCTCAGATATTTATGGGTATTTAAAGAGAATAGAACAAGAGGGGGAGATAGAGAATATAAAAAGAGTAAAGTGGGAGAGAGATGTGGGTCCAATATCGGTTGAACAGTGGGAGAGGGTTATGGCGCTGGGAGCGAAAGTTTCATTATCTCCATCACATATTATATCTCAATTGTATTTGATACACAGGGTATATTACACTCCCTTTAAGTTGTTTAGGTTTGGGAGAAGGCAAGATGCAGAATGTCCAAGATGTGGAGACCGGAGAGGGGATTTAATACACATGATTTGGAGATGTCCAAGGTTATACAGATATTGGAAAGGAGTTATAGGAAAAATAAACCAAGTATTTGGGATAACATTAGAAGTAGAAGCTAAAATTTGTATAATGGGATTGATAGAAAGGGAGGATGACCTGGGGGATATCCATATAGCTGTAATTAGATGCCTTTTTCAAGGGAGAAAGTTAATCGCTTACAAATGGCAGAGGAAAGAAGCACCCACAGTCATGGGCGTCCGCAGAACTTTTTCCAAGGGGGGGCATCATTTCAAGGCCACTCATGCTCCGCCCCTTTTCAACAATCTCAAGAAAATCTTTACACTGGTAATACATATGTGTTATATAACAGATAATTCATCTTCACTTTGTATTGGAAGTTACTCTGGCGGCTCTGTTCCATATCCATATAGCCTAGAGAATGTACATCTTTTTACATTGCAATACATCTGTTGTGGCCATATTTTGATCTCATATTGTCACTGTATAGGCTGTTTTCATAAAGATAAAAATATGGCAACAACAGATGTATTGCAATGTAAAAAGATGTACATTCTCTAGGCTATATGTGCATGGTACGCAGCCACCTGAGTAACCTTGCGGACGCCCATGCTTTCAAAAACCAGCCCTGGAAAAAATTTCATACCAGCCTCACAGCATTATTATACCAGCCCAACAGCATAACGTCATTATTTTCTTGTTCATGAAAGGGAAAAACCATACATTTTAAAGCAAATTTGATGAAGAGAGTATTAGATATAGATATGAAATCACATAGGGCTTTTTATATATATAGATATATAGATATATATATATATATATATTCAAATTCCAGTTAATAGTGGTAAGTGATCAATCATCAATGGGGACCCCAGAAACTCAGAACGTGGGGGGGGGGGGGACCACCTTCTGCAGAAAGAATACTCTAAGGTAAGGGGGGTGGGTTACTAATATAAGGAGGAAACCCTTTAGATCAGTGCCCCTTACATTATCATATTCACTCCCCCCTTACATCAGTGACCCCCGACTGGCCTGGCGGTGCTTTCACTGACCTCCTCTCAGGTGCACTGTGCAGGGCTCAGTCAGTCGGCTCCAGCTTGGAGGTTTTAACCTATAGTCTCCTATCCACAGTCCACACAAGTCTGACTTCCCCCATGACCCCCATCCCGGCGGTGCTCCCACTTTTGACTCCTCTCCAGACTCCCTCAGAGACTGCAGACATGCTACAGGAGATGGACAGAGACTGCAGACTTGATGCAAGAGCTCAATGCAGCCTCACCAGTGCCCATCAAATTCAGCCTCACTGTGCCCACCAAATGCAGCCTCACTGTGCCCACCAAATGCAGCCTCACTGTGCCCACCAAATGCAGCCTCACTGTGCCCTTCAAATTTGGGCGGCACAGTGGTGTAGTGGGTAGCACGCTCACCTAGCAGTAAGAAGGGTCAGTGGTTCAAATCCCAACCATGACTATACCTGCCTGGAGTTTGCATGTTCTCCCTGTGCCTGCGTGGGTTTCCGCCAGGTACTCCGGTTTCCTCCCACAAACCAAAGACATGGAGGTAGATTAACTGGCTTCTGTCCAAAATTGGCCCTAGTGTATGAATGGGGACCTTGGATTGTGGGCTCCTTGAGGGTAGGGACCAATGTGAGTGTGTAATATACAGGGATAGGGACAATTGTAGACACTCAGGTTGAACTGGATGGACTGGTGTCTTTATTCAACCTTACTAACTATGAAACTATGAAATGCAGCCTCACTGTGTCTATCAAATGCAGCTTTACTGTGCCGTGAATGCAGTCTCACTGTGCACATCATTGCAGCCCCTCCTGTGCCCCATGTCCCAGTCTGCAGTCCCTGTCTGTGGGAAGGTGTGTTGTTGATGCTCGGTACAGTACCTTGCATGCCAGCAGGATATCCATGATGGGCAGCAGCAGGCAGGGTCTGTTCTCGTTTTGGATGGGGACGGTGCTCCTTCCAGAGGATCTGTCTGCTGTGAGATGGAGTGGTCCCTGGCCACTTGCACCTTCAGCCGTCCTCATTTTCTGGCCCCAGTCAGCCTGCCCTCCAGTCCTGGGGAAGTGGAGAGCACTGAGTGGGAGTTGGAGAGAAGGGGGAGCAAAGAGTACTGGCGGGATTGGAGAACACATGGGTGGGGGCAAAGAGTGAGGGGGAGTGGAGATCACAGGGGTGGGGAGCAGAGAGCGCTTGGGGGGAACTTGAGAGCACTGGGGGGGCCAACAAGAACAGGGGTAGAGAGCACGGTAGGCTGAGAGCACTGGGGGGGGCTAAGAGTGTGGGGTGGTGAAGAGCACTGGGGGGGGGCACAAAGAGCAGGGGTGAGTGGAGAGCAATGGGGGGGAGCTTAAGAGCACCAGTGGGGGCCAGAAAGAACAGGGGTGGAAAGCACGGGGGACTGGAGAGCACTATGGGGGGTGGAGAGCACATGGGTGGGCGCAAAATGCAGGGGGAGAGGAGAGTACAGGGGTGGGGAGTGGAGGGTGCTAAGGGGGAGCCAAAAAGAACAGGGGTGGAGAGCACGGAGGGTAGAGAGCACTGGGGGGGGGGCTGGAGAGCACCAGGGGGACAGATAGAACAGGGGTGGGGAGTAAGGAGGGCTGGAGAGCACTGGGGTGGGGGCTAGAGAGTGATGGGGAGAGCTGAAGAGCACTGGGGGGGAAAGAACAGGGGGGGAGCATTGGGGGGAGGGGAGAGCACTGAGGGGAGAGCACTGGAGGGGAAAGAACAGGGGGAGAGAGGAGAGCACTGGGGGAGAGCACTGGGGGGAGTGAAGGGCACGGGGGGGGAGAGCACTGGGGAGAGAGGAGAGCACTGGGGGAGAGCACTGGGGGGAGTGAAGGGCACGGGGGGGGGAGAGCACTGGGGGGAACAGGGGCGGAGAGCACTGGGGGGGAAAGCACTGGGATGGTGGCTAGAGAAGGATGGGGAGAGCTGGAGAGCAGCAAGAACAGGGGAGGAGAAAACTGGGGGGGGGGCAGGAGAGTGTGGTGGTGGTGGAGAAGAGCACTGGGGGGGGCAGGAGAGTGTAGTGCTGATGGAGACCACTGGGGGGGGCAGGAGAGTGTGGCGGTGGAGAAGAGCACTGGGGGGAGGCAGGAGAGTGTGGTGGTGGAGGAGAGCACTGGAGGGGGGCAGGAGAGTGCGGTGGTGGAGGAGAGCACTGGGGGGGCAGGAGAGTGCGGTGGTGGAGGAGAGCACTGGGGGGGGCAGGAGAGTGCGGTGGTGGAGGAGAGCACTGGGGGGGCAGGAGAGTGCGGTGGTGGAAGAGAAGAGCACTGGGGGGGCAGGAGAGTGCAGCGGTGGCGGAGAGCACTGGGGGGGCAGGAGAGTGCGGTGGTGGAAGAGAAGAGCACTGGGGGGGGGCAGGAGAGTGCGGTGGTGGAAGAGAGCGGGGGGGGGCAGGAGAGTGTGGTGGTGGAGGAGAAGAGCACTGGGGGGGGCAGGAGAGTGCGGTGGTGGAGGAGAGCACTGGGGGGGGGCAGGAGAGTGCAGTGGTGGAAGAGAGCAGGGGGGGGGGGTCAGGAGAGTGTGGTGGTGGAGGAGAGCACGGGGGTCAGGAGAGTGCGGGGGTGGAAGAGAAGAGCAGGGGGGGCAGGAGAGTGCGGTGGTGGAGGAGAGCACTGCAGCCCCCCCCTCGAACCTCCTATCCAGGCACTGTAGCACAGGATGGGCATCTACTCCTGTGTATCACAGCGCTGGATGGCTGTGTTCTGCGGCCGCTCTATAACACAGTTCCGCCTCCCCCAGACCGGCTCATGTGATAGGCGGAGCGTTGATTCTCTCTACTATCACATGAGCCGGTCTGGGGGGGGCGGGACTGTGTTACAGAGCGGCCGCCGAACACAGCCATCCAGCGTTGTGATACACAGGAGCGGAGAGCGGACTCGAAAAAAAAAAAAGTGGTGCAGCATGGCGGCGGCGGCACCTTGGGGATTCCAGGGGGGGGCACTTGACCCCCCTTGCCCCCTGCTGCGGACGCCCATGCCCACAGTAAAGGAATGGACAGAAATAGTTAAAGATACGATAAAGAAAGAGGAATATATATATATAGGAAAAGAGGTAACCATGGGAAATTTGTAAGAATATGGGGAAAGTGGTGTGAGAGGTGAGCAAGAGCGAAAGGGGCGTAAGGTTTATGGATGGAGGAGAGAGTGAACAAGGGGTTGGGAGGTGGGAGGGCTAAAGGAATGAGAACACTGTTTAATTATTTTTATTTTTATTTTTTTCTCTTTTCTTGGTATGTTGTTGATATAGTTGTGTATTTAATATCTCCGGGTGGGGGAATTGGGGGTGTAGAGGTCCGATGGGGAAGGAGGGTATGGGTGGGGGAGGGTAGGGATGTATGTATGTATGGGAAATCATTGTATATATTTTTTTGGTTGTATCTTTTAATTTGAATACAAATAAAATAAAAAAGATTTGAAGTTAAAAAAAAAAATATGAAATGAAAGCTGAATTAAACTTTCAGTTTAAGTCTGCTAAATGAAAACTGACCTTATTTGGTCTTGGCACAAAATATAAGACTGGTGAAGAACCTAATGACTTGGTGATGCATGGTGATGGCATCATGTTGTGGAAATAACTTTCATCAAGGGGGAATGGAAAACTGATTAGGATTAAGACAAAGTTGGAGAAAAACCTAAGATTTGAGACTGGGGCAAAATGTCATTTTCAGTAGGGCAATGCCTCTAAACGCAGTCAATACACAGGAATGATTAAAACCCAAGAACACTATTTTTTTCAAGTGGTCTAGTCAAAACTTAGTCCTCAATCCAATTTGGACATGAAAGTGAGACATGAAAATAGCTTTTTACCAATTAGACCTATTAATCCTGACAGAGCTAAAACAACTGCACTGTCAAGAAAAAAAATGTTAGGATTAAGCAGCTGTGATTGCATCCAGAAGTGGTTCAACCACGTACACTCAGTATTCACATAGGTGCCCACTATAGAGATATCAGCATTTTAAATATTTCATTGTGCAATTGAAAAGGAAAAAAATGGTCTACCAGTGAAAGCCTTAAAGGAAACCTCCAGGACTACTTTGCAATGGGACCCCTTCCACACCACATGGCTAAAATGTTGGTTTTGTCTATACCTCTAGATAAAACCAGCATTTAACCATTGAAGTGTGGAGGGGGACCCAATGCAAAGGTAAGGCCGCGTACACATGGGCGGACTGTCTGAGCGGACTTGGTCCGCTGAAACGTGTTTCAGCGGACAATCCGCTCGTGTGTGGGCTTCAGCGGACTTTTTCAGCGGACAGTCTGGGGGACTAAGTCTTTCGGAATTTCCGTAATATTGTCCGTCCAAACTTGGTTTCAGCGGACAGTCCGCTCGTGAGTAGGCAAGTTGGACGGACTAAGTATGGCGCATGCTCAGAAAGGATTTACACGGCCGAAGGTTGCATTGCAGTGTATTGGACGTCGTATTTCTAGTCCCGTCGTACGTGCTGTACACGTCATCGCGCAAGCTTTCAGCGGACTGTCTGTTCATCGTGTGTGGTCAAGTCCGTTCATTCAAAAGTAGGACGGACTGTCTGTCGGATTGTCGGACGGACTTCGTTGGGCGGACAATCCTCTCGTGTGTACGCGGCCTGACATTTTTTATTGGAGTTCCACTTTAAAGTTAAATAAGAAAAATCTTTTTTATATTATTTACCTTTTTTTTGTATTTATTTTTTGTTAAACTTTGTTAAACAGTATACAGTATTTTAAAGGATAACTACACATCTAAGCAACCTAAGCCTTACAACGCCCCTCTTTCCCCTCTCCGTCAAGCTACCGATGCATTTTTGTATTTATCTCTGGAACCATACAGAAGACGGAGCCTCTGACAGAGCTAAAACACTCTTGTCCTCTTCTAAACTTGTAGGACCATGTGCTTCTGCATATGCCTATTCTCTACAGACCCTAATATAAACGTCATTAACTTGCATGTAGACAGCATGTCCATTAAGGCCTACAGAGAAGAGATGCACATGGTCATACTCCCCTCAGAAGAGGACAGGTGAGCCATTGGTTGTAGGCTATAGTTCCTTGAATGGTTTACCCGTTAGGTTGAAGTAAGTAGAAGGGGGTACAGTTATAATAGGAGGAGAGAGGGGTGAGGGACTGTTGACCTTAACTTGTTTATAAGTACGGCTATCCTTTAGGTTAGGGTTTCCCAACCAGGGTTCCATTGAACCCGGCGGTTCCTGCAGAGGTTGCTAGGGGTTCCTTAAGCAATGGTTCATTTCTCCCACCCAGATAAGTTCCCACTGACAACATTGATCTTTTTAGCTATCTGTAAGGGGGTAATTCTTCCCAATGACCACAAGTGTAAGGAGCATTCTTCCCACTGACCATCACACTAATGTATCTTGTGTAGTGGGTATAGTGATTTTTAGCAGGGGTTCCCTGGGACTGGAAAGTTATTTCAATAGTTCCTCTGTGTTGCAAGGGTTGAAAAGGCTGCTTTAGGTAGAGCAGTGCCATGGGGCATTCAACAATTCACCAGTAAACTTACCAACCAAACTTTTTTACCTTGTAAAAAATGTTGGTTATTGAATATGGTGTAAATTACACAAAATAAATTGCAGACATTAGCTTTTCTCTTTCATTAATAAACCAATCCCATAAATGACATTGCTTGTATGATGTTAGTGCATGGTAGTGCCTTTCATGGTACCCCAATTTACACAGCATACAGTACATGTACATTGAGTTAAGAAAAAAATGGAAGTGTGCGGTTTGGGCCACACTGGGGTGTGCTAGCAGCCCATTCAAAA
This sequence comes from Lithobates pipiens, assembly GCF_037356315.1. Taxonomy (NCBI): domain Eukaryota; kingdom Metazoa; phylum Chordata; class Amphibia; order Anura; family Ranidae; genus Lithobates; species Lithobates pipiens. Next base: position 14,611,525 of record NW_027507785.1, read on the forward strand.
TGAATGGGAAACCTTATCACAGTGAACATTAGCACTTAACTTAAAGTGGTTGTAAACCCTCCGGGACCACTTTTACCTACAGGTAAGCCTAGATTAAGGCTTACCTGTAGGTGCAACAAATATCTCCTATACCTCCACGGTTTAGGAGATATTTGCAAAAGACTGTCACCGATGTCTACGGCGCATGCACCGCAGGCGCACTGAGCATGCCACTGCTAATGGCGATCATGGCATTAGTGGCGGCTCCCACGCGCATGCACAGGAGTGACATCATCGTGGCTCACAGTCCCAATGCCGGAGTTGCGATACCCAGATGTCACTCCGGGATAGATGGCGGTGATGGACGAGAAGAACGAGGGTCGCTTCGGGGGCTTCCATCTTGGGTAAGTTATTCATAATGAGCTAGTATGCTATGCATACTAGTTCATTATGCCCTTGCCTTACAGGGTGTGTTTTTTTGTTTTTTTCCTGCCTTTACTTCCTTTTTAAAACATTGGCATGTGTGTGACCTAGGCCCTAAATTTTTCACTACCGAAATCTTATTCTGCTACATTTTGCATAACTATAATGACTACAATGACATTGGATGATTAAAGCAGAACTTTACCCATAACAACTTGATACAAAATAATGTTATTTAGCAAGGAACATACATTCCACATTAATAAATAATCTACCAAAATTAGTGTGAACTGTAAATTTCCTCCAGCATTGTTTTCTGTTTCTTCTTGCTGGAGGCTGTCATTGTGCTGAAGCCAAGAGCCCCTGAGCAACAGTGAATCTTTAGGCTGTCAGCAGATTGGGCTCTACAATTTTGACACAGTGCTGGAAAATTAGAGAGCGACTGAGCATGTGTAGGGTAGTGTGAGACATTGTATTACTGGATTATAAACAGTATAGGCACTTATTTTGAATGTTTTACATGGCTATATCAGCAAAAGGGGCCAGCCTGAAGTGATCTAGCAGGACTTAATTTTCTGATTAAAGTTCCAATTTAATGAACATAAAGATGGTAAAGCTACTACAAAGAAATAATGAGTTGCGTATTATTTTGAATTTCCAAAGATATTCTGCAGGTTGCGTGTGATTCTTATTCTGAGAGCCTTGGTCCTTATGCCGTAGATCAGAGGGTTGACAGTAATAGATGTACTCATACCACTCATAGAGATGACGACATGGGCCGTGGCTGAGAGAGAAATGCTACTTAACCTGTACCTAAAGGCAATAAACATAGCGCCAACTAAAAATATGGACAAGGCAGTTACATGGGTCACCAACGTTTGGGCAGCTTTCTGAGAAGCTTCCCCGGGAAGTTTGAAACAAATGATAATCGTCCTTATGTAACAATAAATAATCACAAGCATGGGGATAATTGTGATGAACAAGGTCCATGTTATTCCATAGATATTATTAACTGTGATATCACCGCAAGAAAGCCGTAGGAGGGACATGGTCTCACAGTAGACATTGTTGATATTTACTGCGCAAAAAGTCAGCCTTGCTGTTAAAAAAACAACCCCACATATACCTATAAAAACAAAAACCCATATGGCCAGCAGTATCCTTTGACATGTCAAGTTGGTCATCAGAGTGGGGTACCTCAGAGGGTGACCCACCGCCAAATATCGATCATATGCTATAGCGGTGAAAGTAAAAACTTCAGCAGCTGCATAAGACTGCATGCAGAAGGCCTGAAATAGACATCCGGAGAGAGAAATAGTTGAATTTTTAGACAATAAGTCAATCAGCAGCTTGGGGAGGTAAGCCGAACTCCCAAACATCACATTGAGGACCAAGCCGCATATAAAGATGTACATCGGTTCATGCAAACTTTCCTCCCTCCAGGTTACATAGACAATCATTGAACTCACAACAAATGAAGTTGAATATACTGCAAAAGTCATCAGAGCGTATAAGAATCTAAATGATTCCATCTCAACAAGCCCCACAAGGATAAAATTGGTGTAGGTTGTTGATATGTTCTCCATGGACAGAATTGGAGATAGGCTTTATTTCTTGCAGCACACAGTAGACGAAACATAAGATTTTTTTTTTTTTCAATCGTGATAATATTAAGGAAACGAAAAGAAAAATGTTAATGTATGGATACTTTGGTTCCTGTTACGTTACTTTCCTCTTGAATTCTGTATATCATAAGATGAAAACATTCCAATCCAGCCAGGCATTTATAGCCCTCAGAAAGGTGAAGCTTTGCTTCGAATTAAGATGGCACCTTTGCATCATCTGCAACAAAGCCTTCCAGTGGGACCATTAGCTGTCACAGCTGGTGTCCTAATTAGTGTCAGAAATATATTTAGCCATGCATGTAAAGATGAACTTTGAAAAGGGAAAAAAAAAAATACAAACCTTCATTGAACAGCTTTAATAAAACAATTTCAATGGTATATTTAACAAGGAAACAAATAAGAGAAATGTATTGCTAGAGTCTACACACACTTTAACACACATGCCAACTGTACTATCACCAAATTGTATGCATTTATCCCTATATTTAAATAGCATGTTTCAGTGGTGGTAGGAACAGCTTGAGTAATGCATACAGTACCTTGCAAAAGTATTCACCCCCCTTGGCTTTTTACCTATTTTGTGACATTAGAGCTTTTAGTTCAATGATGTTCTCAGGGCTGTCTTTAATATTGATTGGACCCTGGGCAAAAAAAAATTTCGGGGCCCCCTCCCATGCAATTTCACTCTCCACCTGCTCTGAGACATTCAATAAATAGAAGCTGGACTTAAAATCAGTTTACTGTATCAGATTAGGCAGCAATTGTGATTGGTTGCCAGAGGTTACAGCATATCATTACTGCTTACTGACTGGTTGCTAGAAGTTACAGCACACATTACGGCTCACTGATTAGTTGCTAGAAGTTACAGCAAATGATTTCTGCTTGTTAATTAGTTGCCAGAGATTACTGTACAGTAATACTGCTCACTGATTGCTAGAGGTTACAGCACATCATCTTCTCACTGCAGGGAAGCATGATATACATATGAATGCCACCTTTATTTACATATCAATGCAGATGGCCACAGCTCTTTGCTTAGTAATGCCACTGCTATTTACATATGAATGCCAGTTATTTACATGAAAAACACATGGTCTACAGGTGAGTCATCTGTACACAACAACAGGGCTAAAACTTCAAGGGACAAGGAAATTTAAACTGGGATAGTTGGCAAGTATGAGGCAGCTGCTTTGGGCCCCACAACAATGACAGGGCCCAGGGCAGCTGCACCTTTTACCCTACCTTAAAGACGGCCCTGGATGTTCTTAATCTGAATTATATATGATGGATCAGAACACAATAGTTTAAGTTGGTAAAATAAAGTAAAATTTGAAAAATATATACATAAAACTATTTTTCATAACTAAAAAAATGATAATTGGCATGTGTGTATGTATTCACCCCCTTTGTTATGAAGCCCATAAAAAGCTCTGGTGCAACCAATTACCTTCAGAAGTCACATGATTAGTGAAATGATGTCCACCTGTGCGCAATCTAAGTGTCACATGATCTGTCATTACATATACATACCTTTTTGAAAGGCCCCAGAGGTTGCAACACCTAAGCAAGAGGCACCACTAACCAAACACTGCCATGAAGACCAAGGAACTCTCCAAACAAGTAAGGGACAAAGTTGTTGAGAAGTACAAGTCAGGGTTAGGTTATAAAAAATATCCAAATCTTTGATGATCCCTAGGAGCACCATCAAATCTATCATAACCAAATGGAAAGAACATGGCACAACAGCAAACCTGCGAAGAGAGCGGGCAAGGAGGGCATTAATCAGAGAGGCAGCGCAGAGACCCTGGAGACCCTGGAGGAGCTTCAGAGTTCCACAGCAGAGACTGGAGTATCTGTACATAGGACGACAATAAGCCGTACACTCCATAGAGTTGGGCTTAATGGCAGAGTGGCCAGAAGAAAGCCATTACTTTCAGAAAAAAACAAAATGGCACATTTTAGTTTGCAAAAAGGCATGTGGGAGACTCCCAAAATGTATGGAGGAAGGTGCTCTGGTCTGATGAGACTAAAATTAAAATTTTTGCCCATCAAAGAAAACGCTATGTCTGGCGCAAACCCAAGGTCAGGGCTGGCTTAGCCCTTCCTCCTCTGGGCTGGCCGCTCAGCTGTCGGCTAATTGCCATCTCTCTTCTCTTTCCACAGTTACCACCTGTTCCTGATGATGCTCGTCTGACCTGCCTATTTAAAGCCTTCCAGCTCACTCTTTCCTTTGCCTTTGCATGGTCACATCACAGGGAACCATCTCCTGCTGTTTATTTCAAGACTGGCTTGCTGACATCCCTCCTGGCTTCTATCATGCATGCAGTTGCTCACCTTGGATCCCTGATGTCTGGACTGGCTGATTACCTGATCTGGTTTATGAACTTTGGACTGGCTGACTACCCGATCTGGCTATGCTTGACTACGCTTTTTTCTATTTACCTTTTTATTTTTATTAATAAACAAGTGTGATTTGATTGTACTTCTGTCTCTGTCTGTTTCATGGTTCCTGACAGTACGCGAAGGCCATGAATTCAGAAGATACAGTCAATCCACTTGTTGGTAATATTTTTTCCAGATTGGATGAGCAAGATCACCGCATGGATCAGTTTGCCTTGACGTTACAAACGCTCCTGAATCGCACGGCTCTCCTGGAATCCCCCACAGTGGCTGCTCCAGTACAGCCTGAGTCACAGGCCATCCCTGCTGCTGCGCCAGTCTCTGTGCAGGCACCCGCCTCGAATATTACCTCTATAAGAGGTATGTCTGGTTCTGCTCCGCTTCCCCAGCGATTTGGGGGCAATTCCAGTTCAATGCAGAGGGTTTCTCAATCAGGTTGAGATATACTTCGAAATTCTGCCCCAGACGTTTCCCACGGACAGAAGCAAAGTAGGTTTTGTGATATCTTTGCTTTCTGAGAGAGCCTTGGCCTGGGCTAACCCTCTATGGGAGAAGCAAAAACCTGTTGTCTTGAGTTACCCTCAGTTTGAGGCCTCCTTTAAAAGGGTTTTTGATGTTCCCGCACGCTCCGCTTCTGCTGCCAAGTGCCTCATGTCCATCAAACAGAGTACGAGAACTGTTGCCGACTACGCCATTGAATTTCGTACTCTGGCAGCAGTGGTTTCTTGGAACAATGAGGCCCTTGTGGCTGCTTTTTCTCATGGTCTCTCGGATTCCATCAAGGATGAGATAGCAGCCCGAGATATACCCACTGAGTTGGAGAGCTTGATCTCGTTTGCCATCCTCATTGACTCCAGACTCAGAGAAAGACTTTCTCTTAAGGAGCGCTTGTGGAAGCCTCCTGTACGTTTGCCTCCGAGCTTTGTAGTCCCACCCATGCCTCTTGGTACCGAGTTCGTCAGTGAAGATGAACCCATGCACCTGGGCTTCACACGTCTCTCTGCGGATGAGAGAGCCTTTAGGAGGAGGGAGAGATTGTGCCTTTATTGTGGACAGGCAGGTCACTTTTTGAAGTCTTGTCCTACCCGTCCAGGGAACGCCCGAACCTTGAGGTCCTGTTATGGACAGACCTTAGGTGGCGTTGTTTCGTCCCCAGTTATCCAGAAGGATAAGCCCCTGGTTTTGGTTACCCTTTCTTGGGCTGAGTCGTCCATCGAGATACAGGCGCTAATCGACTCTGGGGCTGCAGGCCTGTTCATTGATGCTGCATTTGTTTCGCAGCACTCGATTCTGCTGCAGCTGCGTGACACTCCACTTGCCATTGAGGCTCTTGACGGGAGACCTTTACAGCCTGCCCATGTGACTCATGAGACGGTTCCATCGTCCATGGCCGTAGGGGCTCTTCACCATGAGATAATCTAATTCCAAGTTATTTCCTCACCCAGATTTCTGCTGGTTATTGGTTATCCTTGGTTACAGAGGCACAACCCCTCGTTTGATTGGCTCCGTGCTGAGGTTCTCTTCTGGTCACCACAATGCAGTGAGACATGCTTCCTGAAGGTATCCAAGGTCCTGTGTACCGCTTTACTCCCCTCCCTGCCGGAGGAGTACCGTGATTTTGGCGATGTCTTTGATAAAGGTCAAGCCGGTAGTTTGCTTCCACACCGGTCTTATGATTGCGCAATTGACCTTCAACCTGGTGCCATACCTCCTCGTGGCCGGGTTTACCCTTTGTCGGTCTTGGAGGATAAGACCATGGAGGAGTATGTTGCTGATGCACTTTCTCGAGGTTTCACCAGCAAGTCCTCATCTCCTGCTAGTGCTGGTTTCTTCTTTGTGAAAAAGAAGAGTGGTGAACTGAGACCTTGTATAGATTATAGGGGTCTCACTCGTGTCACGATTAAGAATGCCTACCCGATTCCATTGATTACAGAATTATTTGACCGCCTCAAGGGAGCAACGGTTTTCACAAAGCTTCACCTGAGAGGGCCATACAATCTTGTGCGCATTAACCGGTTCCCGACCAGCGCACGCCGATGTACGTCGGCAGAATGGCACAGGCAGGCATATTGGCGTACAGGTACGTCCAATCTTCAATGCCACCCTGCCATCGCGAGCACGCCGCTGGTGGCACGCTCGCATGCCGGTCCGGACCCCCGTGAGTCCGGTCGCGGGTCCCGCGGACTCTATTGCCGCGGGCATACCCGCGATCGCCTCACTGGACGGCTGAATGGAGAAATGCCGTTGTAAACAGCATTTCTCCATTCTGCCTAGCAACTAGTGACGCTGATCTCTGCTCCATGTGATTGGAGCAGAGATCAGTGTTCACTAAATGAAAGCCCAACCCCCACAGTTAGTAACACACCCCTAGGAACACTTAACCCCTATACTGCCACCCACTGGTTAACCCTTTCACTGCCAGTGTCATTTACACAGGAATCACTGCATTTATATAGCAGTGATTGATGTATAACTGACAATGGTCCCAAAAATGTGTAAAAAATGTCCGATGTGTCCACCATAATGTCGCAGTCACAATAAAAATCGCTGATCGCCGCCATTACTAGTAAAAAAAATAATAATAAAAAATGATTAATAAAAATGCCATAAAACTATCCCTATTTTGTAAATGCTATAACTTTTGCGCAAACCAATCAATAATCGCTTATTTTTTTATTTTGCGATTTTTTTTACCAAAAATATGTAGAAGAATACGTATCGGCCTAAACTGAGGGAAAAAAAACGTTTTTTTATATATTTTTGGGGGATATTTACTATAACAAAAAGTAAAAAGTAATGCGTTTTTTTCAAAATTGTCGCACTATTTTTGTTTATAGCGCAAAAAATAAAAACCGCAGGGGTGATCAAATACCACCAAAAGAAAGCTCTATTTGTGGGAAAAAAGGACGTCAATTTTGTTTGGGAGCCACGTCGCACAACCGTGCAATTGTCAGTTAAAGCGACCCAGTGCCGAATCGCAAAAAGAGGTCTGGTCTTTGACCAGCAAAATGGTCCGGTCTGTAAGTGGTTAAGGAGGACGACGAGTGGAAAACTGCGATTAATACCAGAACAGGCCATTATGAATACCTGGTAATGCCTTTTGGACTTTGTAACGCCCCAGCAGTTTTCCAGGAATTTATTAACGATGTCCTCCGAGATTTGTTGCAATTGTGTGTGGTGGTTTATCTCGATGATATCCTCATATTTTCCAAGTCCCTGGAGAGCCACCACACAGATGTCGGTCATGTACTTCAGAAAATAAGGGAGAACAATCTCTATTGTAAACTGGAGAAGTGCGAGTTCCATCGTGAACAGGTTACATTCCTGGGCTATGTCATTTCCACTGCTGGTTTTTCGATGGACCCAGAGAAACTGTCGGCAGTCCTACAGTGGGTTTACGTCCTCTGCAGCGTTTCCTGGGCTTTGCCAACTACTATCGGAAGTTTATTCCTAACTTCTCGTCTCTGGTCAAGCCTGACTGATATGACCAGAAAGGACGGTAACCCACAGAGTTGGTCTCCGGAGTCCATTAAGGCCTTTGAGACTCTCAAGGCTGCCTTTGTTTCTGCTCCTGTGTTGGCACATCCTGATCCTACGTTGCCTTTTATCCTAGAAGTTGATGCTTCTGAGACTGGAGTTGGCGCCCTTCTGTCGCAACGTTCTAACTCTGAGAGCGCTATGCATCCGTGTGGCTACTTTTCCAAGAAATTGTCACCTGCTGAGTGCAATTATGAGATTGGTGACAGAGAGCTGTTGGCGATCATTTTAGCCCTGAAAGAATGGAGACATCTCCTTGAAGGTACCACTGTGCCCGTTCTTATTCTTACTGACCATAAGAACCTTACATTCTTGTCTGAGGCTAAGCGACTCTCTCACAGAAGGGCGCAATGGGCTCTTTTCTTGTCGAGCTTTGATTACATTGTCTCATTCTTACCCGATACTAAGAATGTAAGGGCTGAACTGACATATGTGGGAGGGGCGTGACCTGATGGAGGAGGAGGAGGCTGCGTGCGTGTGAGTGAGCTGGTGTCTCGCTCTCCCCTCCCTACCCCCACAATGAGCGATGTCTTCCCCCGTCAGCCCGGCCTACATACAGGCGGATAGCAGTCCGGAAAACTGACGCCACGGCCGGACCGATACTTTCTTTCTCCCCCCTGCCTGCCTTCCCGCCGAGCGGCGGTGATCGAGACTCAGTGGTTGCAGGTGGAACCGCGGTTGGGACAGCTCCTTCCTTGCCTCCTGCTGGTGCGGCTTGATTTGAGAGCCGAAGAGACCCGAGACCCGCGCGCTGGGACCGGAGAAGCGGTGGGAGGAGCGAGTTCTCTGCCTGTATCGTCTATGCACCGCAATAGTACCACAACAGGAGAGGCAGACAGGTGATCTGAGGAGGCTGATGTGAGAAAGAGCTGAGAGAAGTGGAATAGCTTTGCTTTAAACAGGGTGGTGAATGTGTACCGTCCAGTGAACTGTGAATTGTGATCAATATACTGCATGTTGTGGAGGGAAGTTGAACAGATCCATAAACTCCCACCCTTTATCCCTGCTTGCTTGACACCTCTCCTCTTCCTCAGCCCTGACAATTAAGTATTTTTGCTTAAGAGATAACACTGAGAACTGGCCCTTTTGGAGGAGTTGCTAGGCTGTATTAAAGAGCCTGTTTGTGTCTATATCACTGGGTGGAGTTGACTTTAACTGAATTCACTTGGACCTACTGAGGCATTGTCGCCCCCCAGGGTTTGATCCATTCTGGGGCAATATAGCAGGCTACAAAAGCTATCACGAGATATCTTGCAACTGAACCAAATAGATAAGTCATTATACATTTTGGGAGAAGATAAAGGCGAAGAAAAGATATCTGTCATATTGTATATGCTCTTCCTTTCCCCCCCTTTTTTTTCTCTTTTTTTATGCAGTCGGCTGAAGGGCAGTTGGCATACTATTCTGGTTAGACCTGGGGGCGAGAAGGAAACTGTTTATATTTATCTTGAATATTATTTCTAGAACAAAGGCAAAGCCACCATGCCGTCGCACCGTGCGACTAAAGCAAGCCAAGCGTCTGCGGCCGCAAAATTAGAAAAATATGCCCACAACCCTGGCCAGGGCCTCAGCCAGTCTCCCCCGAAGGGCATCCAACAGGGACAGCAAAACTAGACTAATAGGCTATCAGGTGCCAAGGGCACTAGGAAAAGCTATGGGCCAAACCATCCCCCGATGGTATCGGAAGGAGGTGAAGATGGGGAGAGTTTCCAGGGTCAGGCCACTGCTGTAAGCTCGGAAGGGGCATTTGGGATACTCGGGGAGGGGCCTCAAGGAGTATTGGAATCTGAACCTGAGCCAACGCTAAAGGAGGTACTGATGGCAGTCAATTCATGTAGAGAATCCCTAGGAGGAATGAGCACCCAACTTATAACCATTCAAGAGGAATTATCCTACGTTAGACAGGATATCCAAAAGGTTCAGGAAAGGACCACAGTCTTAGAGGACCGGGTTGGTCAGGTTGAGGATGATCTGGCTCCTCTGATACGGGAGATTAGGTCTATGCAAGCACAGTTAACTAAACAGGAAAATAAATTAGACGAAATGGAGAACAAGAGGAGAAGGAAGAATATCCACATAGTGAGTTTGCCAGAATATTGCAAAGGTTCAGATTCCATAGCTTTTCTAGAGAAATGGTTTGGAGACATGTTTGGACAGGATATTCTTTCACCATTCTTTGCTATTGAAAGGGCACATAGAGTCCCCGCAAGACCTCCACAAACTGGAGCCCCTCCAAGACCGTTTCTGGCTAAATTATTGTCTTATAAAGATAAAGAGTTTATCACACGTAAAGCTAGAGAAATGGGCAAGATTGTATATAATGGCTCTCGTGTATCGATTTTTCCGGATTTTTCTCCAGATCTTCAAAAAAGGAGAGCCAAATTTGGGGAAGTAAAGCGGAAACTTCGTCAAATAAATGTGACTTATGCTTTGCTGTACCCAGCAAGATTACGGTTAAATGCCCCTGAGGGGGCTATAATATTTGACAACCCTAGAGGTGTTGAGGATTGGTTGGAGTCCCATCCCCAGAGTCTATAGCAATGTTATGTTACTGTTATGCCTGTTTTCTTCTTTGGTCTTTTCCCCCCTTCCCTCTCCTTTTCTTCCTTTGGGAGGAAAGGGGGGGGGAGGGAAAAATGTGGGTTCACTTTGTGGTAATGGAGGGAGGGAGGGAGGGTGGGATAATCGGTAAGAAAAATATTGTCCTTACTACTGGAGGGGGAGAGAAGGGAGAGGGGAGGGTGAGATAAAGAAGGAGGGGAACGGTACGCACGATACCCCTTTCTATAGGGAGTCTAGCGGGCTGATCTCTTTCCATGTTTGCTGTATGGGATTTATTTTGTGTTTGGGTTTTTTTTGGGAAGGGAGGGGTGGAGGGGGGAGGGCGAGAGAAGGGGGTTAATCCCCGGAAGAATGATGTGGAAAGTTTTACAAGTAAGGTGTGTATGGGAAGGTCACATTAGAAGGCCCCAAGTGGTGCCTAGAGAGGCAATGGGAGAAGTGTGTGAGTTGGGTGGTGGGTATGATTGGAGAGAAGGGAGGGTGATGTATATAAGGGTTGGTTGGTATGTAAGGTGTAGAGAAGAGTGGAAGAAGCACATTCAAATAAGTGGAGCACTACATAAATCACATTTAATCACAATGAAACAATGGGAAATTGGTAGCCACAAAAGTTTAATAAAATTGAATAATAAAGGTGGGTTACACAAACTTTATAATAGGTATAAGCACTATAAGTATTAATGAGTGAACCTACAGTGTTAAGAGGGAGAAGTTTCACCCTATATTCCTGGAATGTTAGAGGTCTGGGAGATTTGAGGAAAAGGACAGCGGTCAAGTTAATGGCTAAGTCACATGGGGTAACGTTCCTCTGCTTACAGGAGACACACTTTACAAACGCTTCTATCTCGCAGTTGGGTTGGGGGGAGTTCCCTATTCAATACCATTCAGTCCATACCTCCTTTTCTAGGGGGGTTAGCATTTTGATCAAAGCAGGGACACCCTTTAACTGTCTCCAGGCTAAGATTGATGAGCAGGGGAGGTATATTTTTTTATATGGTAAAATAGAGGAAAAGATTCTGATCCTGGCCAATATCTATACACCACCACCCTTTTCTATGGATATTTTATATGAACTGGTTGAGTTTGTGTTGGATAAGCTGGGAGTCCCATTAATAGAAATGGGGGATTTTAATATGGTTATCGATAAAATAACGGACAGGTTTCCTAACGGGAGGATACAACAAGGGGGTATAACTGAAAGTCGCCTATCGCAGTTTATGGGAGAAATGGGTCTGAAGGATCTTTGGAGAACCCAGAATCCAAAATCCCGGTTTTTCTCGTGCTTCTCTACTACACACTCAACCTTGTCAAGGATAGACATGATCTTGGGGAACGATGAGGCAACTGCACTAGTAAGTAAAATAAAATACATGCCAAGAAGTCTTTCCGACCATTCAGCAAAGATAGCCTCTCTGGACATAGGCAAGGGAAATCAGTACCGAGGGTGGAGATTTAGTCCCCCATGGCTGGAGCTTATGGGAGAACCAAAAGAAGTACTTAATGCATTAAGAGAATATGTAGATCTGAATACGGGCACGGCTTCGCCGGGGATTGTATGGGACACACTAAAGGCCTACCTTCGAGGCCTCCTGATACAGCAGATCTCTAAAATAAAAAAAAACAATCTAGGGAAAGGGAAGAACTTGCCTCAAAGAGAGTGGTAAACCTAGAAATCCAGTATATAAAGGCCCCAACACCTGATAACTTGGGACAATGGTTAAAAGCGCAGCCGGAATATCATCACATAATGCTAGAGAAAGCTGAAAATAAATATATATTCCAGAAACAACTAGCATTTGGGGAAGATGATAGGGTTGGACGAATGCTAGCACACTTAGTGAAAACAAACTCACCACCACCTATGGTGCCAAGGATTAGTATAGCAGAGGGTAGGATATCCACAGACAAGTTAGACATACTAGAGAGATTTAGAGCCTACTATGAGGATTTATATCACTCTAACCAGGCAGAGAAGGGGGAGGAAATGGATGCATTTTTTAGGGCACTGACAATCCCTTGCCTCTCTAAGGAAGATAGTGCTACCCTCGATGGCCCTATAACGCTGGAATAGATCCAGAGTATTGTGCAGGAAATGACTGGTCAAAAAGCCCCAGGCCCAGATGGCCTCCCGGTGGAGGTCTACAGCCACCTTGGCGAGGTGCTAATCCCGGAACTGTTAAAAGTTTTTAATTGGGCGATAAGAAAAGGGGAGCTTCCCTCTTCAATGATGGAATCCACTATAATAGTGATACCGAAAGAAAACAAAGACCCCCTTAACCCCTCCTCATATAGACCCATCTCTTTATTAAACCTGGATGTAAAGATATTGGCAAAGGTCTTGGCGGCTAGATTAAACAGAGTGATAGAAAAGCTCATCCATCCTGATCAATCAGGCTTTATTCCTGGTAGATCTACAAGCATAAACATAAGACGGGTTTATTTAAACCGTCAAATACCAGTGGACGGAGATGGTCAGAGAGCTGTTCTCTCTTTGGATGCCGCCAAGGCCTTTGATACTTTTTTTTTTTTTAACAAAAAGGTTGGTCTTTATTAGTAAAAGAGCAAAGCAATTACAAGCAGTATATGAAATAGTATACAGCACAGATGCAAGGTATGACACATAACAGAGCGAAACACCACAGATCCAGTCAGCAGATCAATACCAAAGTCATACCCCCAGATAAGGGACAATAGAAAGAAGATAAAACAAGATCGGTTACTCTGCAGAACCCACCCACGGTTGCCATACCCTTGTAAATTTTTGCGGGCAGCCCCTACTAGCATAAGTCAATTTATACATAGGTAGTACAGCATCTACAGCCTTTTCCCAGGCCCTCCTAGTAGGTGGAAGAGGCGAGATCCACTTGAGAAGAATTAGCTTTTTGGCATAGAATAGTAATAACGAGATCAAAGTTTTGGTGGGTCTGGGCCTCTGTATATCATCATGTATGGCCAGGAGAGCCAGCTCAGCCGTCAGTGGGACACTCAGCTGGAGCCGCTCATTAATACAGTCCATCACCGCAGACCAATACTGCAAGATACGTGGACACGTCCAGAACATATGCAAGAAGGAGCCCTCACAGGAGCGGCATCTAGGGCAGAGCGGAGACCTGTCCGGATACACTCTGTGTAGCCTCTGAGGCGTGAAGTGTATCCTATGTAAGACCTTCGTTTGTATCAACCGATCCTTAGAAGATACAGTGGTGTGAAGAAGTGTTTGCCCCCTTCCTCATTTCCTGTTCCTTTGCATGTTTGTCACACTTAAGTGTTTCGGAACATCAAACCAATTTAAACAATAGTCAAGGACAACACAAGTAAACACAAAATGCAATTTGTAAATGAAGGTGTTTATTATTAAAGGTGAAAAAAATCCAAACCATCATGGCCCTGTGTGAAAAAGTGATTGCCCCCCTTGTTAAAACATACTATAACTGTGGTTGTCCACACCCGAGTTCAATTTCTCTAGCCACACCCAGGCCTGATTATTGCCACACCTGTTCACAATCAAGGCATCACTTAAATAGGAGCTGCTTGACACAGTAAGGTCCACCAGAAGATCCTTAAAAGCTACACATCATGCCGAGACCCAAAGAAATTCAGGAACAATTGAGAAAAAAAGTAATTGAGATCTATCAGTCTGGAAAGGGTTATAAAGCCATTTCCAAAGCTTTGGGAATCCAGCGAACCACAGTGAGAGCCATTATCCACAAATGGCGAAGACATGGAACAGTGGTGAACCTTCCCAGGAGTGGCCGGCCGCCCAAAATTACCCCAAGAGCGCAGCGACGACTCATCCAAGAGGTCACAAAAGACCCCACAACAACGTCCAAGGAACTGCAGGCCTCACTTGCCTCAGTTAAGGTCAGCGTTCATGCCTCCACCATCAGGAAAAGACTGGGCAAAAATGGCCTGCATGGCAGAGTTCCAAGGAGAAAACCACTGCTGAGCAAAAAGAACATCAAAGCTCGTCTCAATTTCTGCACAACACATCTTGATGATCCCCAAGACTTTTGGGACAACATTCTGTGGACCGATGAGACAAAAGTGGAACTCTTTGGAAGGTGTGTGTCCAAGTATATCTGGCGTAGAAGGAACACTGCATTTCATAAAAAGAACATTATACCAACAGTAAAATATGGTGGTGGTAGTGTGATGGTCTGGGGCTGTTTTGCTGCTTCGGGACCTGGAAGACTTGCCGTGATAAAAGGAACTATGAATTCTGCTGTCTACCAAGAGATCCTGAAGGAGAATGTCCGACCATCTGTTCGTGTACTCAAGCTGAAACGAACTTGGGTTCTGCAGCAGGACAATGATCCTAAACACACCAGCAAGTCCACCACTGAATGGCTGAAGAAAAACAAAATGAAGACTTTGGAGTGGCCTACCCAAAGTCCTGACCTGAATCCTATTGGGATGTTGTGGTATGACCTTAAAAAGGCCGTTCATGCTCGAAAACCCTCTAATGTAACTGAATTAGGACAATTCTGCAAAGATGAGTGGGCCAAAATTCCTCCAGGACGCTGTAAAAGCCTCATTGCACGTTATCGCAAACGCTTGGTTGCATTTGTTGCTGCTAAGGGTGGCCCAACCAGTTATTAGGTTTAGGGGGCAATCACTTTTTCACACAGGGCCATGATGGTTTGGATTTTTTTCACCTTTAATAATAAACACCTTCATTTACAAATTGCATTTTGTGTTTACTTGTGTTGTCCTTGACTATTGTTTAAATTGGTTTGATGTTCCGAAACACTTAAGTGTGACAAACATGCAAAGGAACAGGAAATGAGGAAGGGGGCAAACACTTTTTCACACCACTGTATTAACAGCCTAACACTCTCTTCCAGGCAGTCCTCCCAGTCCTCCCTATCTAAGGCCTTTGATACTTTAGAATGGAGCTACTTATGGAGAGTTTTGGAAGAATTCCACGTGGGACCAGTATTTATAAAATGGGTAAAAATGTTGTATAGATCCCCGGAAGCAAGGATAAGAATAAACAATGACAGCTCGGTTGGGATTCGACTGAAGAGAGGTATGAGGCAGGGGTGTCCTCTGTCTCCCCTCCTGTTTGCTATGGCGATCGAACCCTTGGCCGTGTCCCTTAGATCAAATGTGGGGATAAAAGGATTTAGGAGAGGGGAGGAGGAAGAAAAAATAGTACTATTTGCAGATGACCTCCTTCTGCTTCTTGGAGATGTACAGAACTCAATAGGGGAAGTAATGTATAGAATTAAAAATTTTGGGGACCTCGCGGGATTAAAGATAAATTGGGGGAAATCTTCTATACTACCAATTGATCCCCTGGATAGTCCTTTACCCCGAGAAGCTGCACATTTCCAGATAGCGAGTCAAATGAAATATCTGGGTATTTGTATCACCAAAGATCCCAAAAAGTACATAGTGAATAACTTGGCTCCATTATTATCTAAATTTAAGGATAAAATTAACATCTGGAAGAAACTTCCTTTATCGGCAGCAGGCCGATGTAACTTAATTAAAATGATATTCCTACCGCAACTTTTGTATGTTTTACATAATTCTCCAATATGGATCTACAAGAAATGGTTCTATAAGGTGGATTCCATATTTAGAGAATTGATTTGGAAAGGGGGCCAAGCGCATATCAGCTTAAAAACCGTGCAATTTCCAAGCAATGAAGGGGGAGTGGCACTCCCACACCCATTTAGTTATTTTCTAGCGGCTCAGCTACAACATCTGGCTGGAGAGGGCATAGAGGATGGTGGACGAAAAAATAATACTCCCCTTGAACAATTTCTCGGTAGAACGTTGGTAGTGGCACTAGAGTCAGGGATTTCCATGCAAAGTATTCCTACTCTAGGGTTGATGACAAAGGTGTGAGAAACAACCAAAAGAATACTGGGATATAGGGGGTTTACGGAGTACTCCCCCCTATGGGCTAATAACAAGTTGGGCGAGATACAAAAAATAGGGCAAATAAGGGAATGGGAAAGAAGTGATATAAAGTTTATCCACCAGATTTACAAGAATGATAATTTGAAAGAATTTCAAGAATTAAGGGATTAGTTTGCAATCCCGAAAAAGTCCTTTTTTAGATATTTGCAGGTTAGACACGCTCTCGAAAAACAGTTCGGGGAGGTCGCAATAGAATGGTGTGAGATACCAGTAATTAAGGATATATTGCGAGTAAAATCGGGGAAAGGGTTAATATCTAAAACCTATGTAAATTTGTGTAAGAAGACTCAGGTAAGAACGCAGGAGCAACCATATAGAAAGAAATGGGAAATAGATGTGGGAAGTATCTCGGAAGATCAATGGGAGAGGATCCTTGAGCTGGCACCTTGGGTGTCCCTTTCTTCATCCCAAAAGCTTTCTCATTTATTTTTATTGTACAGAGCATATTACACTCCCAAGAGGCTCTTTCTGTTTGGTCGAAGGCAAGACGCTTCTTGCCCTAGGTGTGGAAGAACAGAAGGAGATATGATACATATGTTCTGGAGATGCCCCAAGCTATATCGGTACTGGAGGGAGGTAATGGAGATAATTACTCAGGTATTCGAGATGGCAGTAGAGGTGGAACCCCTGGGGTGTGTATTGGGTTGGATTGAGGGAGGTAGCGACCCTAAAGGCACCAAACTAGCAAAATTAAGGTGCCTCTTTCAAGCTAGGAAACTTATAGCCCAGAAATGGCAGTCCTCTACACCCCCTACTAGTGGAGAGTGGGTGCAGAATATGAACAGGGTTGTCCTCAAGGAAAGGGTAGCATATATAAGACAGGGTAGTATTAAAAAATTAGATAAGATTTGGAAGTAGCTGCCTGTCCCGTGTGCTCAGAGTAAGACTCCACGACACCTTCCAGTGGGCCTCCTACAACCCATACCCAATGGAGAGAGGCCCTGGACTCACCTGTCTATGGATTTAATTGTGGAATTGCCCAACTCCCAGGGCAACACTGTTATCCTTATGGTGGTTGACCGGTTCTCAAAGATGTGTCTTTCACTTACATGGGCTATCCAAGGTGATTGTCTCGAATAGGGGCAGTCAGTTTGTCTCCCGGTTCTGGCGAGCCTTTTGTGCACAGTTAGGAATCCAGCTTGCGTTCTCTTCTGCATATCACCCGCAGCCTAATGGGGCCGCAGAACGAGCCAATCAGTCCTTGGAGCAATTCCTACGTTGTTATATTTCTGACCATCATAACAACTGGTCTGACCTATTACCTTGGGCAGAGTTTGCTCACAACAGTGCCTTGAATTCTGCCTCCTGATTGTCTCCATTTGTGGCGAATTATGGTTTCCCACCTTCCATGTTGCCTGACTCGTTTGTTCCGCAGAGTATTCCTACGTTAGAGGAGCATCTCCGTGGTCTTCGTTCCACTTGGGTACAAGTCCAGGAGGCTTTGCGTCATGCTAATGATAGGTACAGACTCCATGCTGACCGCAGACGCCTGCCTGCGCCTTCCTACCAGGTTGGGGACAGGGTCTGGCTGTCATTTCGCAACCTCCGGCTTCGTGTTCCCTCACTAAAGTTTGCACCTTGGTTATTGCGCCTTTCCGTATCCTTCACAGGATTAACCCAGTAGCTTACGCGTTGGACCTTCCTCCTAGTATGCGCAATCTCAAATGTGTTTCATGTCTCCTTATTGAAACGGTTGGTCTGTAACCGATTTACCACCTCGGTGCCACGTCTCACCCTATTCCGGTTGAGAACCATGGGGAGTATGAGGTACAATCCATTGTTGACTCCCGTAGGTTCCGTGGGCGCATGCAGTACCTGGTGCATTGGAAGGGGTACGGTCCGGAGGAACGCTCCTGGGTTTCATCCTCTGACGTACATGCCCCTGTCCTCCTACGCGAGTTCCATAGACATTTTCCGCTCAAGCCTGGTGGTCCTCCGAGGGAGAGGGGTCATTGAGGGGGGGGTACTGTCAGGGCTGGCTTAGCCCTTCCTCCTCTGGGCTGGCCGGTCAGCTGTCGGCTAATTGCCAGCTCTCTTCTCTTTTTACAGTTACCAACTGTTCCCGATGATGCTCGTCTGACCTGCCTATTTAAAGCCTTCCAGATCACTCTTTCCTTTGCCTTTGCGTGGTCACATCACAGGGAACCATCTCCTGCTGTTTGTTTCAAGACTGGCTTGCTGACATCCCTCCTGGCTTCTATCCTGCTTGCAGTTGCTCTCCTTGGATCCCTGACGTCTGGACTGGCTGATTACCCGATCTGGTTTATGAACTTTGGACTGGCTGACTACCCGATCTGGCTACTGGACTCTGGCTATGCTTGACTATGCTTTTTTCTATTTACCTTTTTATTTTTATTAATAAACAAGTGTGATTTGATTGTACTTCTGTCTCTGTCCGTTTCATGGTTCCTGACACCCAACACATCACATCACCCAAAGAACACCATCCCCACTATGAAACATGGTGGTGGCAGCATCATGCTGTAGGGATGTATTTCAGGAGTCGAGACTGGGAAACTGGTCAGAGTTGAGGGAAAAATGGATGATGCTAAATACAGGGATATTCTTGAGAAAAACCTATACCACTCTGTGTGTGATTTGAGGCTAGAACGGAGGTTCACCCTCCAGCAGGACAATGACCCCAAACACACCGCTAAAGCAACACTTGAGTGGTTTAAGGGGAAACATGTAAATGTGTTGGAATGGCCTAGTCAAAGTCCAGACCTCAATCCAAGAGAAAATCTGTGGTCAGACTTAAAGATTGCTGTTCACAAGCGCAAACCATCCAACTTGAAGGTGCTGGAGTAGTTTTGCAAGGAGGAATGGGCAAAAATCTCAGTGGTAAGATGTGGAAAGCTAATAGGAGATTTATCCAAAGCAACTTGGAGCTGTGATAGCCGCAAAAGGCGGCTCTACAAAGTATTGACTTTAGGGGAGTGAATAGTTATGCACATTGACTATTTCTATTATTTTGTCCTATTTGTTGTTTGCTTCACAATATAAAAAAAAAACATCTTCAAAGTTGTTGGCATGTTCTGTAAATTAAATGATGCAAATCCTCAAACAATCCATGTTAATTCCAGGTTGTGAGGCAACAAAACATGAAAAATGCCAAGGGGGGTGAATACGTTTGCAAGGCACTGTAGATGGCTGCAAACATGGTGCTTTTCCGCAGTAGGGCACAACAACTGGATCACTGATCTAAGTGAAGTACTAAGGGGTATATAACTCCATACAGTCCTGAAATTTACACAGCTCTATCACTGGGTAGAACGTGGCATCACACATCCCTCCTCTGCACCTCATCCAATCAGGGAATGCCTTGTATTTAAGGAGTTGTAAAGGCAGAATGTTTTTTTATCTTAATGCATTCTATGCATTAAGATAAAAAGCTTTCTGTGTGCAACAGCCCCCCTAACACTTATCTGAGGTCCCTCTCTGTCCAGCAATGTCTACAAGTGTTTATTTTTTCCAATGTCTACAAGTGTCTCAGCCATCCAAGATTCTCCCCATTGATTGGCTGAGGCACAGCAGTGGCTGCAGCTGCTGTCAAAGTCAGCTAGCCAATCAGGGGAGAGAGGGGGCGGGGCGGGGTCCTGAATGGACACAGGGAGCTGTGACTCGGCTCGGATGCCCCCATAGCAAGTTGCTTGCCGTGGGGGCACCGAACAGGAGGGAGAGGCCAGGAGCAGCAAAGAAGGACCAGAGAAGAGGAGGATCTGGGCTGCTCTGTGCAAATCCACTGCAACAGAGCAGGTAAGTATAACATGTTTGTTATTTTTATAGGGGGAAAAAAAACAAGACTTTACGGTCACTTTAATTGAAGAAAATACAATATGTTTTCTGAATGGTGGAGGTTCCAAGCTCTATCTTCATTGTACCAGAAGGGAAGTTGCTGCAGCAAAACCCCAGAATAGGGCAACACTTACTGCATGTAGCTGCTCCAGATTTTATGCAACGAAGCTGGTCCAATGCAAGTTTTAAAAGTAGATTAATCCTGGAGTTCAACTTAGGTTGAATAAGTTAAAATCAATCATAAGGTAGTTATATATGTGTGCTTTTTTTAATGCAAGTTTATTCTTAACAATAAAACATCCAACTAATTAAACTCTAAACCTCTTTAAAACAAATTTGCTGAAATCTCAAACAAATAATAAAGCAGTTCAGATTTATTATGCTACAAAAGCACATACCGGCCTACCATTTTGGGAAGCCTCCTCCTAAGTCCTCATAGTCCTCCCATCCCGTGGCCAACAATGTGGATCAAAATATTAAGGCCGCCTCCACACTATGCCATTCTATTGCTGTTCGCTGCTGCATACAAGTTAACACACATTGCATTAAGTCCCATTCACACCAGTGCAATTCCTCCTGCATCTGCCATTGTGCTGCAATGCATAACAATTGAAATCACATTGTTCTCTATGGTGCCCATTCACATGAACGCAACATGATGCCGCACACTTTTTGAAAAGGTGTAAATGTTTATTTTGGTGTACCACAGATTTTCCCCCAGTTGTCTTCCAGGATTCAGCTCCTCTCACAAGGATAGGAAACATTTTACCAGGTAAAGAGTTAAAAAGAGGTCCTCCAAGACCTCTCCTCAGTTTTTAGTGTTTGCTCTGGATGTGGGAGAAGCGTAGTCTATGGAGCCAAAGTGGGGAGTCTAGTCTCTAGGCCAGTGATTCTCAACCAGGGTTCCGTGAAACCCTAGGGTTCCTCCAAAGGTTGCTAGGGGTTCCTTCAGCATCGGGCAATTTCTGCCTCTCAGATAAGTTCCCACTGACACCATTGATCTTTTTAGCTATCTGTAAGGAGGTAATTTTTCCCAATGACCACAAGTGTAAGGACCATTCTTCCCACTGACCACAAGTGTAAGGACCATTCTTCCCACTGACCATCACACTATTATATCATGAGTTGTAGATTTCTAATTTTTAGCAGGGGGTTCCCCGAGACCGGAGAACTATTTCAAGGGTTCCTCTGTGTTGAAAAGGTTGAGAAAGGCTGCTCTAGGCTGTCATCTTTTTCCTTGTCTTGCTGTGGGTTCGGCCCATAAACAACCCTTCCTCTGTGCGTTCGGGTGGGGCTGTGGCTATTTTGTCTTCCATGCCTGGCGAGGGCCATGACTTGGGATTCATGACCCTCTTGCCAGGATACCCTTTGATGTGGTATATCAGATTTGTGCATGCCGCTTTGTTGGTGCTGTTGGTGATTCAGCCTCTGTTTCTCCTTGTGGAGAGGTGGGGCTTCATTTGCGGGTTGAGTGACATCATCACAGAGTGTCGGAAAGCCATGGTTCTGGGTTTCATTGGAAGTGCAGACAGAAAAGAAATAAGGGGGTCTGCTGGTGTCTGTGATGATGATTCCCAGCATAGGCTGTGGTGACACCTTTTTAGGTGCAGTTATGGTTCCCTCCACTTTCCCTCAAGCTTCAATGAAAGTAGGCTCCTCCAGCACCAGCTCTTCACAGATAAACTTGGTAGTACCTTTTTACTATACCCTATGTCAGTGATGGCGAACCTTGGCACCCCAGATGTTTTGGAACTACATTTCCCATGATGCTCTCATCAGCATCATGGGAAATGTAGTTCCAAAACATCTGGGGTGCCAAGGTTCGCCACCACTGCCCTATGTGCTATCTTATTTTCTAAGCAGGTCATCTGGGACCTCCACCTACCAACTTTACTTTCGCTTTCTCTATTAGATCATCTCCCACAGATATTATCTTTTATTTTCCTTGACCCTCCTTTTTAGATTGTAAGCGCTAACGAGCAGCGCCCTATGGAAATGTATTTTAACTGTACTGTCTGCCCTAATGTTGTAAAGCACTGAACAAACTGTTGGTGCTTTATAAATATTGTATAATAATAATAATAATAATAAACGTGGAAGAGAGTTAGCTGGTCATTGTTGTTTTGCAGGTTCACCCAGGGGCGGACTGACACTTCATGGGGCCCCCGGGCAATAGGAGATTATGGGGCCCCCAGGCAATCAGAGATTATGGGGCCACACAGTATACACACACACAGTATACACATACATGTATACACACACGTTTCTATTGGCTGAGAAGGTACTGGAGAGGTGGTGCAGCTATAATCTCAGGATTTTTAGACCAAAAGGATGTCGGTGTGGGACATTTCAGAGATAGATGTAAAAAAACACAGAGTTTTACATACTGTCCCTGGTATTACTGAGGCTGGCAACCCTGATGTGGCCCCCTAGTGGCCCAGGGCCCTTGGGCAGTGCCCGAGTGGCAAAATGGTCAGTCCGCCCCTGGGTTCACCACGAGGTTCCACAACCAATTCAGACAGATAGAACGCATTCTACAGAGAAACTGGCCAATCTTCCTGGAGGACCCACATCTCAAGTCTTCCCTGACTGATAGGCCCAAAGTCTGCGATAGGCGAGCTAAAAACGTTAAGAGCCAAATTGCCCCTAGCAAACATAAAGTTACTCGTCCCCAAAAGTTTCTCACCTTTCTCGATATTAAGGGGATGTATCGATGTCGCAAACCACTGTGCCTCACGTGCAAACATGTTCAGCATGGACAGAAAAGCTTCACCCACAAAGGTAAAACCTACACCTTTTCGGGAATTTTTTAATTGCTCTACTGAGTTTGTGGTGTACTGCCTCTCCTGCCCATGCCCATGCTTTTGCATTGTTGTTCGTGTGACACACCATACGGGCCCTTAGAGCTCTATTCAGTGAACACCGTCGATTTGTGGAGGGTGGGATTGATAAGCGCAGTGTTCCTGACTCGTCCCTTGGAGGTGAGCCTGACGTGCAGAGGGAGACCTCTGGTACGGCTCTGGTTCCGGGATCACTGGGGTGGGAACAGTGACCCTGGGAGCGCAGTGGGGTATGAGGACCTGCAGGGTTCGCTTGGTTGAAGATGTTGTCTGCTGACAGAGACAGGAACAGACTTGATAGCTGTGGATACAGATTCGCTGAGAGGCAGTAGGCAGATGCCCACAGGTTCAGGACAGCAGGCAGGTGTGCACAAGTGCAAAGCAGCAGGCAGGAGCAGGGTCAGACAAGCCAGGTCGCAACAGCGGATCAATCAGGTAGAAGCGGCAGGCAGAGAATGGTCAAAGTCCAGGCAGGATCGGTAACAGGAGCTCAGGCAAGGCAAGCCAAAGGTCAGGACTGGAGACAGCAGCGAGGTCAGGAAGCCGGGTCAATACTGGATCCAATGCGGGTTCAGGATCAGGTTACAGGATGAGCTGCAACAGCAAGGATGCATTCCGAAGAGGCCCCTTTTAAAGATCACTGGGCGCCAAAGCAGCATCACCGTGCAGGGTGCACGAACTCCACGATCTGCACACGCACATGCGCATTGGTGCAAGTGTGTTCACCACTGGATGCCTGTGAGCTGGAACACGTCTCATTGGACCAGTGCGCCTGCGATCAGTTGTAGCGCTATGCACGTCACATCCATGACAGTCCCCTGACACTTTGCAGATCACCATGACCAATCAACTAATGCTCTGCTTGTTTGGATTCTGGAAGCCATACCTCGATCCCTCCCAATAGCTGAGCGCTTTAAGTGATTATGTGAGAGTGAGAAGTTTCGGATTTATTCCCTGGATACTTTAATGCCAGGGGGCATGAACGAAGAAATTGAGGTTCATACCATCCTATAATCTGCCCTTACTGCTATAATGAGCCTTATAACATTCACTTCATTAGTACACTGGTCATTTTACCTTTATGTTTTCAAGTCATCACTATATTACTAGTTTATACTTCATTACCATATTCAATCATTTTCTTCATGTATGTATGTTTTTCAAACATACATATCTTTATTCCCCTTGTATATGTGTATGAGTATATACACAAATGTATGTATATGCATGTGAACAGATCTATACGCATAGCTATACAGTCATAATCTACTTTATAATTAACTTTTTTAATAATCCCTCATTAATTTCTCATGAACTTTCCAATATTTTATCATCTCTTTTTTTTTTTCTTTATAACATAATTTTTATTGTTATTTTAATGTATGTATGTCTAATCTGCTACTGGAACATTTGCTTCCTATTCTTATCAATTTTTTTAGTTCTTATCAACCTTACTGTTTTTATTAGTTATTGATTTTTATTAATTTGTTTTTATACTCATCTTACCATTCATCCCCATTTTATTAAAGACTTGAATGTATTTCATAGAGTCAGAGTGCCACCTTAGTGGATCATAGTTACATAGTTACATAGTAGGTGAGGTTGAAAAAAAAAAGACACAAGTCCATCAAGTCCAACCTGTGTATGTGATTATATGTCAGTATTACATTGTATATCCCTGTATGTTGCGGTCATTCAGGTGCTTATCTAATAGTTTTTTGAAACTATCAATGCTCCCCGATGAGACCACCGCCTGCGGAAGGGAATTCCACATCCTTGCCGCTCTTACAGTAAAGAACCCTCTACATAGTTTAAGGTTAAACCTCTTCTCTTCTCATTTTAATGAGTGGCCACAAGTCTTGTTAAACTCCCTTCTGCAAAAGTTTTATCCCTATTGTGGGGTCACCAGTAGGGATGAGCCGAACACCCCCCGGTTCGGTTCGCACCAGAACTTTAGAACGGACCCAAAATTCGTACGAACTTTAGAACCCCATTGAAGTCTATGGGACTCGAACGTTCGAAATTAAAAGTGCTAATTTTAATGGCTAATATGCAAGATACTGTCCTAAAAAGGGTTTGGGGACCCGGCTCCTGCCCCAGGGGACATGGGTCAATGCCTAAAATGTTTTTAAAAATGGCCGTTTTGGCGGGAGCACTGATTTTAATGACGATTAAAGTGAAAAAAAAAGTGAAATATTCCTTTAAATATCGTGCCTGGGGGGTGTCTATAGTATGGCTGTGAAGTGCCACGTGTTTCCCGTGTTTAGAACAGTCCCTGCACAAAATGACATTTAACGGAAATAACGTCATTTAAAACTGCTTGCGGGTTTTAATGTTATATCTGGTTCCTGCAATATGGATGAAAATCATTGAGAAAAATGGCATGGGTAGCCCCCCCCCCCCCCTCCCATTTCCAGCCCCTTTGGGTCTTGTACGGATATTAAGGGGAACCCCGTACCCATATTAAAAAAAGGAAATACATACTCAGAACAGCAGTATACAGGCGGTGCAAACAAGACAGGGACTGTGTAGGTTTGTTGTGTTAAGTAGAATCTGTTTGTAATTTTCAACTGGTACATTTTTAAAGTGTAGCTCCAGTCAAAAAATCTATTTTTAAGCTTTTTGGAAAACATAGGGAAGGGTTATCACCCCTGTATCATTTGTTTTGCCGTCCGTCTTTTCTAATCTCACTTCCTGTTGTCTCCTTCCGTTTGCAAGTAGGAGACGTTTGTAAGTTGGATGTTTGAAAGTAGGGGCCTGCCCTATATGCTCTGCAGAAATGGCGGAACAAGGTGTTGGTTTTGCCACAACATTGTAAGCCCTCAAAGTGACTCTTGGTGGGTGCTGGAGCGCCCTGCTGTGAACGATTATATCAAGAATTGTAATTACATGCCATTGTTGAGCAGTGGTAGAAAAATTGGGCCTTTGGTGGTTGTGGTGCTGGTGCTGGTGCCACAACACTATAAGTCCTTACAGTTACTCTCGGTGGGCACAGGAACGGGCCCTGCTGTGAAATATTATATCAAGAATTGTAATTACATGCCCCTGTTAAACAGGTGCTGAAAAATTGGGCCTTAGGTACTGGTGCTGGTGCCACGACACTGCAACCTCTCCCATATACTCTAGTTGTAGTGCAGGAATGAGCCCGGCTGCAAAGCAGTGCATCAAAAATTGTAATTAAACGCCCCTGTTAAACAGGGGCTGAAAAATTGGGCCTTAGGCACTGGTGCTGGTGCCACGACACTGCAACCTCTCCCATATACTCTAGTTGTGGTGCAGGAATGAGCCCTGCTACAAAGCGTTGCATCAAAAGTTGTAATTAAACGCCCCTGTTAAACAGGGGCTGAAAAATTGGGCCTTAGGCACTGGTGCTGGTGCCACGACACTGCAACCTCTCCCATATACTCTAGTTGTGGTGCAGGAATGAGCCCTGCTACAAAGCATTGCATCAAAAATTGTAATTAAACGCCCCTGTTAAACAAGGGCTGAAAAATTGGGCCTTAGGCACTGGTGCTGGTGCCAAGACACTGCAACCTTTCCCATATACTCTAGTTGTGGTGCAGGAATGAGCCCTGCTGCAACGCATTGCATCAAAAATTTAAATAAATGCCCCTGTTAAACAGGGGCTGAAAATTGGGCCTTAGGTACTGGTGCTGGTGCCACGACACTGTAACCTCTCCCATATACTCTAGTTGTGGTGCAGGCATGAGCCCTGCTGCAAAGCATTGCATCAAAAATTGTAATTAAACACCCCGGTTAAACAGGGGCTGAAAAATTGGGCTGGTGGCATCACCCAGAACCAAAAATGTTCTTCCAACATATCGGCGGAGGAGGAAGAGGATAGACAATCAACATAACAGGACAGTCACTCAGCATCAGCATAGGCAGTCTTGAAGGGATGTGATATTTCAAAAAAAATTATTCGGTTACATCAGCTTCAGGTGCTTGGTAGCTGTGGGTGATCCAAGACTGATTCATCTTGATTCATCTTGATGAAGGTCAGTCGATCAACTGAGTCGGTGGACAGGCGCACCCTGTGATCGGTAACAAAGCCACCAGCAGCACTGAAGGTGCGTTCCGAAAGAACGCTGGATGCAGGACAGGCCAGTAGCTCAATTGCATACTGTGCAAGCTCTGGCCAGTGATCCATCCTCAAGACCCAGTAAGCCAGAGGATTTTCGTGGGTAAGGTGTCCAAGTCTGACCTTTCCCCTAAGTATTCCTGCACCATGTAAATCAGACGCTGTCGATGGTTGCTGGAACCGATCATACTTTGGGGCTGCGGACTAAAAAATTGTCTGAACGCATCGGTCAGACGGCCACCTTCTCCACCGCTCCTTCTGACCGATGCCTCAGCAACACGTTGTCCAGGACCAGGAGTTTATAACCTCCCAGTCTCTGGGAACGCGTTGCACAGACCTTTCTGCAAGGCCTCCCGGAGATGTCTTATCCCCTGCTCGCTCTGCGATGGCAAGATAAGGTCGGCAACCTTACCCTTGTACCGTGGATCAAGGAGAGTGGCCAGCCAGTAATGGTCCCTCTCCTTGATCCGAAGAATACGAGGATCCTTCCGCAAGCTTTGCAGGATCAGGGAGGCCATGCAGCATAGGTTAGCTGAGGCATTCGGTCCGGAGTCCTCTGGGTCACTAAGGACAACATGATCCGCAGCTACCTCCTCCCAGCCACGTACAAGTTAAAGGGTTTCTGGGGACTGTAAATCAAACCCTACAAGACTGCTGCTGCTGCTGCTGCTGCTGATGCTGAGTGCCAGCCTCCACCTCCATGCTGACACAATCATCCTCCTCCTCCTCCTCCTCCTCCTCCTCCTCCTCATCCTCTTCCTGTGTGATGGGTGGCACAGCAGGAACACTGTCTGGATAAAGGGGGCCTTGAGAGGCAAGGAAGTCCTCCTCTTCCTGCCTCTGTTCTGCCTCAAGTGCCCTGTCCATTATTCCACGCAGCGTATGCTCCAAGAGGTGGACAAGAGGTACAGTGTCACTGATGCATGCACTGCCACTGCTCACCATCCTTATGGCCTCCTCAAACGGTGACAGGACAGTGCATGCATCCCTGATCATGCCCCACTGGCGTGGTGAGAAAAAACCGAGCTCCCCTGACCCTGTCCTGGTGCCGTAGTCGCACAGGTACTCATTGATGGCCCTCTGCTGTGTGTGCAGCCACTGCAGCATGGCCAACGTTGAGTTCCACCTGGTGGGCATGTCACATATAAGGCAGGTTCAACTCCTTTTGGTGCTCAGCCAGCCGAGCACAGGCATTAAATGATCGGCGGAAATGCACACAGACTTTCCTGGCCTGCTTCAGGACATCCTGTAAGCCCGGGTACCTGCCCAAGAACCGCTGCACCACCAGGTTAAAGACGTGAGCCACACAGGGCACATGGGTCAGTTGTCCCTGTCGGAGGGCGGAGAGGAGGTTGGTGCCATTGTCGCAAACCACCATTCCTGGCTTAAGCTGGCGTGGCGTCAACCACCTCTCGGCC
Organism: Lithobates pipiens; assembly: GCF_037356315.1. Lineage (NCBI taxonomy): Eukaryota > Metazoa > Chordata > Amphibia > Anura > Ranidae > Lithobates > Lithobates pipiens. The sequence continues at coordinate 14,640,116 of NW_027507785.1, forward strand.
TGCCCCTGCAGAGCTGACAAAACATCCGCCCCAGTGTGGCTCCTGTCCACCAAACCAGCGCAAGCACGGTATGGCATTGTTTTGCCTGCTTACTTGCATAGCCCCTGGAACGCCTATGGAGCACCGCTGGTTCTGAGGACAGAGCACTGGAAGAGGCCATGGAGGAAGAAGAAGAGAAGGGGGTGGAGGAGAGAGGTGTGTCACAACCAATAGTAGCATTTTGGAGGCGTGGTGGCGGAACAACCTCCAACACTACTGCACCTTGTCCTGCATCCTTCCCAGCTGCCAGAAGAGTGACCCAATGAGCCGTGAAAGACAGGTAACGTCCCTGTCCATGCCTGCTGGACCATGAGTCAGCGGTAATATGCACCTTACCGCTGACCGCCCTGTCCAGCGAGGCAAGGACATTGCCTTCCACATGCCGGTAGAGAGACAGAATTGCTTTCCGTGAGAAAAAGTGGCGTTTGGGGACCTGCCACTGAGGAACCACACATTGTACAAACTCACGGAAGGGTGCCGAGTCTACTAACGGAAAAGGCAGCAGTTGAAGTGCTAGCAATTTAGCCAAGCTAGCATTCAACTGCTGGGCATGTGGATGGCTGGGAGTGAACTTCTTTCGGCGGTCCAGCAGCTGGGGCAGGGACATTTGCCTGCTATAATCGGACATGGGTGTACTGCTAGCAGAGTGCCCGGAAGCACTTGGCTGTGACACAACTAATTCTACACCTTCATTCCTCTCAGAGCATGTTTCAGAGAGGACTGAAGGTCTAGTGGGGTTGGAGATGCCAGCTGATGAGGAGCAAGGAGAGGTCCGCTTTGTTCTTTGGTGTGGGTCTTTGAGGTACGCTTGCCAATGAGCTGCATGGCAGGTCAACATATGTCTGGTCAAGCATGTGGTGCCCAAGCGGCTGATGTTTTGCCCACGCGAGATATGCTTGAGACATATGTTGCAAATAGCAGCGGTGCGATCTGATGCACTCGTCTCAAAAAAGGCCCACACCAAAGAACTTTTAGAATAACGCGCAGAGGCAGCGCCCTGCACAGGCGGAGCTCTGCGGTGTGATTCAGTCGGTGTGCTGCCCCTAAGCTGGCCCCCAGAGGGCATCCTGCCTCTTTGGACATGTGCCTCCTCCTCCTCTCTCCTACCAGGCACCCACGTGGAGTCAGTGCCCTCATCATCCCCTCCCTCTTCATCGCTGGAGCAAACCTGGCAGTATGCTGCAGCTTGTGGAACATGACTGCCAGATTGCTGTCCTTCTTGAGCATCCCCTCTCTCTGCGCTCATGCTACTGCCTTCCCCTAGGGTCAGTATCATCATCAGAGCCTACAAAACACTGGGCAACCTCCTGGAGCATGTACCCAACACTGTGTTCAAAGAGTTCAGGAGACTCCTCAGGAGGACGTTGTGGGTCTAGGGAAGGAGCCACTGATGATGAAATTGAGAGGAGGGAAGACAATGCGTTGGCAGCTGCTTTGCTAGTACCCTGAGCCTGGGTGAGAGAGGATGAGGAGGATGAAGAGGGCTTGGTCATCCACTCTACCAAGTCTTCGGCATGTTGAGGCTCAACATGTCCAGCTGGCGAAAAGAAGGACAAGCGTGTCCCATGGCCACGTGCTGATGATGACGATGCACCGCGTCCACGACCAGCACTGTTGTCTCTAGAAACAGAGCCTGCTTGCCCTCTTTTATCGGCTCGCGCCTGTCTACCTCTCCTTGCTGGCCTTCCAGACATGGTAATGGCCTGAAGGGAGATGGGAAAACCAGCAATTGGGTAGTGTATATTGTGCTGGAGGCACACACAACACCCACTAACTCCTGTAGATGGCAGGTGGCTCAATTAGAGAAGAGCTATGTAGGTGGATATAACGGTGTATACTGTGGTCAGGGCACGCAGACAGTACGCACAATATCCTACAACTGACTGCAAGCTCTATTTAAAAAGAGCAAGATAGCTAGCTATATAGGTGGATATAATGGTGTATACTGCAGTCAGGGCATGCAGACAACAACCACTACAGAAGAGCAAGAACGCAATATCGGCCGATAATGAACGATGTATACTGTGTTGAAGGTACACAGAACACCCACTAACTCCTACAGACGCCAACACACTACACAAGGCCGCCGCGCTGGCGGCCTTATATAGTGTGGGGCATGTACTACACAGCCTTAGCTATGATTGGCCACAGGCATCCTGCCTGTGGCCAATCATGGCTCTCCTTGCTGCCGGCGCTGTGATTGGCCAAGCATGTGGGGTCACAGTGCATGCTTGGCCAATCATGAGCCAGCAATGCACTGCGATGGCGCAGTGCATTGTGGGCCGTGCGCACCACACGAATTTGGCGCGAACGGCCCATAACGTTCATATTCGCCGAACGGACGAACAGCTGATGTTCGAGTCGAACGTATGTTCGACTCGAACACGAAGCTCATCCCTATGCGTGTGCCTATATGCTTTTGTATAATCTTTAGATTGTGGTTACAAAGGCATTGAAGAAATGTAGTTAGACAAATAACAGTAAATTAGTCATGTAAAGAGAACCAAATACATTTCTGAGAATTTCTAGATTGTACCCAATGTTGATTTCCCAGCATAAGATTGGGGGATAGATTATGTTGACACCATATTTTCATAGTTAGTAAGGTTGAATAAAGACACCAGTCCATCCAGTTCAACCTAAATGAGTGTCTATCCCTATCCCTGTACATTGTACACTCACATCAGTCCCTACCCTCAAGGAGCCCACAATCTAAGGTCCCCATTCATATACTAGGGACAATTTTGGACAGAAGCCATTTAACCTACCTGCATGTCTTTGGAGTGTGGGAGGAAACCGGAGTACCCGGAGGAAACCCACGCAGGCACAGGGAGAACATGCAAACTCCAGGCAGGTAGTGTTGTGGAGTATATCACTAGACCACAGTGATAACGTATGTACCCAGATATTGTGGTCAAAGGTGAGAGAGACAATGAGTTTAGATAGTAAGGAAAAACGGAAATGCGGAGAACTGTATTTTACATTTTATTCTTTTTGTTTTTACCTAAAGAGAGACTTCACTAACTCTTCCCTACCAACCACATTTTGCCCTCTCTTATCTGCTATCCAGGATTGTCTTTAATTGAAATACTTATATGCCCAACAAATCCAGCATTGCCCTGCTGTGATCCACTGCTCAGGTGCCACAGACCAGGTCCTGTGCTGCCATCTTACCCTTTGATGCCATTGACTGCCTCTTCTGGGTTGATGTATCCAGCCCCTGACTATGTGCACCAGGTCCACCCACCAGCTGATGTGAGTCCCTCCTCAGATAAGATATCTCAGGAGGTTGCCAGAGCAGGGACATGACATTCTCACCTGGGCAAGAATGGTTGTGAAACCATAAAAATAGGATTTTTATATACAGCTTACCTGTAAAAATCCTTTTCTTGAGAGTACATCACGGGACACAGGAGCTCATTGCATAGTGGGTTATATAGGCACCTCTGGTGATTGGACACTGGTTAACCCCAATTAACCACTTTCAGACCGGACCATTTTGCTGGTAAATGACCAGAGGTCTTTTTACACTTTGGCACTGCGCTGCTTTAACTGGTAATTGCGCGGTCATGCAATGTTGTACCCAAACAAAATTTGCGTCCTTTTCTTCCCACAAATAGAGCTTTCTTTTGATGGTATTTGATTGCCTCTGCGATTTTTATTTTTTGCGATATAAACGTAAAAAGACCGCAAATTTTGAAAAAAAATGATATTTTCTACTTTTTGTTATTAGAAAAATCCAATAAACTCAATTTTAGTCATACATTTAGGACAAAATGTATTCAGCCACATGTCTTTGGTAAAAAAAAAGTCAATAATTGTATATTTATTGGTTTGCGCAAAAGTTGTCACATCTACAAACTAAGGTACGTTTTCTGGAATTTACGCAGCTTTTAGTTTACGACTGCCTATCTCATTTCTTGAGGTGCTAAAATGACAGGGCAGTACAAAACCCCCCCAAATGACCCCATTTTGGAAAGTAGACCCCCTAAGGAAATTGATAAGAGGCATGTTGAGCCCATTGAATATTTTATTTTTTTGCCTCAAGCGATTGAATAATGACAAAAAAAAATTTTTTTTTTTTTTTTACACAAAGTTGTCACTAAATGATATATTGCTCACACATGCTATGGGCGTATGTGAAATGACACCCCAAAATAAATTCTGCTGCTTCTCCTGAGTACGGGGATACCACATATGTGGGACTTTTTGGGAGCCTAGCCGCGTACAGGGCCCCGAAAACCAAGCACCGCCTTCAGGCTTTCTAAGGGCGTAAATTTTTGATTTCACGCCTCACTACCTATTACAGTTTTGAAGGCCATAAAATGCCAAGATGGCACAAAACCCCCACAAATGACCCCATTTTAGAAAGTAGACACCCCAAGCTATTTGCTGAGAGGCATGTTGAGTCCATGGAATATTTTATATTTTGCCACAAGTTGCGGGAAAATTACAAACTTTTTTTTTTTTTTTTTTTTTTTTTCACAAAGTTGTCACTAAATGATATATTGCTCATGCATGCCATGGGCATATGTGAAATGACACCCCAAAATAAATTCTGCTGCTTCTCCTGAGTACGGGGATACCACATATGTGGGACTTTTTGGGAGCCTAGCCGCGTACGGGGCCCCGAAAACCAAGCACCGCCTTCAGGCTTTCTAAGGGCGTAATTTTTTGAGTTCACTTCTCACTACCTATTACAGTTTTGAAGGCCATAAAATGCCAAGATGGCACAAAACCCCCACAAATGACCCCATTTTAGAAAGTAGACACCCCAAGCTATTTGCTGAGAGGCATGTTGAGTCCATGGAATATTTTATATTTTGCCACAAGTTGCGGGAAAATTACAAACTTTTTTTTTTTTCACAAAGTTGTCACTAAATGATATATTGCTCACGCATGCCATGGGCATATGTGAAATGACACCCCAAAATAAATTCTGCTGCTTCTCCTGAGTACGGGGATACCACATATGTGGGACTTTTTGGGAGCCTAGCCGCGTACGGGGCCCCAAAAACCAAGCACCGCCTTCAGGCTTTCTAAGGGCGTTACAGTTTTGAAGGCCATAAAATGCCAAGATGGCACAAACCCCCCCCCCCCAAATGACCCCATTTTAGAAAGTAGACACCCCTAAATTTAGGGGTACACTAGTGAGACTAGGTAATAAATGGCGGGTGCCCTGAAACTATAAAAAAATAACTAACCAACCAGCGTCACCTGTAACAGTTATATGGTGATCACTGGTGAAAGGGTTAACTAGGGGGCAATCAGGGGGCTTTATGCGGTAGTATATGGGGGTCCCTGGCGCTATAAAAAGCTGCGGCGAACCTAAATACCTACCTGCCTAACTAGCGTCACCTGTGACACTAATACAGCGATCAGAAAAACGATCGCTTATTAGGCTGGGTTCACACTGGAGCGATGCGGGAACGCCACGAATGCGCGGCGGGTTCCCGCATCGCATGCCTCCCGGCGGCAGTTCACACTGCCCTATGCGAACTGCTGGGAGTGTCAGTGAAATGTTAATGACACCCCCAGATCAGTTCGCATATCGCAGTGCGATCTGCAAACTTGGATCGCATGGTGTGAACACCCATGCGATCCGATTCTGCTGCGGACCAAAAAAAGGGTCCCGTGCGAGTTTGCGGCGGGTGCGGCGGGTGCGACACGAATTCAGCCATACTATCTGTATAGCTGAACTCGAATCGCACAGAGATCGGATGTGATTTGCACTGCAGTGCGGTGCGAATCACATCCGTTCTCATAAACCGCTGCAATGTGAACCCAGCCTTAGTGACACTGGCGACGGGGGGTGATCACGGGGTTAAACCTTTATTGGGGGGGTTAGGGGGGTACCTTAGAACTAAAGGGGGCTAACCCTAACTGCCCTAACAGTTATTAGTCACAAATGACACCTGCCGGGTGATCAGGGGGTTAAACCTTTATTAGGTTATAAATGGCGGGTGCCCTGAAACTATAAAAAAATAACTAACCAACCAGCGTCACCTGTAACAGTTATATGGTGATCACTGGTGAAAGGGTTAACTAGGGGGCAATCAGGGGGCTTTATGCGGTAGTATATGGGGGTCCCTAGCGCTATAAAAAGCTGCGGCGAACCTAAATACCTACCTGCCTAACTAGCGTCACCTGTGACACTAATACGGCGATCAGAAAAATGATCGCTTATTAGGCTGGGTTCACACTGGAGCGATGCGGAAACGCCGCGAATCCGCGGCGGGTTCCCGCATCGCATGCCTCCCGGCGGCAGTTCACACTGCCCTATGCGAACTGCTGGGAGTGTCAGTGAAATGTTACTGACACCCCCAGATCAGTTCGCATATCGCAGTGCGATCTGCAAACTCGGATCGCATGGTGTGAACACCCATGCGATCCGATTCTGCTGCGGGCCAAAAAAAGGGTCCCGTGCGAATTTGCGGCGGGTGCGGCGGGTGTGGCGGGTGCGGCGGGTGCGGCGAATGGCTGAACTCGAATCGCACAGAGATCGGATGTGATTTGCACTGCAGTGCGGTGCGAATCACATTCGTTCTCATAAACCGCTGCAATGTGAACCCAGCCTTAGTGACACTGGCGACGGGGGGTGATCACGGGGTTAAACCTTTATTGGGGGGGTTAGGGGGGTACATTAGAACTAAAGGGGGCTAACCCTAACTGCCCTAACAGTTATTACAGTCACAAATGACACCAATGCAAAAAAAAAAAAAAAAAAAAAAAAATGACATTGGTGTCACTGTGACTGGGGGGCAGGGGTAATTGGGGGGGTGATCGGGGGGTAAAGGGGGGGTGTGAGTGTGCCTGGCATGTTCTACTGTGTGTGGGATGTGTTGGTGCAACTCACTGATCCGCTCTCCTCCGTGTCGGAACGAAAAATACCGACACGGAGGAGAGAATACATCACTTCCTCTCCTGTGTTTACATTACAGGAGAGGAAGTGATGTCACCGGGGATTTCCATTCGTCGGGAGCGATCGCGAGGGGGTGGCCATGAATGAATGGCCGTCCCCTCGTCCGGGATCGCTCCCGAACGAAAACCGACCGCCGCAGGCACCGGGCGGGGGCCCGATCGGGCCCCCGACCCGCGGGAGGCAAATCACGTACATCTACGTGCTTATGCCTGCCCGTGCCATTCTGCCGACGTACATCGGCGTGAGGCGGTCGGCAAGTGGTTAAGGAGAATTCCTCCCCTATATAACCCCTCCCATATGGGAGGCACCTCAGTTTTGTAGCAAAGCAATAGGAAACCACGTAAAACCCAAGAGGGGCGGGAGCCCTGTGTCACGTGATGTACTCTCAAGAAAAGGATTTTACAGGTAAGCTGTATATAAAAATCCTATTTCCTTGATCATACATCATGGGACACAGGAGCTCATTACATAGTGGGATGTCCCAAAGCAAAGCTCAGATTGAGGAGAGGGAGACACAGATCATAATTATAGACCGCCATGGGCCGGAGGACCTAAACTGCAGCCTGCAGCACACTGCACCCAAAGGCGATATCCTCTTGCCCTCTGACATCCACCTGATAGAATCTGGTGAATGTGTGGACTGATGACCAAGTTGCAGCCTTACAGATCTGAGCCAGGGAGGCCTGGTGATGCACTGCCCAAGAAGCACTTACAGCCCTAGTAGAGTGCGCTTTCACTTGAAAAGGAGGGATTTTCCCTCTAACACTATAGGCCTGAGAAATAATCTGTCTGATCCACCTTGAGAGAGTGGATTTTGATGCCGCCTCGCCCTTCCTAGGGCCTTCCGGCAAAATAAATAAGCAATCAGTTCTCCTTATCTGAGCCATTGCTTGAAGATAGATAGTGATTGCCCTAACCACATCCAAAGTGTGCAAAGATTCTTCTTCTGCAGACTGTGGGTCCGGAAAAAAGGATGGTAGGATTACATCTTGATTTAAATGGAATCCTGAAACCACCTTAGGTAGAAAGGACCTGTTGGGGCGCATGACCACCCGGTCCTTATGAACAATTAGATACGGCTCTTTGCTGGAGAGAGCTGCTAGTTCTGACACTCTTCTAGCCGTGGAAATTGCTACCAAGAAAACCAATTTTTTGGTCAAAAGAAATAATGAAGCCAGATGCAAAGGTTCAAAAGGTTGCCCCTGCAAAGCCGAGAGAACCAAATTTAGATCCCATGGGCATACCGGAGGTTTGACTGGCGGCCTTATCCGCATAGCCCCCTGGATGAAAGCCCGCACCAGGGAATGCGATGCAAGTGGTTTCTGAAAAAATACTGACAAGGCCGAAATCTGCACCTTGATGGTGCTTACGGCCAAATTCATTTCTAGGCCTGACTGGAGAAAGGCCAAGATCCTGATAATGACATACTTTCTAGGATGCCATTCCCTGAATTCACACCAGGAAACATATGCCCTCCAGATTTTGTAGTAAATAAGCCTGGAGGCCGGCTTTCTGGCATTAACCAGAGTAGAAAGGACTGGCCCCGAAAGCCCACGGTCTCTCAGAATGTGGGTCTCAGCAGCCAAACCGTCAAATTCAGACTGTGTAAAGCAGGATGGTAGATTGGACCCTGTGAGAGCAGATCTGGACCGACTTTGTTTCCCTCTTGACTCTTCCCAGGAACCGCGACAGAAGCGGGCACGGGGGGAAGGCATAAATCAGATTGTACTGATCCCAGGGAACTGTCAGAGCATCTGACCCCTGAGCAAGTGTATCTCTTGTTCTTGACACGAATTTGTCCAGTTTCCTGTTGAACCTGGACGCAAACAGATCTACGTCTGGAGTACCCCACCTGCGACATATGTCCAAAAACACGTCGGGCTGCAGAGCCCATTCTCCTGGGCACAACTGCTGGTGGCTCAGAAAATCCGCCTGCCAATTTTCCACTCCTGGAATGAAGACTGCAGAAAGGCATGGAACATGCTTTTCTGCCCAGACAAGTATGCGATTCACCTCTTTTTGCGCTACCAGACTCCTGGTACCGCCCTGGTGATTGATATAGGCCACTGCTGTGGCATTGTCGGACTGAACCCGAACAGGGAGACCCCGTAGTCTGGAAGACCACCTTATGAGAGCCATATAAACTGCCCGGATCTCCAAGACATTTATAGGCAATAGCTTCTCGATCGCAGACCATTTCCCCTGCGAGCACGTCTCCTCTAACACTCCTCTGTCAGGCTGGCATCTGTCGTAATAACCTTCCATGGAAGAGGAAGAAAGGTTTTGCCTTTCAGCAAATTCTCGGTTTGTAACCACCAGACGAGACTCCTGCGTGTCCCTGGGGATAGACGCATAGGAAGATCCAAGGATTGGGGCTTCCTGTTCCAAGCCGCAAGGATGCATCTTTGCAGAGGCCTTGAGTGGAACTGGGCAAATGGAACGGCCTTGAAGGAGGCGACCATTTTCCCTAACAATCTCATGCATAACCGAATGGGGGAAGATCTCCTGCCCAGAATTAGGCGCACCAGATCCCCGATGGCTTTTGGCCTTGGAAGAAACACCTTGCCCTGAGCGGTGTCGATAAACATACCCAGGTACTCCAACCTGGTAGCAGGCTGTAGGGACGACTTTTCTAGGTTTATAATCCAACCTAGGCGTTCCAGGTGTTCTAGTGTTCTGGAAACACTGTGGTTCAGGAACGCTACTGTTTTCTCCATGAGAAGCAAGTCGTCTAGATAAGCCATGACGGCTATACCCTGAGCTCTTAAGTTTGCCAAGAGAGGGTCCAGAATCTTTGTGAAAACTCGAGGGGCCGTAGCGAGCCCGAACGGCAAGGCCACAAATTGAAAATGGCGCCGCTCTACCGCGAACCTTAGATACCTTTGGTGTGCAGGAAAAATTGGCACATGGAGATATGCATCCTTGATGTCTATTGATGCCATCAACTCTCCCCCTTGCAGGGAGGAGACCACAATGCGAATTGACTGCATTCGGAAGGACCGGATGCGTAAAAACCGGTTCAGATCCTTCAGATCCAGGATAGGTCTTCGGAACGGTGAAGAGATTCGAGTAAAACCCTGAACCCTGTTCTTTTGGGTCCACTTCTACTATCACCCCTTGGGATAGTAAGTGATCTAAGGCCAGAAATAGTGGTTTTTGCTTTACTGGATCCCTGGGGATCCTTGACCTTAGAAAACGAGAAGGTGGAATCTCCTGAAACTCTAGCTTGTAGCCCAGAGATACCGAAGAGATCACCCACTTGTCCCGGATCTCTTCCCGCCAGGCTTCCCGCAAACTGCCGAAGCCTTCCCCCCACTCGGCCGAGCGTGGGCGCCCCTTCACAAGGAAGCTTTTGGGCTCTGCTTGGCAGGCTTCCGCCCCCAAGTCTTTTTCTGCCCTTGGGCCCGGCCCTGAGCCTTTCCTGTAGAGGAGGGTTGAGAAGGCCGTCGCCACTGCTTAGAGCTTGATGCTCCGGGAGAGAGAGAACGCCTAAATGACGGACGTTTGCTCTTTTTGACTGGAAGGAGAGTAGATTTATCCCCTGAAATTATTTGGACGAATTTGTCTAATTCTTCTCCAAACAGACGTTCCCCTTTAAACAGGAACCCAATCAAATGCTTCTTGTACGATAGCTCTGCTGCCCAATTCTTTAGCCATAGGGCCCTTCGCATGTGTACCAACAGGAGAGATAAACGAGATGCTTGTTGGACAGAATCCAAAATCGCATTAATCATGAAACACAAAATTTGAGGTATTTCCGCATAATTCTCCACTTCCTCACTGGGAAGGAGGCCAAGCATCCGCTTAACCTGTTCCTTGAGGAACTGACACAACCCTACGGCTGCGAATGTAGGTTGCACTACAGCGCCAGTCATGGAAAAGGAGGCTTTTAATAATGTTTCCAACCTCTTATCAGTTGGATCTTTAAATACCTGAGCATTATCCAACGGACAGGTCAGGTTTTTATTCGCACAAGAAACAGCCACATCGACAGATGGGACCCCCCATTTCTTGGTGAAACTTTCCTCCAGAGGATAATGCATAGAAAACCTTTTAGGAGGAGTAAACAGTTTATCGGGATGTCCCCAATCCTCATACAACAATTTATCCATTAAGGGATGAATTGGGAAGGAAAAAGCAGTCTGTGGGACTTTCCTGACTCCTAGGGAAGAAACAGAGGACGTAGCGACTTCAGCAGCAGGCATTCTGAATGTGGTACGCACCAATTCAGTATAATACTGCACCTGTTTTCTGTGCGCCTGTGGGGAGGAGACTCTCTCCTCTTCCTCTGATTACTCCGACTGCTCAAGATCCCTGTCCCAAGATAGGGATATCTCCTCATTGTCAGAAGAATCATCTGAAAGAGGAATCTCAGCAGAGGGAGGGGATCTACCCCTTTTCCTGCTATCTTTCAGGGAAGCAGAAATAAAATTCATGATTCTCCCTTCAAAACCCTCCAATGTAGCCCTAAGGGAGTCCTCAGTGACATATACCGGGGCTGGGACATTAGGAGAGGCTGCAAAACCTGACAGGGGCGCTGACTCGTCCTGTGAGGCTGGCTCCAGTCTTGCAGGGGGGGATGGTAACTTACAGGCATTTTTAGAACCCCTGGACCTAGGCGGTGATTTACCAGTGCCCTTGTTACCTCCCCCTGAGACCCTCTTACGAGGAGACATAGTCCTAAGCTACAAAGCAGAGGTACTAATATAAAGTGCAATCACTGTTGTGCTAAAAGTCTCACAATAACATATATATGCTTAATACTGTACAACCTGATGCTGAGTAGGTGTCTAAGGTTTGCCTGGATCCAATCCCCCGGGATGCTTACTGCCCACAGCTCCTGTGTCTCTCACTTACAGTCCCCTGACGCTCTGGGCTTTTAAAACTGCCGCCTGGCGCCTGCGCAGTACAGCGCCATGCACGGCTCACAACCACACTCCCCCTCCTCCACTAGCCCGGGAGCGCGCTCGGCGCACGTGCACGCACCCGCGCGCGTGCATGAGGACCGCCGGAATCCAGGGGGGAAAAGGAGTCTCATCAGAGCTGCGTGGGACCCCCAGACTATGTGGGACCCCTGTATTACCTTATTGTGGCAGGGACTGCAGTGGAGACGTGAGACCTCTGGAGAACCAGGCTTCACTGAGCGTGTGTACTGAAAGGCATGTAAGTATGCATCAGGCTGCTCTTACTCCCTCTAGTGGTGGAAACCAGGTAAGACATACAAGTACTCAAATGAAGAAATCCATCATATAATTATATATAGGATTAACTTCCCTTACCTGTCCTCGCCGCAGGAATTGCTGAAAACAGACAGATTCCAGCCTTCACCCATCACGGCGGGCAGTGTTTGCCAACCTTCAGGTTTCTCTGGGGTTCTTTCTCAGAAGAACCTCCTACCTGGACCTTGTAAAAGACTCTGCCGGAAACTTTCGTGCCACATGTGTAAACAGTAAACCAAGTCTGGTTTTCCCAGAGCCCAGTCTTCCAATAGGAGAGGACTTACAGGCCAAACCTCGTTTCTTCGGATGACGAGGCCCGGGTACCATACCATCTTGTTGTAGCCCTTAGGCCTCCGCAGGGACCTGCACAGAGCTTTCTTCATAGCACATGTTTCTACGTGACCAACCACCATAGACACTGGCGAAAAAACTGAGGTGCCTCCCATATGGGAGGGGTTATATAGGGGAGGAATTCTCCTTAATTGGGGTTAACCAGTGTCCAATCACCAGAGGTGCCTATATAACCCACTATGCAATGAGCTCCTGTGTCCTGTGATGTATGATCAAGAAAAAAGTTTTTAAAAAATACAATTTTCAAAAAATGCCATTTTGACACTGTGGGAATGCAAGGAGTTAAAGTAATTAAGTGAATGCCCACTTTAATATGAGTAATGTCACTAGGTCGCCTGAAATACCTCCTATATGACAGTATATTTACCCCTATACACCCCCTATACATTTACTAAAGTTAAAATATAAAATGAAAGCTGAATTAAACTTTCAGTTTAAGTCTGCTAAATGAAAACTGACCTTTTTTGGTCTTGGCACAAAATATAAGACTGGTGAAGAACCTAATGACTCGGTGATGCATGGTGATGGCATCATGTTGTGGAAAAAACTTTCATCAACGGGGAATGGAAAACTGATTAGGACTAAGACAAAGTTGGAGAAAAACCTAAGATTTGAGACTGGGGCAAAAGGTCATCTTTCAGTAGGGCAATGCCTCTAAACGCAGTCAATACGCAGGAATGATTAAAACCCAAGAACACTATTTTTTTCAAGTGGTCCAGTCAAAACTTAGTCCTCAATCCTATTTGGACATTAAAGTGAGACATGAAAATAGCTTTTTACCAATTAGACCTATTAATCCTGACAGAGCTAAAACAACTGCACTGTCAAGAAAAAAAAAGTTAGGATTAAGCAGCTGTGATTGCATCCAGAAGTGGTTCAACCACGTACACTCAGTATTCACATAGGTGCCCACTATAGAGATATCAGCATTTTAAATATTTCATTGTGCAATTGAAAAGGAAAAAATGGTCTACCAGTGAAAGCCTTAAAGGAAACCTCCAGGACTACTTTGCAATGGGACCCCTTCCACACCACATGGCTAAAATGTTGGTTTTGTCTATACCTCTAGATAAAACCAGCATTTAACCATTGAAGTGTGGAGGGGGACCCAATGCAAAGGTACATTTTTTTATTTAAAGTTAAATAAGAAAAATCTTTTTTATATTATTCACCTTTTTTTTGTATTTATTTTTTGTTAAACTTTGTTAAACAGTATACAGTATTTTAACCACTTGACCACTGGGCACTTAAACACCCTTAATAACCAGACCAATTTTCAGCTTTTGGTGCTCTCACATTTTGAATGACAATTACTCAGTCATGCAATACTGTACCCATATGAAATTTTTGTCCTTTTTTCACACAAATAGAGCTTTCTTTTGGTGGTATTTAATCACCTCTCGGTTTTTTATTTTTTGTGCTATAAAAGAAAAAAGACCAAAAATTCTGTAAAAAAATGAATTTTTCTTCGTTTTTGTTATAAAATTTAGCAGATTAGTAATTTTTCTTCATAAATTTTGGCCAAAATTTATACTACTACATATCTTTGTTAAAAATAAGTACAAATTGGTGGATATTATTTGGTCTTTGTGAAAGTTATAGAGTCCACAAGCTATGGTGCCAATATCTGAAAATTGATCACACCTGAAGTACTGACGGCCTATTTCAATTCTTGAGACCCTAACATGCCATGAAATTACAAATACCCCCCAAATGACCCCTTTTTGGAAAGAAGACATTCCAAGGTATTTAGTAAGAGGCATAATGAGTTTTTTGAAGTTGTCATTTTCCCCACAATTCTTTGCAAAATCAAGATTTTTTTTTCCTTTTTTTTTTTTCCACAAAATTGTCATATTATCAGTTTATTTCTCACACACAGCATATGCATACCACAAATTACACCCCAAAACACATTCTGCTATTACTTCCGAGTATGGCGATACCACATGTGTGAGATTTTTACACAGCGTGGCCACATACAGAGGCCCAAAATGCAGGGAGCACCATCAGGCGTTCTGGAGCACCCAGGACAATTCTGACATTTCTCTCCTACATGTAAAAATCATCATTTATTTGCTAGAAAATTACATAGAATCCCAAAACATTATATATATTTTTTTAGCAAAGACCCTAGAGAATACAATGGTGGTCGTTGCAAATTTTTATCTCACACGGTATTTGCGCAGCAATTTTTCGAACACTTTTTTTTGGGGGAAAAAACAGTTTTGTGCTTAAAAAAAAAAAAAAAAACAGTAAAGTTAGCCCAATTTTTGCATAAAGTGAAAGATGAAGTTATGCTGAGTAAATAGATATCGAACATGTCACTCTTCAAAATTGCACATGCCCGTGGAATGGCGCCAAACGTCGCTACTTAAAAATCCCCATAGGCGACGCTTTAAGTTTTTTTTACTGGTTACATGTTTTGAGTTACAGATGAGGTCTAGGGCTAGAATTATTGCTCTCGCTCTAACGTTCACGGCGATACCTCACATGTGTGGTTTGAACACCGTTTTCATATGTGGGCGGGGCTTACGTATGCGTTCGCTTCTGCATGCGAGCACATGGGGACAGGGGCGCTTTAAATTTTATTTTATTTTTCATTGTTCATTTAACTTTATTTATTTTAGTTTGACTTTTTTTCCCCAAAAATAAATTTTTGATCACTTTTATTCCTATTACAAGGAATGTAAACATCCCTTGTAATAGGAATATGGGATGACAGGTCCTCTTTACAGTGAGATCTGGGGGTCAATAAGACCCCGCATCTCACCTCTAGGCTGGGAAGCCTGAAATAAAAAAAAAAAAAAAAAAAAAATAAAAAAGATTCCGGCTTTGATCATATTGGCGAGTTGGTAGAAGCACCGGAGGGCGGTGAGGGGCGTCTATGGCTGGGTATTTCAGGGTATCACCGAGTATGGCTGGGTATCTGAGTATGGCTGGGTATCTCCGTGTATGGCTGGGTATTGCAGGGTATCTCCAAGTATGGCTGGGTATGGCAATTTATGGCAGGGTATTGCAGAATATTGGCGGGGTATTGCAGAGTATTGGCGGGGTATTGCAGAGTATTGGCGGATATTACAGGGTATTGGCGGATATTGCAGAGTATTGGCGGGGTATTGCAGAGTATTGGCGGGTATTGCAGAGTATTGGCGGGTATTGCAGAGTATTGACTGGTATTGCAGAGTATTGGCGGGTATTGCAGAGTATTGGCAGGTATTGAAGAGTATTGGCGGGTATTGCAGAGTATTGGGGGGTATTGCAGAGTATTGGCGGGTATTGCAGAGTATTGGCGGGTATTGCAGAGTATTGGTGGGTATTGCAGAGTATTGGCTGGTATTGCAGAGTATTGGCGGGTATTGGAGAGTATTGGCGGGTATTGCAGAGTATTGGGGGGTATTGCAGAGTATTGGCGGGTATTGCAGAGTATTGGGGGGTATTGCAGAGTATTGGGGGGTATTGCAGTGTATTAGCTGGTATTACAGAGTATTGCCAGGGTATGGAGGGGTTAAATTCGGTGAGAAGCGATGTGGGCACTGCAGATGCAGCCCACAGCACTGCTGACACCGATCTCTTTCCCCTCCGCTGTACCGATCGGTACAGAGAGGGGGAGGGAGGAACCGGCGTCATAACATGACACCGGTTTGTTTACAAGTGATCACTCCGTCATTTGACAGAGCGATCACGTGGTAAACGGCCGCGATGAGCGGCCATTTACCGTGATCCGTGATGCGCCGGGTCCACTGGTCACGGATGCTCTCGTGTGTGCGCCCCAGGGGGCGCGCGAGAGCAGAATTCTGGGAGGCCGTTAATTAACGGCCTCTCAGAGTTAAACAATCGTCCTGAAGCCGTTAATCGGCTATGGGCGGTTGTTAAGTGGTTAAAGGATAACTACACATCTAAGCAACCTAAGCCTTACAACACCCCTCTTTCCCCTCTCCGTCAAGCTACCGATGCATTTTTGTATTGATCTCTGGAACCATACAGAAGACGGAGCCTCTGACAGAGCTAAAACACTCTTGTCCTCTTCTAAACTTGTAGGACCACGTGCTTCTGCATATGCCTATTCTCTACAGACCCTAATATAAACGTCATTAACTTGCATGTAGACAGCATGTCCATTAAGGCCTACAGAGAAGAGATGCACATGGTCATACTCCCCTCAGAAAAGGACAGTTGAGCCATTGGTTGTAGGCTACAGTTCCTTGAATGGTTTACCCGTTAGGTTGAAGTAAGTGGAAGGGGGTACAGTTATAATAGGAGGAGAGAGGGGTGAGGGACTGTTGACCTTAACTTGTTTATAAGTACGGCTATCCTTTAGGTTAGGGTTTCCCAACCAGGGTTCCATTGAACCCGGCGGTTCCTCCAGAGGTTGCTAGGGGTTCCTTAAGCAATGATTCATTTCTGCCACCCAGATAAGTTCCCACTGACAACATTGATCTTTTTAGCTATCTGTAAGGGTGTAATTCTTCCCAATGACCACAAGTGTAAGGAGCATTCTTCCCACTGACCATCACACTAATGTATCTTGTGTAGTGGGTATAGTCAATTTTAGCAGGGGTTCCCTGGGACTGGAAAGTTATTTCAATAGTTCCTCTGTGTTGCAAGGGTTGAAAAAGGCTGCTTTAGGTAGAGCAGTGCCACGGGGCATTCAACAATTCACCAGTAAACTTACCAACCAAACTTTTTTACCTTGTAAAAAATGTTGGTTATTGAATATGGTGTAAATTACACAAAATAAATTGCAGACATTAGCTTTCCTCTTTTGTTAATAAACCAATCCCATAAATGACATTGCTTGTATGATGTTAGTGCATTGTAGTGCCTTTCATGGTACCCCAATGTACACAGCATACAGTACATTGAGTTAAGAAAAAAAATGGAAGCGTGCGGTTTGGGCCACACTGGGGTGTGCTAGCAGCCCATTCAAAATGAATGGGAAACCTTATCACAGTGAACATTAGCACTTGACTTAAAGTGGTTGTAAACCCTCCGGGACCACTTTTACCTACAGGTAAGCCTAGATTAAGGCTTACCTGTAGGTGTAACAAATATATTCTATACCTCCACGGTTTAGGAGATATTTGCAAAAGACTGGCACCGATGTCTACGGCGCATGCACCGTAGACAGCGGCATGCAGGCACACTGAGCATGCCGCTGCTAACGCCAATCATGGCATTAGTGGCGGCTCCCATGTGCATGCGTGGGAGTGACATCATCGTGGCTCACAGTCACAGTCAAAATGCTGGAGTCGCGATACCCGGAAGTTACTCCGGGATAGATGGCGGTGATGGACAAAAAGAACGAGGGTCGCTTCTGGGGCTTCCATCTCAGGTAAGTTATTCATAATGAGCTAGTATGCTATGCATACTAGTTCATTATGCCTTTGCCTTACAGGGTGTGTTTTTTTTGTTTTTTTCCTGCCTTTACTTCCTTTTTTAAAACATTGGCATGTGTGTGAACTAGGCCTTAATTTTTTCACTACCGAAATCTTATTCTGCTACATTTTGCATAACTACAATGACTACAATGACATTGGATGATTAAAGCAGAACTTTACCCATAAGAACTTGATACAAAATAATGTTATTTAGCAAGGAACATAATTAGTATGGACCAAAATTAGGACCAAAATTAGTACCCATAACAACTTGATACAAAATAATGTTATTTAGCAAGGAACGTAATTAGTATGGACCAAAATTAGGACCAAAATTAGTACCCATAAGAACTTGATACAAAATAATGTTATTTAGCAAGGAACATACATTCCACATTAATAAAAAATCTACCAAAATTAGTGTGAACTGTAAATTGCCTCCAGCATTGTTTTCTGTTTCTTCTTGCTGGAGGCTGTCATTGTGCTGAAGCCAAGAGCCCCTGAGCAACAGTGAATCTTTAGGCTGTCAGCAGATTGGTCTCTACAATTTTGACACAGTGCTGGAAAATTAGAGAGCGACTGAGCATGTGTAGGGTAGTGTCAGACATTGTATTACTGGATTGTAAACAGTATAGGCACTTATTTTGAATGTTTTACATGGCTATACCTGCAAAAGGGGGCCAGCCTGAAGTGATCTAGCAGGACTTAATTTTCTGATTAAAGTTTCAATTTAATGAACATACAGACGGTAAAGCTACTACAAAGAAATAATGAGTTGTGTATTATTTTGAATTTCCAAAGATATTCTGCAGGTTGCGTGCGATTCTTATTCTGAGAGCCTTGGTCCTTATGCCGTAGATCAGAGGGTTGACAGTAATAGACGTACTCATACCACTCATAGCGATGATGACATGGGCCGTGGCTGAGAGAGAAATGCTACTTAACCTGTACCTAAAGGCAATAAACATAGCGCCAACTAAAAATATGGACAAGGCAGTTACATGGGTCACCAACGTTTGGGCAGCTTTCTGAGAGGCTTCCCCGGGAAGTTTGAAACAGATGATAATCGTCCTTATGTAACAATAAATAATCACAAGCATGGGGCTAATTGTGATGAACAAGGTCCATGTTATTCCATAGATATTATTAACTGTGATATCACTGCAAGAAAGCCGTAAGAGGGACATGGTCTCACAGTAGACATTGTTGATATTTACTGCGCAAAAGGTCAGCCTTGCTGTTAAACAAAACCCCCCACATAGACCTACAAAAACAAAAACCCATATGGCCAGCAGTATCCTTTGACATGTCAAGTTGGTCATCAGGGCGGAGTACCTCAGAGGGTGACCCACCGCCAAATATCGATCATATGCTATAGCGGTGAAAGTAAAAACTTCAGCAGCTGCATAAGACTGCATGCAGAAGGCCTGAAATAGACATCCGGAGAGAGAAATAGTTGAATTTTTAGACAATAAGTCAATCAGCAGCTTGGGGAGGTAAGCCGAACTCCCAAACATCACATTGAGGACCAAGCCGCATATAAAGATGTACATCGGTTCATGCAAACTTTCCTCCCTCCAGATTACATAGACAATCATTGAACTCACAACAAATGAAGTTGAATATACTGCAAAAGTCATCAGAGCGTATAAGAATCTAAATGATTCCATCTCAACAAGCCCCACAAGGATAAAATTGGTGTAGGTTGTTGATATGTTCTCCATGGACAGAATTGGAGATAGGCTTTATTCCTTGCAGCACACAGTAGACGAAACATAAGATTTTTTTTTTTTTCAATCGTGATAATATTAAGGAAGCAAAAAGAAAAATGTTAATGTATGGATACTTTGGTTCCTGTTACGTTACTTTCCTCTTGAATTCTGTATATCATAAGATGAAAACATTCCAATCCAGCCAGGCATTTATAGCCCTCAGAAAGGTGAAGCTTTGCTTCGAATTAAGATGGCACCTTTGCATCAACTGCAACAAAGCCTTCCAGTGGGACCATTAGCTGTCACAGCTGGTGTCCTAATTAGTGTCAGAAATATATTTAGCCATGCATGTAAAGATGAACTTTGAAAAGGAAAAAAAAAATACAAACCTTCATTGAACAGCTTTAATAAAACATTTTCAATGGTATATTTAACAACCCGAAAGGAAACAAATAAGAGAAATGTATTGTTAGAGTCTACACACACTTTACCACACATGCCAACTGTACTATCACCAAATTGTATGCATTTATCCCTATATTTAACTAGCATGTTTCAGTGGTGGTAGGAACAGCTTGATTAATGCATACAGTACCTTGCAAAAGTATTCACCCCCCTTGGCTTTTTACCTATTTTATGACATTACAGCCTTTAGTTCAATGATTTTCTTAATCAGAATTATATATGATGGATCAGAACACAATAGTTTAAGTTGGTAAAATAAAGTAAAATTAGAAAAAATATACATAAAACTATTTTTCATAAATAAAAAACTGATAATTGGCATGTGGGTATGTATTCCCCCCTAGGGATGGCCTTGCGGTTCATCCGGCGGTCGGTTCACGGCAAATTTTGCATGTTCGCGATTAGCCAAACCGGCGGACTTCTGGCGCTGTTCGTGCGGCGGACATATGCGTTTACATTGTGAAAGAACTTTGACCCATGATGACACATCCATCATGGGGTACAGGACAGCCAATTGAAACATTTCAGCACATGGACAATTGGACATTCCCCCTACCTTATAAATAGACCTGATTTGGCGGCCATTTTACATTCTGTCTTTTGTCAGTGAAGGGAGAGGTTGTGGAGCAGGGACAGACTGTAGTGACACAAATCACTAGCTATTAGGTCCACAAAAGTCCTTTTAAGGACTGGTATAGGTGTACAGTATATAGGGTTCTGGTGCACTGCTGCCGACTGCTGTGCTGCTGATTGCGGAGTGCACAGCTGACCGACTCTGCAGCTGTCTTTTGTCAGTGTAGGGACAGGACGCTGTGTGGAGCAGGGACAGTCAGTTTAATCACTAGCTATTACTATTAGGTCCACAAAGGTCCTTTTAAGGACTGGCATAGGTGTGCAGTATATAGGGTTGTACACGTATAATACACTTTCTTTCAAATATAGAAAGCCTATTATACTTGACTGCTGAGCTGAGTGCTGACCGATTTTGCAGCTGTCTTTTATCAGTGTAGGGACTGAGGGACAGTCTGCAAATCACTAGCTACTAGGCCCACAAAGGTCCTTTTAAGGACTGGTATAGGTGTACAGTATATAGGGTTGTACACGTATAATATACTTTCAAATATAGAAAGCCTATTATACTATTAGTCCTTTTAATGACTGGTATAGGTGTACTATTTGGTGTGCAGTATATATTGGTGTAATACACGTATAAAATACTTGCATATATAGAAAGCATAGTATAGTGCATTTCCACTGTGCAGCATTGTGACTGCTGAGCGGTTCAGCAGCGATACTACAAAGAGTGACAAATGCAATTAAAAAAAAGTATTATAACTGGTGTGATAGACCAGTGGCCCCCAAAAACGACAGATTGAACCGGGGTGTTATATACCTTCTTCCACATACATACTGCACTTCTCTAGAGACTTTTGTCACAGGGTCATTTAAAAAATGAGAGGCAGAGGAAGAGGCAAGCCCTTCCGCAGGGGTGGTAGGGGTAGGGCAGGAGCAACAGGCTTGAGCCAAAGTGGAAAATTGCAGAAGGTGAGTTTGATTACGTCAAAGGACGCACCAGATTTGGTTGAGTGGCTCACTCAGCCTTACTCTTCTGCACCCTCCTCATCCTCTTGATCTGCACCCTCTTCACTCTCTGCTGTGTGCACCCCCAAAGACACTACCACCAACACCACCACCACCATATACCTTCCGCTTGAGTCAAAGTAATTATTTTCCGATCCATCACAAGACATTTCCGATGCGCAGCCATTCTTGGCATTGGATCAGGAAGAGGAGGTAGCAACAACCGCCACTCAGCAGTCTGACGACAGTACCGAGATCAGCCCAAGGAGGTTGGTCCCCGCTGTTGTTGCCTACTCCGAGATCTCTACTTATAGCGGTGGGGAAGGTGACGTCGATGATGACGTGTCTAGTGATGTCACGTGGATGCCCACAAGAGAAGAGGAGGAGGGGAGTTCAGAGGGAGATATGGACCAGCAGATAGGGAGGAGAAACAGGCGTAACTTACATTGCACAGGAGGGACAAAGCAGACTGCTAATGTATCAGGAGCAAGGCATCAACCATGTACGGTCACATCTGGCGCTCCAAGGATGCCGGCACATGGCTCCGCAGTGTGGGCTTTTTTTAATGTGTCAGCTGCTGACAATAGTGTTGCCATCTGCAATCTTTGCAGTCAACGCATAAGTCGCGGTAAGCCCAACACTCACCTAGGGACGACCGCCTTAAGAAGGCACATGAGCTGCCATAACCGAGCCCAGTGGGAGCAACGGAGCCCACAAAGCCACACTCCAGGCTCTCACCGTGCAGCCTTGTCTTCTACTTCTCTTTCTCCTCTCTCCTCACAATTGTCCTCCACGCCACCTTCCATCATGCCATCCTCACGTTTTTCTGCAAAAAGGCAGGCTTCCATGGGCCAAATGTTCGAGCGTAAAAGAATTATGACGCCGGATAACCCTCTTGTCCAACGGTTGATGGCTGGCTTGTCAGAACTGACAGCCCGTCAACTACTGCCATATAAACTGGTATACTCGGAGGCCTTTCGAAAATTTGTGGCCATTGGAACACCACAATGGAAGGTCCCAGGAAGGAAGTATTTCTCACAGAAGGGCATCCCAGAGCTATATGGCCATGTTCAGCGGCGAGTGAATGTATCTCTGGAACACAGTGTTGGTGCCAAGATACATCTGACCACAGACACGTGGTCTAGCAAACACGGGCAGGGAAGGTATATAACCTTTACTGCCCACTGGGTAACCTTCTGACGGCCGTCAAGCATGTAATCCGTGGCACCCGTGTATATTTGGTTTTACCACCACGGATTGCATGCAGGCCTGCCTCTTCTTCTCCTCCTCCTACTCCATCCTCCTCCCTCTCCTCCTCGGCTGACTCCTCCTTTTCCGCTGCTAGCGACTCTTCCGCTGCACCGCCAAAGATCCCCAGAACCTATTCGACATGCCAGGTGAGACGTTGCCATGCTGTGCTGTGTCTGTTGTGCCTGGAAGCCAAGAGCCACACTGGCCCTGCACTCCTTTCAGCTTTGCGTTCACAGGCAGATCAGTGGCCAACACCGCTCAATTTGACAGTTGGTAAAGTGGTGTGTGACAACGGTGCCAATCTGCTTAGCGCATTGAAACAGGGCAAAATTACACATGTGCCATGCATGGCACACATCCTAAACTTGGTCGTGCAGCGATTCGTTGTCCAATACCCTGGGGTCCAGGACATCTTGCGGCAGGCAAGGAAAATCTCGGCCCATTTCAGAAGATCTTACACGGCCATGGCTCGCCTTGCTGACATTCAGCGGTGACACAATCTGCCGGTCAGACGTCTTATTTGCGATTGCCCGACGCAATGGAACTCAACCTTCTATATGCTTGATAGGCTGCTCCAGCAGAAACGTGCAGTTAACGACTACCTGTACGAACTCTGCGGCAGAACAGGTTCTGGGAGCTTGGTTTTTTTCACCGTGCCAGTGGCTGCTAATGCACGATGCATGCAGACTTCTGCAGCCATTTGATGAGATCACCAAACTGGTTAGTCGCAGCCATGGCGCCATCAGTGACATTGTACCTTATGCCTTCTTTATGGAGCGTGCATTGCGTCATGTCATTGATCAAGCTGTGGAGGAGCAGGAGCAGGAAGATGAGGAATTCGCAATGTTGGATGAATTCCCGGGGGGGGGGGGGGGGGCTACTCTGAGACAAGTCAACAACAGGAGTCTGAAGAGGAGTCAGAGGAGGATGGTGCCAGGGCGGATGAGGAGGAGCAAGAAGAGCATGCTTTAAACCTTTCTGGGATCCCTGTTGTTGTGCATGGATGGGGGGAGGAGGAGAATGAGGAGGACGACATTATCCTGGATGATGAACAGGAGCCAGGCCACCCCACCGTATCCAGTTTAGTGCAAATGGGGGCCTTCATGCTCCAGTGTTTTAACAGGTACCCCCGTATAAAAAGCATAAAGGTCAAGGACCAGTACTGGGTGGCAACGTACTTAGACCCCCGGTACAAACACAAAATGGCAGAAATGTTACCACCGTCACAGAGAGCTGTCAGAATGGAGCACTTCCAGGCCTCGCTTTGAGAAATGCTGCATTCTGCTTTTGCTTGCGCTGGCAGAGGAGGAATTCCCACTCCCAGAGAAAGAGTTGCAGGTACCAATCCAACAGCGCCTGCAAGAAGAGGGCGGTTTGAAGATGTGTTGGTGACTTCTGATATGAGGTCATTCTTTCAGCCGACCCATCGACAGGTCTCATCCGGATCCAGCATCAGGGAATGCCTAGACCGACAGGGGTCCGACTACATCAGGTTAACGGCCGATGTGGACACTCTGAGGAGTGATGAACCCCTGGACTACTGGGTGGGCAGGCTTTACCTCTGGCCAGAGCTTGCTCAATTTGCAATGGAACTGTTGGCTTGCCCCTCGTCCAGTGTCCTGTCCAAAAGGACGTTCAGTGCAGCAGGGGGGATCGTGACCAATAAGCGCACTCGCCTAGCTCACGACAGTGTTGACTACCTCACATTTATAAAAATGAATGAGGCATGGATCTCGGAGGAATTCAACACATGTGACCAGTAGACCATGTATATGCATAACTTTATAAACTATTTATTTAATCGAGCACACAAACTTTTTTCTACCTTTGGCTCACTTCCTTGTATAAAAAAAGCACACCGTACTATATGCCCGTACCCTCCTGTTTGAAGAGGTTGAGCGGTGTCAAATTTTTGGGTCCCGCAGCGAGTTGCTGGTATCAGTGCTGCTGTCGGTGCTCTCTATCTTGGTGCTAGTGTGGTCTCAGTGCTCTCTATCTCGGTGCTGGTGCCAGTGCTCTCTATCTCGGTGCTGGTGTCAGTGCTCTCTCTCTATCTCGGTGCTGGTGTCAGTGCTCTCTCTCTATCTCGGTGCTGGTGTAGTCTCAGTGCTCTCTATCTCGGTGCTGGTGCCAGTGCTCTCTATCTCGGTGCTGGTGCCAGTGCTCTCTATCTCGGTGCTGGTGCCAGTGCTCTCTATCTCGGTGCTGGTGTTAGTGCTCTCTATCTCGGTGCTGGTGTAAGTGCTCTCTATCACGGTGCTGGTGTCAGTGCTCTCTATCACGGTGCTGGTGTCAGCGCTCTCTCTCTATCTTGGTGCTGGTGTCAGTCCTCTCTCTCTATCTTGGTGCTGGTGTCAGTCCTCTCTCTCTATCTTGGTGCTGGTGTCAGTCCTCTCTCTCTATCTCGGTGCTGGTGTCAGTGCTCTCTATCTCGGTGCTGGTGTCAGTGCTCTCTATCTCGGTGCTGGTGTCAGTGCTCTCTATCTCGGTGCTGGTGTCAGTGCTCTCTCTCTATCTCGGTGCTGGTGTAGTCTCAGTGCTCTCTATCATGGTGCTGGTGTGGTCTCAGTGCTCTCTATCTCGGTGCTGGTGCCAGTGCTCTCTATCTCGGTGCTGGTGCCAGTGCTCTCTATCTCGGTGCTGGTGTCAGTGCTCTCTATCACGGTGCTGGTGTCAGTGCTCTCTATCACGGTGCTGGTGTCAGTGCTCTCTATCACGGTGCTGGTGTCAGTGCTCTCTCTCTATCTCGGTGCTGGTGTCAGTGCTCTCTCTCTATCTCGGTGCTGGTGTCAGTGCTCTCTCTCTATCTCGGTGCTGGTGTCAGTGCTCTCTATCTCAGTGCTGGTGTCAGTGCTCTCCATCACGGTGCTGGTGTCAATGCTCTCTATCACGGTGCTGGTGTCAGTGCTCTCTCTCTATCTCAGTGCTGGTGTCAGTGCTCTCTCTCTCTATCTCGGTGCTGGTGTCAGTGCTCTATCTCTATCTCGGTGCTGGTGTGGTCTCAGTGCTCTCTATCTCGGTGCTGGTGTGGTGTCAGTGCTCTCTATCCCGGTGCTGGTGTCAGTGCTCTCTATCTCGGTGCTGGTGTCAGTGCTCTCTATCACGGTGCTGGTGTCAGTGCTCTCTATCACGGTGCTGGTGTCAGCGCTCTCTCTCTATCTTGGTGCTGGTGTCAGTGCTCTCTCTCTATCTCGGTGCTGGTGTCAGTGCTCTCTATCTCGGTGCTGGTGTCAGTGTTCTCTATCTCGGTGCTGGTGTCAGTGCTCTCTATCATGGTGCTGGTTTCAGTGCTCAGTCTCTATCGTGGTGCTGGTTTCAGTGCTCAGTCTCTATCGTGGTGCTGGTTTCAGACAGTGAGGGAGATAGCAGCAGAGAAGCCAATCAGCAGGCAGTGCCAGCATGATGGCTGAGGATCAGCACTGGACTGGCACCTCCGGACCACCGCAGTGGAGCCCTGCATAGGTGGATGTAAGGGCCGGGCAGAGGGAGGAGCTCAAGCACAGGTTGGCACACTGGGACACTGGCACAGGACTGCGCTGCCCTGACTGTGGCACTGATCAACTCCTGCATCCTCTTCATAGCCTGGTCTGACCTCGCCTCTCCTCCATGGCCTTGATGCGCTCCTGAATTGTCAAAATGTCACAGATAAAAAAAGAATGCTTGTCGTTGTAGATCCCAGATTCACTTAATACTTTTGTTATGTCAGTGTCCATGTGGTGGGACTATGTGTGCATAGCTAGTAAGTATTTTGTGGCTGAAAATATGACCTGTAGGTTTTTAAGGTTCACCTGCCATTAAAGTCAATGGGATCCACTGCGAACTTTGCGGTTCGCGAACTTTTGGCCGCGTTCACCATTCGCATTATGTCCCGTCGGAAGTTCGTCCATCACTATTCACCCCCTTTGTTATGAAGCCCATAAAAAGCTCTAGTGCAACCAATTATCTTCAGAAGTCACATAATTCGTGAAATGATGTCCACCTGTGTGCAATCTAAGTGTCACATGATCTGTCATTACATATACAAACCTTTTTGAAAGGCCCCAGAGGCCGCAACACCTAAGCTAGAGGCACCACTAACCAAACACTGCCATGAAGACCAAGGAACTCTCCAAACAAGTAAGGGACAATGTTGTTGAGAAGTAGGGTTAGGTTATAAGTTAGGGTTAGGTTATAAAAAATATCCAAATTTTTGATGATCCCTAGGAGCACCTTCAAATCATAACCAAATGGAAAGAACATGGCACAACAGCAAACCTGCCAAGAGACGGCCACACACCAAAACTCACGGACCGGGCAAGGAGGGCATTAATCAGAGAAGCAGCACAGAGACCTAAGGTAACCCTGGAGGAGCTGAAGAGTTCCACAGCAGAGACTGGAGTATCTGTACATAGGATGACAATAAGCCATACGCTCCATAGAGTTGGGCTTTATGGCAGAGTGGCCAGAAGAAAGACATTGTTTTCAGCAAAAAACAAAATGGCACATCTTGAGTTTGCAAAAAGACTCCCAAAATGTATGGAGGAAGGTGCTCTGGTGTGATGAGACTAAAATTTTACTTTTTGGCCATCAAAGAAAACGCTATGTCTGGTGCAAACCCAACACATCACATCACCCAAAGATGTTTTTCAGCAGTCGGAACTGGGAAACTGGTCAGAGGTGAGGGAAAGATGGATGATGCTAAATACAGGGATATTCTAGAGCAAAACCTGCACCACTCTGTGAGTGATTTGAGGCTAGGATGGAGGTTCACCTTCCAGCAGGACAATGACCCCAAACACACTGCTAAAAAAACACTTGAGTGGTTTAAGGGGAAACCTGTAAATGTGTTAGAATGACCTAGTCAAAGCCCAGACCTCAATCTAATAGAAAATCTGTGGTCAGACTTAAAGATTGCTGTTCCCAAGCGCACAACTTCCAACTTGAAGGAGCTGGAGCAGTTTTGCAAGGAGAAATGGGCAAAAATCCCAGTGGTGAGATGTGGCAAGCTAATAGAGACTTATCCAAAGCGACTTGGACCTGTGATAGCCACAAAAGGCGGCTCTACAAAGTATTGACTTTAGGGGGGTGAATAGTTATGCACATTGACTTTTTTCTGTTATTTTGTCCTATTTGTTGTTTGCTTCACAATAAAAAAAAAAAATCTTCAAATTTGTTGGCATGTTCTGCAAATGAATTGATGCAAATCCTCTAACAATCCATGTTAATTCCAGGTTGTGAGTCAACAAAACACGAAAAATGCCAAGGAGGTGAATACTTTTGCAAGGCACTGTAGATGGATGCAAACATGGTTCTTTTCCGCAGTAGGGCGCAACTCCTGGATAACTGTTCGATGTGAAGTACTAAGGGGTATATTTCTCCATACAGTCCTGAAATTTACAAAGCTCTATCACTGGGTAGAACGTGGCATCAGATATCCTTCCTCTGCACCTCATCCAATCAGTGAATGCCTTGTATTTAAGGAGTTGTAAAGGCAGAATGTTTTTTTATCTTCATGAATTCTATGCATGAAGATAAAAAGCTGTGTGCAGCAGCCCCCCTAAAACTTACCGGAGGTCCCTCTCTGTCCAGCAATGTCCACAAATGCCATCAGAGATTCTCCCCTTGATTGGCTGAGGCACATCAGCGGTGCAGCGACTGCCGCTGCTGTCAAAGTCAGCTGGCCAATTAGGGGAGAGGGGGATGGGGCGGGGTCCTGAATGGACACAGGGAGCTGTGACGTGGCTCAGGTGCCCCCATAGCAAGTTGCTTGCTGTGGGGGCGCCGAACAAGAGGGAGGGGCCAGGAGCAGAGAAGGGGGACCGGAGAAGAAGAATCAGGCTCCTTACTGCAAATCCAATGCAACAGAGCAGGTAAGTATAACATGTTTGTTATTTTTATAGGGGGGAAAAAACAAGACTTTACAGTCACTTTAATTGAAGAGAATACAATATGTTTTCTGAATGGTGGAGGCTCCAAGTTCTATCTTCATTGTACCAGAAGGGAAGTTGCTGCAGCAAAACCCCAGAATAGGGCAGCAATAACTGCATGTAGCTGCTCCAGATTTTATCTACTGTATTTATCGGCGTATAACATGTTTCGGCGTATAACACGCGCCGGCGTATAACATGCACCCCAAGTTTAGGAGGCAAGTTTAAGGAAAAAAACTTACATTTTAAATGCCCATCAATGCAGCCTTGCACACTGTCTATCTGCAGCCTTCCCCAAAATTGCAGCATGTTTTCGTTTAAAATGTAGCGCCGCCGCAGCCGCCCCCACTGCCGAGATCTTCAGCTCCTCTCGCCGCCAACATAGACCGAGCCGAGTGTACTAGTGTACTCGGCTCCGCTCGCAGTAATGCCCCCACCCCACCCATTGGCCCAGCTCCTATGATGGACACAACACCTGTATTCTCACTACCTATGTATTATATGGCAACTGAAAAACCCACCAGAAATCTTGTATTAATAAAGTATCTGATTGAGGAATGACTCAAAATGCGTATGGATGCATCAACGGGCTGATGTTTCCATATATAAGAGATGTGTAGTACAAGGCTGTATTGTCCTGTGTCTGTCGTCTAGGAACACCTTGCCTAGACCAGTAAATAAGAACTCCAATATAAACCCTGCATTGTACATAAGACTATCATACACACCTTAATCTGAGGGAGTGGTTACAAGCCAATAGATATAGATAGATGATCCGACCACGTGCAGATATATAGAAAAGTTACCGTGATCCCAACTTGGTAAAGCTTGGCCACACAGAGCCCATAGATAAAACACTGCTTTATCCCCAAAGGATATAAAGGAATATATAAGTGAAATATATCAAAAGAAGAGAGAAAGTGGGGGGATATAAGAGGAAGAGAAAGGAAGAGAACTAACGCCTGTTCTTACCCAAACAGTATCCTTGAAGGAGAAAGGGTTGGGCACGAGGGTATCGCAATTTGCTTTTGCACTCAAATAAAGCTACAGTAGCATATATCTTTGCTGGATCCCAGGGTGCCTCCTCCAATCCACAAAGGATAAGCCAAAAAAGGGATAAGCCAAAAAAAGCCCCCCCCCCCCTTTTTTTTACACATTTTGAGTCGTTCCTCAAGCGGATACTGTACCTCCACTCTCTCTTGGCCATATGAATATCTGCCAAGCAGGTGAGCCTAGTCTCTTGCAAAAATAAAATTTCAGCATCTAATTGGCTGAACAAAAAGAAGGCCATGGAACGAGCTCTTACTGACTTAATGCTGGCGACATTTATTGTCACCGCTTTTAACGGAGGGGAACCGCCATTTGGGTTATTGGGTGGATTGCTTCTTAGCTCCCCTGTGCTCCTCATCACCAGAAGCCTCTCTCTTTCTTGAGGCAGCCTCAAACTCCATTTCAGAATCGGAACTTCGCTCCGAAGAAGCTCCAGATGAAGAAATATACCATTCAGAGGACCTATGATGGTTGGAGACAGGCACTGGAGCCCGTTCCGTCCTCACCACCTGCTTTCACTTCCCAACCTTCCTTCTCTCCTCCAGGTACTGCAAGTCAGCTTCAGAGATGCCATAATCTCTTGTTTTTTTCTTTGGAGTCTTCACAGAAGACTCCTTTACAGAGGAAGAAGCGACCTTTTTAGTACCTGCTACCACTCCTGGTGGGGGTGGTGTTCCCTTTGAGACAGACTTAGAAGGGGTAGACACCTGGGGGGTAACTAACACGGGGGGGCACAGACTTGGAAGGTTCTGACACAAGAGGAGAGGATACAGTAGGCTGGGGGGGGACACAGAGACAGATACAGAAGGAATACTTACAGACACAGGAGGGGTGGCCATAGGGACTGGAGAGGGATCCTGAGCAGGACCAGGGGAGTCCGTCACCGCAGAGGAGGATGGTACACCAGGGGCCTCACCCTCCATCCTGTCCAGCCTAGACAAGTCATCCGTTACCTCCTTCTCCTTATTGTGCCAGGCTTCAGGACATCTGCTGTAGGGATGGCCAAGGCGCAGGCACAGGTTGCACCTGATCATATCGGTGCAGTCCTTGGCCATGTGACCCTGACCCCGACACACTGAACATATCAAGGCTGAACAGGAGGAGCTCAAATGCCCCTTTTCTCCACAGCGGTGACACAGCTTCGGCTGACCAGGGTAGAAAATAGTCATCCTATCCCTCCCTATAAAAGCCGAGGAGGGCAGGTGACGGACAACATTCCCATCCCTGGCCAACCTGACTGTTACTGACCAACCCCCAGTCCAGATGTTACGCTCATCAAGGATTTTGCTGGGCTTAATCAAAACCTCCCCATAATTCCGCAACCAAACCTCTAAATCCCGAGCGGGGACGCTCTCATTGGTCAGAATGATGGTTATTTTTTTAACTGTTGACCTCTGAGAGATCGCAACTGGGGCCAGACCTTCCCATTCAGGTCTTGACCTGCACCGAGCCTCATATCGCTCCCAGAACAGGTCAAGACCCTCTGGCCTGGTGAAGCTAACCGTATAATCCCTCGTCCCAGACACATGTATAAAGGCATACAGGTCATTTGCCCCAAAACCCATTTCTAAAATGAGATCCACCACCGCACGCCGCGCTGGAGGGACTGCACCACCTTCCCATTTCAGAATAACTACATTACGTCTGGGACCCCCAGCAGAAGCCAGAGACCCAAGACCAGATCCCGGGGTGCCCAAAGTGGTAGGCTGTAGGGGAAAACCCTGCTTGGCAGCAGCGCTACCAGGAGCAGAGCGTACCACCTGGGCAAATGTAGGTTTATCAGGGGCAAGGCTCCACACTGAAGTCACATTAGTCTGTACATTATTATTATTAGCATTATCAACAGTTTGAAGTGAGTTAGAAGAATCGGCAGCAAGACGATTGTCCATCACACTGGTGCTGGGGTGATTGTTATCAGTCACAGAAACGTTCACTCTCCCATCAGAAATGGTCACAGTCACTGCTGCAGTACCAGCTGTCTCCTGATGCTGCGCTGTAGAGTCCTCAGCAGCAGTGGGGCAAACAGCTTTGAACTCTGCTAAAGAAGGGTTAATGGGCTCTGCTGACACCTGTAGTTCATCCACAGAAATTACACTTTTTACATGTAAGTCTTGCTACATTGCAGCATCATCAGGCACAACATGGCTGCACACAGGATTAGCAGTCTGACTGTCATCAGGCACATTGTCAGCATCTGTGAAAGGCACAAACACAGTCTTGTCCACAACATGGGACTTGGCCGGCTTTACTTTATCAGGAACATCATCTGTAATGTCCTCCTCATTAAATACTAACTGATCCCCCCGCATAGGAGACTCCATTACCTGGATGGCCCTCAGCATGCCTCCTGAGTCCTGGGAAGGCGTGGGGCTGCTTACCTCTCCCTGGGGGGGCGGAATTGGGGGTCTCCTCCTCCACCTCCATCTTTGTCATCCTTCCAAACCTCCTGTCATTTCCAAACTTCTCCTTGAAGGGCCCATTTCTGCCTTCCATCATGGCCACAATGGCCTCCTGATGGTCCACACGGACAATGGCCAATTGGATCTCCGGATCCATGGATCCTCTCTTCTGGCTGTGTAAGCCCTCACGCTGCCTTCTCAGACACTTCAGCTCCGCACGCAGCTTGTAAATCTTATCCCTCTCCCTATTCAGGACCTTTATCCCGGCCACCACTCGCTCCCGAATGGCTTGCGAGCCTTCGTCCTCACCAGGGGCAGAGAGATCGCTTGTCCACAGGAAGGCATGTCACCCGAAGGCCCAGGATATGGCTGAGAACTTCCAGCAGGAGAGGCCCTGCCGGCCTCCATGGCTTCCCCAGAAAGGGGCAGGAGAGCTGGGATAGATTTCACCACCACTCCCCTCTCACACCGATCACCTGGAAGAGCTCCAGAGACACCTTCCACCTGACACACCTGTGCTCCAATGATGGGTGGGGCACTATTCCTCCCACTGACACAAATGACGGGGCACTATTCCTCCCACTGACACCAATGATGGGGCACTATTCCTCCCACTGACACCAATGACGGGGCACTATTCCTCCCACTGACACCAATGACGGGGCACTATTCCTCCCACTGACACCAATGACGGGGCACTATTCCTCCCACTGACACAAATGACTGGGCACTATTCCTCCCACTGACACCAATGATGGGGCACTATTCCTCCCACTGACACCAATGATGGGGCACTATTCCTCCCACTGACACCAATGATGGGGCACTATTCCTCCCGCTGACACCAATGACTGGGCACTATTCATCCCACTGATACCAATGACGGGTCATTATTCCTTGCAATGACACAAGCAATAGCTTGCTATTCCATTCAACAATGCCAAAAACGGGGTATTGTTTACTCTAAATGATGCTGGGACATTTTCTACTCCCAATGGCCACAGCCCGGCCCCCTGAAAGTCTGAAGGACTGTAAATTGGCCCTTTGTTTAGAAAGTTTGGAGACCCCTGGCCTAGGAGACCGGAAGAAATGGCATGATGTCCCTTCCAGTGTAGTGCAGATGTAAACACCGCCATTTTCGGTGGGGAAAGCATCAGATCAATTATTTTTTTTCTTTGGATCTGATACTTTCCAGGTTAGAAGAGAGATCTGGGGTATTATAGACCCCAGATGTCTCCATAAAGAGGACCTGTCCTGCCCTATTGTGATCACCGGGGATGTTTACATTTTTTTGTGATTGCAAAAAAAAAAGTGAAAAAATAAAAATAAAATGAAAGGGAAAGTATAAAAATAAAATTTTAAGAATAAAATAAATAATTAAAATATTTTTAAAGTGCCCCCTGTACCCCGTGGTAGCACGTAGAGGCAAACTCACCCATAGGTCACACACGCCTATGTAAACATTGTTCATACAACACATGTGAGGCATCACCACAAATGTTTTAATGAGGGCAGTAATGCTAGCGCCAGACCTCCTCTGTAACTCTAAACTGGTAACCTGTAAAACATTTTTTAAAGTGTCGCCTATGGAGATTTTTAAGTATCGTAGTTCGTTGCCATTCCACAAGCGGGCGCAATTTTAAAGCATGACATGTTGGGTATATATTCACTTGGCGTAACATTCATCTTTTATATTTTTCCCCAAAAATCTCAGTTCTATATTGTGTTTGTCTTGCATTAAAGTTGCTTTTGAAAAGCTGCTGAAAAATTCCCGTGTGATACAAAAAATTGCAACGACCACCATTTTATTCTCTTGGATCTCTGGTAAAAAAAACAAAAAAAAAAACATAATTTGCTAAGTTTTGCAAACAGGTCATTTTTCTCCTTCATTGAAATGCGCTGATGAGGCGGCACTGGTGGGCACTGATAGGCTGCACTGGTGGGCACTGATAGGCACAGTTAAGGCGGCACAAAGGTGGCACCGATAGGCACAGATAAGGCAGTACTGATGGGCACAGATAAGGCTGCACTGATGGGCAAAGATGGGCACAGATAAGATGGCACTGATGGGTGGCACTGATGTGTGGCACAAATGGGTGGCACGGATGGGCACTGATAGGTACCACTGATAGATGGGACTGATGGGCACTGATAGGTGGCACTGATAGGTGGCTCTGATAGGTGGCACTGTTGGGCACTGATGGGCGTCACTGATGGGCACTGATGGGCACTGGTAGATGACACTGATGGGCACGGATATTTGGCACTGAGGTGCAGCACTGTTATTGAGCCAGATTGTGGGCACTAATGGGTGGCACTGTGGGCACTAATGGGTGACACTTTTTCCAAATTTAGGTGGCACTGGCAAGGGGCAGGTGGGCACTGATGAGCTGGTCGTGATCGGGACTGAAGTCCCTCTCACGGCCGCCAGTGATCGGCTTTTTTTTTTCTCCTCCCGCTGTCAGCGCGAGGAGGAAAAATAGCCGATTACCGGCTCTGTTGTGATCACATGATCAGCTGTCATTGGCTGACAGCTGATCATGTGGTAAGGGGTCGGGATCGACCCCTTGCTCCGATCTGTGATCAGGCGAGCCTCAGGGGGCGCGCAGGCCGCTCGTGCACGGGACGATGTCAATAGACGTGGTCCCGGCAAAGCAGGTCCGCGCTATAGCCGAATGATCTCTAGAGGTTAAAGTGGTTAAGAACACCACAGATCACCCAAAGGCTGTATCCATGTGTGAACAGGGCCCATAGAAAAGAAAAATTGTTTTCTGTGTGACCTTACAGATACTTGAATTTTTCTAGCGCCGAAAAAGATCAGGTCTCCACACAAGTGTGAATAATGAACTCCCCACGTCTTTTAAACCGCTTCACTGCCAGTGACATTTTGACAGTAATCAATGCAATTTTTTTAGCACTGATCGCTGTATTAATGCCAATGGTCCCAAAAATGTGTCAAAAGTGTCCGATGTGTCTGCCATAATGTCGCAGTCACGATAAAAAAAACTAAAAAAAAAAATGCTGATCGCCGCCATTACTAGTAAAAAAAATAAAAATAATAAAAATGCCATTAAACTATGCCCTATTTTGTAGACGCTATAACTTTTGCGCAAACCACGCTTATAGACGCTGTAACTTTTGCGTATATTACGCTTATTGCGATTTTTTTTTTTACCAAAAATATGTAGAAGAATACATATCGGCCTAAACTGAGGGAAAAAATCGTTTTTTTAAAAAAAATATTATTTGATATATATTTATTATAGCAAAAAGTAACAAAAATAATGCGTCTTTTTTTCAAAACTGTCGCTCTTTTTTTGTTTATAGCGCAAAAAAAATAAAAACCTGCAGAGGTGATCAAATACCACCAAAAGAAAGCTCGATATGTGGGCAAAAAAAGGACATCAATTTTGTTTGAGTACAACGTCGCACGACCGCAAAATTGTCAGTTAATGCGGCGCAGTACCGAATCGTGAAAAAGTGCTCTGGTCAGGAAGGGGGGGGTAAAATCATCCGGTGGCTGAAGCGATTAAACGAAACCTGTACTGAGAGAAATACGGAGGGGCTACCTTTTCAAAAGGTATAGTTGCCTGGCTGTCATGCTGATCCAATGGCTTCTATTCTATAGAACTGACCTGAAAACAAGCGTGCGGATATGTAAATGTACAGTGACGCAGTAACTTCTGATCGGAAAACACTTGATCAAGTGAGTGATTCAAAAAGTATTTAAGGAGCTGTGTCAGCACGGTAGCTAGGAAAATAGATTATACAGAAGGCAATTGCAACTCCTATATTTCTGTTATGATTGGTTTACTGTCTTTACAAGGTGCTCTTATATTGTGTACTGATTAAATTCTGCCACTAGATGGCAGCATTATACAGATGGTACAGAAATGAAACTTTGTAAGCTCAGCCTCTAAGGGCTCATTCATATCAGTGGATTTATACTAGTGTACAGGGATTGCCTTGTTAAAATGCATTATAGTACTTTTTCTTCTTTTTTTTTTTAGCTTAAACTTCATTTTTATTTTACATTTTGTTTTATTATATTAAATAAAATAAATACAATACAAATAGATTATTATTATACAGGATTTATATAGCTCCAACATTTTATATATATTAAATAAAATAAATGCAATACAAATAGATTATTATTAAAAAGGATTTATATAGTTCCAAAATTTTGCACAGCAATTTACAAAATAGAGGGAGAGAATACAGCTACAATAAAATGCAATACAAGAAAGATCAGAGGGCCCTGCTAAAACAGTTTTTTTTTTTTTTTTTTTGTATTTTATCCACTTAAGGACCGAGCCTCTTTTTGAGATTTGTTGTTTACAAGTTAAAAAACTGTTTTTTTGGGGGTTTTTTTGCTGGAAAATTACTTAGAACTCCCCAAACATTATAAACATTTTTTTCTAACACCCTAGAGAATAAAATGGTGGTCGTTGCGATACTTTGTCCCACCGTATTCACGCAGCGGTATTACAAGCGCACTTTTTTTGGGGGGAAAAAATACATTTAAATTAAATTGTGAAAGATAACAGCTCATTCCCCATAGTTATAGCCTTTTGTACCACCTGCCCCACCCTATTAGATTGTAAGCTCTTCTGAGCACGTGACGCTAATGTACTATGTAATGATAAAAGGGCAGTGCCAATCCCTAACATGTGCAACCCTGCAAAAAAAAAATTATATATATATTTATGTATATCAACAGTGGCATAACTAGAACCTTCAGGGCCCTGATGCAAGAAACCATGAGGGGCCCCCCTGAACCCCAGCCAGGGCCCTTCCCTCCGAGTCCGGCGGTGGAACTCCAGGGTGTGGTCACGTGAGCCCTGTAGTTCCACCACTGGCATCAGTAGTTTTTTTATTATTAGTTTTTTTTTATTTTTAGGTGCCCCATTGGGGGACTGTCCCTAGGCAGGATGGGGTCCCCGTCCCCAAAAGAGATGAGGCCCTTTTCTCCAGGGCAGATGAAGTTTCTGCCCCCAGGTGAGAAGGGGTCCCTGTCCCCACGTGAGAAGAGGTCCCTGTCCACACGTGAGAAGTGGGTCCCTGTCCCCACGTGAGAAGGGGTCCCTGTCCCCAGGGGGAGATGGAGGGGGTAAGTAATGGTGTGTGGGGTCCTCTCACTCACCATGACCAAGCTGCAGGCCGCGCACTCATCCATGTTGGCCTGGGCTCCATCCAGTGTGCTGGACGGGCGATCAGCATATCTCCCAGAAAGACCCTTCATCATCTGTGTATGACGGGGGAGGAGGGGGGCTGGCAGACAAGCCTGCAGTGTCCTCCGGGGGGCTCTCATAGGGCTGCACTACTCTGTGTGCTTAAAGTTTGTTTACCCGGGAGAAGTATGCAGTGCAGTGTGGGCCGGACTCGGGGGGGGGGCGGGACTCTGGCTGGGGAGAACAGACATCGGACTGAGCGGCAATGCATGGAGCAGGAGAGGGGTACTCTGAGGAGCCGGTCGAGGACACAGGTCATGCGGGGAATGCACAACTAAAGAGCAGCCAGTGCGATAGTCGACAATGGAGCTCTGCTAGTTACCCTCCACCTCCAGCCACCCGTGTGCATGGTGCACTGCTACCCCTAGCTGCCTATGCTGCTGCCGGCCATATGTAGAGGGGGCTGCATGGGCCCCCTGCAGCACAGGGCCCAGTTGCGGTCGTGACTGCTGCACCCCCTATAGTTACGCCCCTGTATACAATGTATCAAATTCAATATCACTTATTCCATGTGCAGATATCCATAAAAGATCATGCATAATACTACAATAAAGTGCAAGTGCTTCATGCTAAAGAAAAAAAAAGTGCATAAAAAGTATCCATAATATAATATATATATATATATAAAATATATAATAAATGTCAAGTCCCACAAGCCACTGATAGATGTGTTCTTCAATAGTAATTAAGCTTTTTATTCAAAATTCAATGAAGTGCTGCAAAAACATTGGATGGAAAAGGACCTGGGGGTCCTAGTAGATGATAGGCTCAGCAATGGCATGCAATGTCAAGCTGCTGCTAACAAAGCAAACAGAATATTGGCATTAAAAAGGGGATTAATTCTAGAAATAAAACAATAATTTTCCTGCTCTACAAGACTCTGGTCCGGCCGCACCTGGAGTATGCTGTCCAGTTCTGGGCACCAGTCCTCAGGAAGGATGTACTGGAAATGGAGCGACTACAAAGAAGGGCAACAAAGCTGATAAAGGGTCTGGAGGATATTAGTTATGAGGAAAGGTTGTGAGCTCTGAACTTATTCTCTCTGGAGAAGAGACGCTTGAGAGGGGATATGATTTCAATATACAAATACTGTACTGGTGACCCCACAATAGGGAGAAAACTTTTGCATAAAGGAGTTTAACAAGACACGTGGCCACTCATTAAAATTAGAAGAAAAGAGGTTTAACCTTAAACTACGTTGAGGGTTCTTTACTGTAAGAGCAGCAAGGATGTGGAATTCCCTTCCACAGGCGGTGGTCTCAGCAGGGAGCATCGATAGTTTAAAGAAACTATTAGATAAGCACCTGAACGACCGCAACATACAGGGATATACAATGTAATACTGACATATAATCACACACATAGGATGGACTTGTGTCTTTTTTTTCACCTCACCTACTATGTAACGCCCTGTGTGCTCCGTCACCAATCTCACTAAATGAACTTACCGAAGCAAGTTGCTGGTCAGGTTGTGAACCAGCTCAAGTGCTTTTTGCCTCAAAGACAATGAATACTCCACATCTGCTGTTTAATGCTCCCACAGCTACTCAGACCATAGGTGTCCCCATGACCACCGTAATCACATATCTACAGTATCTCACAAAAGTGAGTACACCCCTCATATTTTTGTAAATATTTTATTATATATTTTCATGTGACAACACTGAAGAAATGACACTTGTCTACAATGTAAAGTAGTGAGTGTACAGCTTGTAAACATTGTAAATTTTCTGTCCCCTCAAAATAACTCAACACACAGCCATTAATGTCTAAACCGCTGGCAACAAAAGTGAGTACACCCCTATGTAAAAATGTCCAAATTGGGCCCAATTAGCCATTTTCCCTCCCGGTGCCAGGTGACTCGTTAGTGTTACAAGGTCTCAGGTGTGAATGGGGAGCAGGTGTGTTAAATTTGGTGTTATCGCTCTCACTCTCTCATACTGGTCACTGGAAGTTCAACATGACACCTCATGGCAAAGAACTCTCTGAGGATCTGAAAAAAATTATTGTTGCTCTACAAAAAGATGGCCTAGGCTATAAGAAGATTGCCAAGACCCTGAAACTGAGCTGCAGCACAATGGCCAAGACTATACAGCGGTTTAACAGGACAGGTTCTACTCAGAACATGCCTCGCCATGGTCCACCAAAGAAGGTGAATACACGTGCTCAGCGTCATATCCAGAGGTTGTCTTTGGGAAATAGACGTATGAATGCTGCCAGCATTGCTGCAGAGGTTGAAGGGGTGGTGGGTCAACCGTCAGTGCTCAGACCATACGTTGCACACTGCATCAAATTGGTCTGCATGGCTGCCATCCCAGAAGGAAGCCTCTTCTATAGATGATGCTCAAGAAAGCCCACAAACAGTTTTCTGAAGACAAGCAGACTAAAGACATGGATTTGGTGTCAGATGGTGTGAAGCGTGTGTGGTAGCAACCAGGTGAGGAGTACAAAGACAAGTGTGTCTTGCCTACAGTCAAGCATGGTGGTGGGAGTGTCATGGTCTGGGGCTGCATGAGTGCTGCCGGCACTGGGGAGCTACAGATCATTAAGTGAACTATGAATGCCAACATGTACTGTGACATACTGAAGCAGAGCATGATCCCTTCCCTTCAGAGACTGGGCCGCAGGGCAGTATTCCAACATAACGACTCCAATCACACCTCCAAGATGACCACTGTCTTGCTAAAGAAGCTGAGGGTAAAGGTGATGGACTGGCCAAGCATGTCTCCAGAACTAAACCCTATTGATCTTCTGTGGGGCATCCTCAAACGGAAGGTGGAGGAGCGCAAGGTCTCCAACATCCACCAGCTCTGTGATATCATGATGGAGGAGTGGAAGAGGACTCCAGTGGCAACCTGTGAAGCTCTGGTGAACTCCATGCCCAAGAGGGTTAAAGCGGGAGTCCACCGGGACTCCGCGTTTTTTTTTTTTTTAAAAGCCAGCAGCTACAAATACTGCAGCTGCTGACTTTTAAAATAGTGACACTTACCTGTCCAGCGCGCCCGCGATGTCGGCACCCGAAGCCGATCTCTAGGTCGTCTGTCGGGTCCTGCCGCCGCCATCTTGGGTATGGGAATCAGGAAATGGAGCCTTTCGGCTTCATTTCCGGGTTCCCTACTGCGCATGCGCGAATCGCGCTGCGCAATAAGGACGCTCCCCGCTGCCTCTGGGATCTGTGTGTTTCCCAGCAGGCAGCGGGGCACTTGCGGGAAGGGGCGGGCACTTGCGGAAAGGGGCGTAAGTTACGCCCCTTTCCACAGAGAGCTATCCCGGAAGTGGGTGCAGTTACCTGGATTATCCAGGTAACTGCACCCCCCTCCCCCCTGAAAGGTGCCGATTGTGGCACCGGAGGGGGGAGGGTTCCAATGAGCGGAAGGTCCACTTTAGGGTGGACCTCCGCTTTAAGGGGGAAGGGTTCATGCTTTTCCAAGGTTTTCAATAGGGTTGCAACAATACCACTTTTTTAACATTGAGTCTGAGTACCAATACTTTTTTTCTAGTACTCGCCGATACCAATTACCGATACCTATCACTTATAAAGAGTAGGTAGAGGGGTGGTTTGGGAGATGGGGGGGTTGCTAGGGATTTGAGTGAGGGTGGGGGGGGGAGTAGAGGGGAAAGTGAGGGCAGGGTAGTTGAGGGTGGGGTAAAATAGGGATTGTGGTGTGGGAGAGTTGGAATGGAAAAGGCTGTGATCGCTGGGGGGATAAGGATGGGGATGGGAGGGTCATTGGGAGACATGGGGGCAGAGGAGACAGCTGGTGGAGTGAAGGAGGAGGCAACAGGCAGAAGTGACAGTAGTTACTGCAGACATGGTACAGGAGACAGTCAGAGGCTGTGGACATGATCAGAGGCTGTGGACATGGTACAGGAGAAGATCAGAGGCTGTGGATATGATCAGAGGCTGCGGACATGGTACAGGAGAAGATTAGAGGCTCTGGACATGATACGGGAGACGATTAGAGACTGCAGACATGACTCCCCATGGTCATCATAGAGAATAGAAAAGTATCCAGCCATTCATTCACTGTTACGGCACTGGGGAACAGCTTAAGTTCTAAAACATGAAAACTTCTGTATTCTTCTGTAACATGATCATTGTCTTTCTTGTAATACCATTGCAGGTTACCAGCCGAGCCCACACCGAGCCGAGTCCATCCCCCCCCCTCCGAGCACAGCCGAGCCGAGCCTTCCCCCTGCCCGAGCATAACCGAGCCAGCCCGAGCACAGCTGAGCCAAGACCACTGCCCAAGCACATCCGAGCCTGCCCAAGCACAATTGAGACAAGATTGCCCCCCCCATGAGCACATCCAAGCCCGCCCCCCAACTGAGCCTGCCCGAGCACAGCTAAGCCAAGACCGCCCCCCACTGGGGACTGTATGTGTGAGGGAGGCAGGAGCAAAGACACAGTGCTGCATTGGGAGGAGGAGGCGAGGATGGCAGAGGAGAGTCTGCCTCCAAGTTGCCACTTCTTGTATCAGCTTCAGGTATCAGAGCATTTTCACGAGTACCAATAATCTCGAAAATGCTTAGTATCGGCACCGATACTGGTATCGGTGCAATCCTAGTTTATGTTACATAGTTAGTCAGGTTGAAAAAAGACACAAGTCCATCCAGTTCAACCACAAAAAAATAAATAATAATAATAAAAATAATAATAATATCATATAATCCCATATACCCAAGTCTATACCCACAGTTGATCCAGAGGAAGGCAAAAAACCCCAGCAGAGCATGATCCAATTTGCTAAAGCAGGGGAAAAAATTCCTTCCTGATCCCCTGAGAGGCAATCAGATTTTCCCCGGATCAACTTTACCAATAAATGTCAGTACCCAGTTATATTATGTACATTTAGGAAATAATCCAGGCCTTTCTTAAAGCAATCTACTGAGCTGGCCAGAACCACCCCTGCAGGGAGTCTATTCCACATTTTCACAGCTCTTACTGTGAAGAAACCTTTCCCTGTTTGGAGATGAAATCTCTTTTCCTCTAGACGTAAAGAGTGCCCTCTTGTCCTCTTTGTTGACTGTTAAGTGAATAACTCGACACCAAGTTCACTATATGGACCCCTTATATATTTGTACATGTTGATCATATCCCCCCTTAATCTCCTCTTATCAAGAGAGAATAAATTCAGTTCCTCTAATCTTTCCTCATAGCTGGGCTCCTCCATGCCTCTTATCGGTTTGGTTGCCCTTCTCTGCACTTTCTCCAGTTCCCCGATATCCTTTTTGAGAACTGGAGCCCAAAACTGAACTGCATATTCCAGATGAGGTCTTACTAATGATTTGTACAGGGGGGCAAAATGATATCTCTCTCTCTGGAGTCCATACCTCTCCTAATACAAGAAAGGACTTTGCTCGCTTTGGAAACCGCAGCTTAGCAATGAATGCCATTATTGAGCTTATGATCTACCAAAACCCCCAGATCCTTCTCCACTATGGATCCCCCCAGTTGTGCTCCCCCCCCCTAGTATGTACGATGCATGCATATTCTTAGCCCCCAAGTGCATAACTTTACATTTCTCAACATCAAACCTCATCTGCCACATAGTCGCCCAATTAGACAGAGCATTGAGGTCGGCTTGTAAATTGGAGACATCCTGTAAGGACGTTATTCCACTGCATAGCTTGGTGTCATCTGCAAAGACGGAAATGTTACTTTTCATCCCAGACCCAATATCATTTATAAAGATATTAAAAAGTAAGGGTCCCAGCACTGAACCTTGGGGTACACCACTGATAACCCTACACCATTCAGAGTAAGAATCATTAACCACGACTCTGAATTCTGTCTTTTAGCCAGTTTTCTATCCATTTACAAACTGATATTTCCAAACCCATAGACTTTACCTTACACATGAGCCGTGTGTGGGGAACTGTATCGAACGCTTTTGCAAAATCCAAGTATATCACATCCACCGCCACCCCTCTGTCCAAGTATACCACGTCCA
Organism: Lithobates pipiens; assembly: GCF_037356315.1. Lineage (NCBI taxonomy): Eukaryota > Metazoa > Chordata > Amphibia > Anura > Ranidae > Lithobates > Lithobates pipiens. The sequence continues at coordinate 14,683,577 of NW_027507785.1, forward strand.
CCGCCACCCCTCTGTCCAAGTATGCCACGTCCACCGCCACCCCTCTGTCCAAGTATACCACGTCCACCGCCACCCCTCTGTCCAAGTATACCACGTCCACCGCTGTTCTCTGTGTCCTGACTGTAAAAGCTTCCCTTTACTTCATATCATCTCAGGAGGGGAAGTAGTAAGCGGAATCCTCCCATCAGGATTGCAGACAGCAATAAAAATCTAACTGAGGTTCTAAGCCTTCCCCCCATTCCTTCTGAAATCTATGAACTATCTTGCTTCGTGTTCTACTTTAGTATCATTCGATTTTTTAAAGCATGTTTATAAAGAGTTACTAATCAGAAAGTATTTAGAAAAGTAAAGATCTGGAGGTCCCAAATACAGGAAGGGGGTAGAATTTCAGGGGCAGGCTAACTTTCTTTGGAAGTTTCATTCCTGGACCCTTATTTACATCTATACATTTTTGATCAAGATTTGCTGGTCCCTGTTTTCTATCCTTGGTCAACTGGGTACGTTCGTGCATTATTAATTATTATTAACTTAGCTGAACCATAAGTAATCTTAATATCTGAAAAGTCTTCTTTCGAAAACAGGTTTAGTGCTCTTCCAGACACACATTCTCACTGTACGAAATATCTCCATCTTGGCCAATTTTTAGACATTCTGTAACCCAATAACTCACATCTTCTTTAGTCCCTGAAACTTATTATTCTCCCCAAAGGACAGGTAGGGTGAGAAACATTCTGCCTGTCACCTATCCCTCAGCCGGCGGCTTGTTCAATGCAAGTCTGGGAATTGTGGTTGAGAATGTCTAAACCTATTTCTGACAAGTGTACCCCATCGTCTCACTAAAGCCCAGGCAACTCACCCTCCATATTGATGTGCCTATATGAAAAATCTACAGGAGGAACTACAAAATTTTGTATATTCCTGTTGATGCGCTTTGGAATTTTTTTCAAAAGGTCTTAGGAGAAATCAATCAAGCCAGCAAAGTCTCTGAATAATTTCAGAAAATATCACTGTCCATGGAGAGGCTAAATAAATGTCGTTTCCTCCTAAGTGAATAATCAAAACATGTGGTTAAAGCCAGCAAGCAATCTTCTCAATTCAAACTGTAAATCAGCCCATATCATTCCTCCCCGGCCACTGAGAACACCTAAAATAAAGAAGGCTCAAAACTCAAATTAGATGAATAACTTCTTGCAGATATTCTCTACTGAGCCCAACAGATATACGAGTGTCCGAGAATCTAAACTATATGTGGGTGATCTGCAATAAGTTTACATAAAAGTGTTAGCCCTTGTACACACGGTCGGACATTCTGACAACCAAATCCATTGGATTTTGTCCGGCGGATTTTGTCCGAAACTGTTGCATACACACGGTCAGACAAAGTTGTCAGAAAATCCGATCGTTCAGAACGTGGTGACGTTATTTCGTTACGACGGGACTGCGTTCAGGCTAGTAGCCAATAGCTTTGGTCTAGGAATTTGATCTGAGCATGCGTGGCACTTTGTCCGATCGGAATTCTCTACACACGATAGGACAAAGTCCATTTTGTCTGAAAGTTTTATAGCCCTGCTCTAAAACTTTGTTGGTCGGATATTCCCGACGGAAACAGTCCGATGGAGCCCACACACAGTCGGATTATCCAACAACGCGGTCCGATCGGACATTTTCCGTCGGAATGTCCGACCGTGTGTACAAGGGCTTAGGACGTATATACAATTTGTAAGGATTTAAACTCCATACTCAACTATTTAATGCTATCAGCTTAAAAACCTGCCTGTATATCAAAAATTATCTACACGTGAATGTAAGAGATGACATCACTAAGGGAGCAAGGAATTATTTAAGAGAAACCTTAAATGAGATTTTTAAATGAGCATAAGGTCTGGAGGCCACATCCCACATGTAAAAATTTGCAAATGGAGATTGCCCCAGGGATTATATGGGCATGGGAGGTGAAACCAGACCATACAAGGAGTATAGGAAAGTACAAAATGTATTGAAAAAACATATACCCTATTTATTGCCGTATAACACGCACGTTTTTCCCTTGAAAATCGGGGGGCAAAGCAGGGGTGCATATTATACGCAGAGAGCCTACCTCACCGAGCCGTCATCTGCTCTCCACTCAACTCCTCGGCTTTCACTCGGCTCTCTTGTCACACACACAGTCCTGCCTCCGTCACCAGCATTGGACCAGTGTTCTGCCTATCCGCCGATGGCGGAGACGGGACTGTGTGTGTGTAACGTGAGTGGAGAGGAGATGACGGCTTAGTGATTTCCTAATTCAGGCTGCTGGTGAGGGAGATGGTGAGGCTGCAAATGATGGTAGTGTAAAAAAGGCATTAATCAGGCTGCATTGAGGACAATAATCAGGCAATAATCTATAACTTTCACAAAGACCAAATAATATACACTAATTTGGGTTATTTTTAACAAAGATATTTATCAGTATGAATTTTGGCCAAAATTTCTGAAGAAAAATTACTAATTAGCAAAATTTTATGACAGAAACAAAGAAAAAGGAATTTTTTTCACAAAATGTATGTTTTTTTATTTATAGCACACAAAAAAACACTAGTGATTAAATACCGCCAAAAGAAAGCTCAATTTGTGTGAAAAAAAGGACGTAAGTTTCATACGGGTACAGTGTTGCATGACTGAGTAATTGTCATTACTGCACTGAAAGCTGAAAATTGGTCTGGGCAGGAAGGGGGGGGGGGGTAAGTGCACTGTATTGAGGTGGTTAAATTAATTTTGATTGAGGGCTGACAAGCAATCCACCAACATCTGTTCGGGTCCATCCCATACGTTGAAGATGTCATCTATGTACCTGTGCCACATAACAACGTGGCACAGGTACATAGGGAGACCCTCATCTTCAAATATTCCCCCAGGTACAGATTGGCGTACAATTGAGTCAGCCCTCAATCAAAATGAATTTAATCTTAAGTTCACCATGTCCTTTCATTCTTCTAAAATAACCTTTTTGGATGTTGAAATATACAAAGATACTAATAATATGCTATCTGGGAAATTATTTAGAAAGCCTACTGCTGGCAACACCATTTTGCACTCATCTAGCTCACACCCCAAATCCCTTGTCAACTCTATACCCTATAGTCAATATATGCGAATCAGACGGAATTGTTCCAACCATTTGGATTATAAAAAGGAAGCTAATTGTTAGGTACCTGGTAGTGAGCCTGACTTGCCGGAAGAAGAACTCTCTTCCAGCTCTGGTTCAGGGACCACTGGATTGGAGACAGTGACCCAGTGAGCACAGCGGGGTAGGAGTGTCTGGGCTGGTAGCAGCGGCTGGTGCTGAGTGAAGAGATGATCCTCCGGACACTGGAAACTGCAGGGGATGGCAGAGCAGATGATGGATCAGCAATCAGTGGTCAGCAGAAACAGGAGCAGCAGCAGCAGGACCAGGATGGAGCACAGTACACTTGAAGCAAGCAGAGGGATGGTCAGACAAGCCGGGTCACAACAGATAAGGCAATCAGGTAGATTCAGCAGGCTAAAGCGAGGTCACAGACAGGCAGAGGTTCAGCAACAGAAGTCAAGTCCAAAGCAAGGTCAGGCAGGCCAGGATCAGGGCAGGAGAGGTCAGCAAGGTCAATCAAGAGCCGGGTCAGAGATCACAAACAACAGGCAGGGTACAGGAAACTCAGGTGCAGAGCTGCAGACAAACAACACTGAGCAAGTGCAGCTGTCCTCCTTAAGTAAGGCCACTGGCACCAAACAGCGCTAACGCGCAGACGTGTGTGCGCACATTCACCCGTCATGCACGTGCGTGCTCCTGGGGCGCGCACTGGCGCACACACAAGCACCGATGCCTGGTTTGGCTCCGTTTCATGCGGGCGAAGCCCTGACATTGCCCCCTCACAAGGGGCAATCTCCGGCTGCCCAATAAGTCCTTCTTTTCAGGATGCGCAGAGAAAAAGGCACGGATTAGCCTGTCAGCATGTAGGTTGCCATCGGGTTCCCAAGAGTTACTCTCAGGACCGTAACTCTTCCATTTAATCAAAAACTGTCTCTGTCCTTGCCTCCTTCTACAGTCGAGAACAGCCTCCACCTCGTATTCTTCATTACCATAAATTAGGATGGGTTCAGGTGGTCTGGTTCCTCTATTTGGGAAGAGGTCAGGTACCGAGGGTTTCAACAGGGTAACATGAAAAACCGGGTGTATTTTCATCGAGTCAGGTAAGGCCAACTCATAAGAGACTTCATTGATCCTTCTCTTCACAGGGAAGGGCCCCAAGAATTTGGGTGCAAGCTTCTTTGAGGGACATGCTAACTTAAGATTATTCGTAGAAAGCCATACCTGATCTCCGACCTGAAGATTCAACTCTCCTCTTCTCTTACGATCGAAGGCTTTCTTACTGTCTGTCTGGGCCTTGGATACCGCCTCTTGTAATACCCGGTTATTATGGCTGAGGAAGGTCACTGTGTCCTGGACTGCTGGAACTGGAGACTCAGGGAGAAATGTTAAGTGAAACCCGTAATTGGCAAAGAACGAGGACTGTCCTGTGGCTGAATGACTGGCATTGTTGTATGCAAACTCCGCTAAGGGCAGCAGAGACACCCAATTGTCCTGTACAATGGACGTGAAACATCTGATGTACTGTTCAAGGGTCAGATTAGTACATTCTGTCTGTCCATTGGTCTAGGGGTGATAGGCAGATGACAGAGCCAGCTCCATCTTCAAACTCTCACACAGGGTCCTCCAGGACCAGGATGTGAATTGGACCCCCCTGTCGGATACGATATTAGCAGGCACCCCATGCAATCTAACGATCTCCTTGATGAAGATTACGGGCCATTTCTGAAGCAGATGGGGTCCCCTTTAAGGTCCAAAAATGGGCTATTTTAGATAGTCGATCCACGACTACAAAAATGTCCGTGCAACCTTCGGAACATGGGAGCTCGACTATAAAGTCCATCGTGATCATTCTCCAAGGCAGATCAGGTGCAGGGAGAGGTTTCAGTAGTCCCCAGGCCCAATTTCTTGTTACCTTGCTCTGGATGCACACAGGACAAGAGTTGACATATTTCTTGCAAAATTCCTTCAAGCCAGGCCACCAGAAGGTGCGCTGTACAAGTTCCAAGGTCTTGTGAGCCCCAAAGTGTCCTGCTAACGGATGATCATGGAAAAGGGCTAAGACTCTGACCCAAATGCTTTCAGGAACAAAAACTTGACTTTCTTTCCACAGAAGACCTTCCCTGAGCGTCAACATAGTTCCTAGTGGTGTGGGTGAGTTAATCTGTGCTTCCCTGATCTGTGCCAGCAGGTCTGGTTGTACGAGCAAAAAGCTAATTGCAGGTAGGATGGTGTCCGGAGCAGCGGAGTCTTTTGGGCAATCATACATACCCGAGAGTGCGTCTGGCTTCACATTCTTTGACCCAGGGCGATACGTAATATGGAAATAGAACCGCAAAAAAAACAGTGGGGAACATCAACAATTTCAAAAAGCTATTAGATAGGCACCTGAACGACCACAACATACAGGGATATACACTGTAATACTGACATAAAAGCACACACATAGGTTGGACTTAATGGACTTGTGTCTTTTTTCAGCCTATGTGAAACCCAAGTCTAGCTGCTTCTGTTACTGAACCGATTCTAAAAGAATGAGATTAGCCTGACCAGAATTCAAAGCTAACAAATACCGCTTAAAAACTCAATTAAATTGATATCTCATCAAAGGAGAACCATCAACATGAATGAACAAAAGGTCATGAAAAGATGGTCTAATAAGCAAATATTTCTGTAAAAGTAACACTGGGCAAATATCCAAACCATGACAAGGATTTAAGTAGATCCATTGTCCCATGCCTAATCTGTCACTTACTCTTTGGAAGAAATATTCTAAATTGGCGATCATTAACTATTATATTTTGAAACTTTCTACCCAATCTAACAGTTTTTGTTGCAGAAACAACTTCAGAGACGCGGAGGGCTCCAAAAAAATAGCAGTGAAAAAACAGATGTAAATGAGTAAAAACATAGACAATGAAACAGTCTCTTGAATTGGGATCAGAGGGTTGGAAGGGGAAGTTCAGGTACTCTTAGTGTCAAAGTCAAATTTGCTGAAGAACTTGCCTACATCCAGAGAATAGCCATTCGCAACTGGATGATCACTCAGGTTGGACAGTCCTTCTCTCACAAGGCCCAGCAGCCAACAAGGTGTTTACTCAGGAAAAAGTCTCTGCCACAGATGTTGTTGTAGAACATGTAGGAAAACTAAGCTTGAAACACTTGTAGGATACCTGATTCTTTCAGCCAGCTTGGCGATATGCACAAGACCAGATTCTCTTGGTTACTTCAGCCCTTCCAGGCTCTCACAAAGAAGCCAACCCATACGTGGTCTCCTTCTGAAGAGTCCTCCCCTGGAATGCTTGAAGTCACTGGGTCTCTCCCGAATCAGAGACGGCACCCAACCAACTCAGAATCCTTTTTTTAGTTTCCTTGCCACAGGCTAGTCAGCCCCAAGACATTAAAGGCGGGTGGATCCACACCCCAAGCCATAGCCTTCCTGGGGGCTGGTCAGGAGGACCAGGACCATGAAGTCAGTACATCATTCTGGACCGGAACCCCGAACCATGTGACGTCCGCATCTTAAGTACCCTCTCCCAGAAAGCACAGCGAGAGCATCCCTCCCACTGGGCGGGCTCAGAGAGAGAGTAACTTAAGCACCTAACCAGACCATAGTTCCATGCCTGCCAGAAGAGACAGTGCCCCCTGAGGCCGGGCTGAACATCTCACAGTCCAGTCAGACTGATGCTGAAGTCTGACAATTGTACCCAAACCAAACTGCAGTTTAGGCAAACTTTAACTTTGGAAAAACGCATAGCGCGTGCTCTTCAGGAGCCGCCGCTACACTATTATCAACTATCAAAAAAGAAATAATCAACATAAATGATAATGATAGATACATAGAAAAATTAATAATTATCATTTATTTTGATTGTTTCTTTTTTGATAATTTTTCTATGTATCTATCATTATCAGAGCCACCTTGAACACTGGTGATTTGTATATCCCCTGAGGAAGTCATTGATGGCAAAACATGTAGGGATGTGATACTCATCAGTATAAATTCTGTGTATACAGGTACTTTGGCCAGTATAATTTATTCTATACAATAACTATGCTTTTTTTATTTGTATGTGTATTTTTTCTATGTAATAAAATATTGTTATTTTTATTAGTTTCTTATACTGTCCTTCTTGGCATTGTTGTATATACACCTCCTCACTTCCAGCTCTAGCACATCACTTGATTGCTGATCTCACTCTCCAGCACATCACTTGATTCCTCACTTCTAGGACTTCTAGGACCAGCTAGCACTGAGGTTTAAGCCTCACACTGGGTCAGCCAGGCCTTAGCAAATGTCCTTTGCAGGCAGGGACAGCGGGTCTCTTTGGTGTAGCAAAAATGGCGGTAGCCCTAGTGCTAGCTGTCTAAGTGGCTACTGATCCCAGCACCACATCTTCAGGACACACCAGCCATCCTGACTGCAGCTTCTCCTTTCCACTCCACTGGCTCTGCATCTATCCCGACTGCACTCTCCCAGTCCCCCCAGGCCTGCTTCCTGGAGACTTGCCTGGCAGTGTTCTCCTGCTGTCCTCTCTCACTCCTCCTATCCAGGACACCTTCATGTGTTGTAAGAGGGTCCTGTCTGCACCAGAGCCCAGGCCTAAGGTCACCCCTAGACTGGGAGCTCCCTCAAAGGCCACCACAGCCTAACACTCCATCTATATCTTCCACCTGATACCAACTCCTCCCCAGCTGGACTGACCCTGAATATTTGAGGAGGCCTGCCCCCTGCCAATCCAAGTTGGGGATTGGTCAGGGCCCTTAGAATACTCCAAGAAGCTCCACCTCACCTCTTCCTTTCCACGAGATTCCAGAGTGGGAGGTCTTAGTGATACTGCCTGTGAGTCACTCAGCCCTCCCTGAGTCACTCAAACCCTGATCCAGAAGAAAAAACACACCAAGCCTGGAAATGTACCTACTCTACACATCCTAGTACCACGAGAGCATGCTACACAAGTGAAAAAATGTATTGGCCTAAGGCTACCTGGAACCACCTAATATTTATGATACCAATGAAAACACTTCAAATGATGTCAATCCCAACTTTTCCCATTGGGAACTTTATTGAGACTCCTAAAGTCCAGTATATGACCCCTTCAAATTTCAAAAATTAAACTAGCGTATGGTCAGCTTATATTTAGTAGCCAAATCTCTGGGTTAGACGCGCTTAATAAGAAGACTGCTCTTGCAGTGCTGTGCAGACATTGGAGTCCTATTGCACCCTGGGGTAGGAGTGCACCAATCTTTGCAAAGAGTAGGGTAACTTCTTTTTGCTGTTCAAGTAGAACTCCAGCCATGTCCCATGTGAATTGTTATGAGTACTTTCTGGCAAAGTGCTATTTGGCGAAAGAAGACTTCAGAGTACATTCCAGGGCAAGTGGTTACTTATATGGGCTTTCCTGCTGTGATATACTTCCTACACCTATAGTAAGGGACACTCACTTAAAGTGGGGTACCCCCTAAAAAAAAAAAATTAAAAGTCAGCAGCTACAAATACTGCAGCTGCTGGCTTTTAATAATCGGACACTTACCTGTCCCGGGTTCCAGCGATGCGGGGGAACGAAGCCCCCCCCCTCGCTCCCCGCTTCGCTCGCGGCGCCGTCATGCATACTGTGGGCACCCGGCTGTGGCTTCACAGCCGGGCACCCACTGCGCATGCGCGAGCGGCGCAGGGCGCCGTGATACGCCTTACAGTCACCTGGGACACGTGACAGGTCCCAGGTGAATGTGGGGCGCGAGGGGAAGTGATGTCACCAGCCCGGGCAATGAAGAAGGCAGACTACGAGGGACCCCCTAGCAACCGGTATTTAGAGGTGAGTAAAAAATTTTTTTTTTGCCAATTATTTTTTTTTGATTTTTTTTAAGAATTTTAAGTAGTTTTATTTTTTGGGGGGCAACTCCACTTTAAAGTGAGGTCAGACCAATTTAGGGTCTTCATCTTCTGGTAAGAGGCCAAATTTGACAGTTTTGGACTGGGTCACTTACAACACCGGCACATTGAAGATGTGCACAATTTGTTCATGATATTGTAACTGAGTATTTTCAGGGACTTCCTATCTCCTCTTTGGACTTTTTTACAATTTTTATTTTTTGCATGATTTGCACAATATTGTTTATGAATTTTGTATATTTATATATATATATATTTTTTTATCACTTCATGTATTGGTGTAGGGCATTTTATGGATTTATCTGAATTTTGATTTATTTGATGACAGCGCAACAATTTTTTTTTTTTCTTTCTTGTTGTTTATTTATATCGTTATGTGTAATGTGTTTGAGTGCAGCTGTCAACACGCGTAATTATGACTTTATTGGTTGTATTACACTGAGAGCAAATATTATCCACTAGATTCCAAAATAGTTACAGATAGCAAAAAAGCATTTGAACAAAAGAAAGAAAAAAAAAACTAGGTCAGACTTTTAACCACTTGACCACTGGGCACTTAAACCCCTTTAATAACCAGACCAATTTTCAGCTTTCGGTGCTCTCACATTTTGAATGACAATTACTCAGTCATGCAACACTGTACCTATATGAAATTTGTCCTTTTTTTCCACACAAATAGAGCTTTCTTTTGGTGGTATTTAATCACCGCTCGGTTTTTTTATTTTTTTGTGCTATAAAAGAAAAAAGACCGAAAATTCTGTAAAAAAAAATAATTTTTTTTCTTTTCTGTTATACAATTTAGCAGATTAGTATTTTTTTCTTCATAAATTTTGGCCAAAATTTATATTACTACATATCTTTGGTAAAAATAAGTACAAATTGGTGGATATTATTTGGTCTTTGTGAAAGTTATAGAGTCCACAAGCTATGGTGCCAATATCTGAAAATTGATCACACCCGAAGAACTGACGGCCTATCTCATTTCTTGAGACCCTAACATGCCAGAAAAGTACAAATACCCCCCAAATTACCCCTTTTTGGAAAGAAGACATTACAATGTATTTAGTAAGAGGCATGATGAGTTTTTTGAAGCTGTAATTTTTTCCCACAATTCTTTGCAAAATCAAGATTTTTTTTTCCTTTTTTTTTTTCCACCAAATTGTCATATTATCAGGTTATTTCTCACACACAGCATATGCATACCACAAATGACACCCCAAAACATATTCTGCTATTACTCCCGAGTATGGCGATACCACATGTGTGAGATTTTTACACACTGTGGCCACATACAGAGGCCCAACATGCAGGGAGCGCCATCAGGCGTTCTGGAGCATCCAGGCCAATTCGGACATTTCTCTCCTACATGTAAAAATCATCATTTATTTGCTAGAAAATTACATAGAATCCCAAAACATTATATATATATATATATATATATATATATATATATATATATATATATATATATATAAGACCCTAGAGAATACAATGGTGATTGCTGCAACTTTTTATCTTGCACGGTACTTGCGCAGCAATTTTTCGAACGCGTTTAAAAAAAAAAAAAAAAAACAGTTTTGTGCTTTAAAAAAAAAAACAGTAAAGTTAGCCCAATGTTTTTGCATAATGTCAAAGATGAAGTTACGCCGAGTAAATAGATACCCAACATATCACCCTTCAAAATTGCACATGCTCGTGGAATGGCGCCAAACGTCGCTACTTAAAAATCCCCATAGGTGATGCTTTAATTTTTTTTACAGGTTACATTTTTTGAGTTACAGAGGAGGTCTAGGGCTAGAATTATTGCTCTCACTCTAACGTTCGCAGCGATACCTCACATGTGTGGTTTGAACACCGTTTTCATATGTGGGCGGGACTTACGTATGCGTTCGCTTCTGCATGCGACCACATGGGTACAGGGGCGCTTTAAAAAAAAAAAATGTATTGTTTATTTTACTTTATTTATTTTAGTTTGACACTTTTTTCTCCAAAAATAAATTTTTTGCTCACTTTTATTCCTATTACAAGGAATGTAAACATCCCTTGTAATAGGAATATGGCATGACAGGTCCTCTTTACAGTGAGATATGGGGTCAATAAGACCCCGCATCTCATCTCTAAGCTGGGAAGCCTGAAATAATAAAAAAATACGATTCTGGCTTTGATCGTATTGGCGAATCGGTAGAAGCACCGGAGGGAGGCGGGAGTTGTCCCCTCTCGCCTCCTGTAAGAACAATCAAGCAGTGGCACAGCCACTATGATCATTCTTATGGTGTAGGGAATCGCCGGCTGAAAAAGCTGATATCTGAATGATGCCTGTATCTACACCCATCATTCAGATATCCCCGCACAAAGTCAAGGACGTCATATGATGGCCGGCGGGCGGGAAGTGGTTAACATGCATTTTTTTTTTTTAAACACAAAGTTGTCGATTTATACAATATTTCTAACACATACCATGTACATACCAAAAATGACACCCCAAAATAGATTCTCCTACTCCTCCTGAGTACGGTGATACCACATGTGTGAGACTTCTACAGCCTGGCCACATACAGAGGCTGAGTACAGCCAAGCATGGCCGAGCATGGCTGGGTATCACCGAGTATTGCAGGGTATCACCGAGTATGGCTGGGTATTGCAGGGTGTGGCTGGGTATTGCAGAGTATCACCAAGTATGGCTGGGTAATTTCAGAGTATGGCTCGGTATTGCAGGGCATCACCGAGCATGGCTGGGTATTGCTGGGTATGGCAGTTTATGGCAGAGTATTGGCAGGTTATTGCAGGCTTTTGCAGAGTATTGCTGGGTATTGCAGAGTATTGCTGGGTATTGCAGAGTATTGCTGGGTATTGCAGAGTATTGCTGGGTATTGCAGAGTATCGGCAGGGCATTGCTGGGTATTGCAGAGTATTGGCAGGGCATTGCTGGGTATTGCAGAGTATTGGCAGGGCATTGCTGGGTATTGCAGAGTATGTCTGGGTATTACTGAGTATGGCTGGGTATTGCAGAGTGTGGCTGGGTATTGCAGAGTATCACAGAGTATGGCTGGGTAATGCAGAGTATGGCTGGGTATTGCAGAGTATCACCGAGCATGGCTGGGTATTGCTGGGTATTGCAGAGTATTGGCAGAGTATTGGCAGGGTATTGCAGGCTTTTGCAGAGTATTGCAGAGTATTGCTGGGTATTGCAGAGTATTGGCAGGGCATTGCAGAGTATTGTCAGGGTATTGCAGAGTATTGGCAGGGCATTGCAGAGTATTGGCAGGGTATTGCAGAGTATTGGCAGGGCATTGCTGGGCATTGCAGAGTATTGGCAGGGAATTTCTGGGTATTGCAGAGTATTGATATGGAATTGAGGGGTTAATTGTCGGTGAGCAGCACTGTGGGCACTGCAGATCCAGCCCACAACGCTGCTGACACCGATCTGTCCCCCTCTACTGTACCGATCGTTTGTTTACATTTGACGAAGCGATCACATGGCGATGAGCAGCCGTTTACCGTGATCCGTGATGCGCCGGGTCCTGTGGACCCGACGGTCACGGATGCTCTCGAGTGTGCGCCCCAGGGGGAATTCTGGGAGGACGTCATATGACGGCCTCCCAGAGTTAAGCAACCGCCCTGTAGCCGTCATTCGGCTATGGGCCGGTTGTTAAGTGGTTAAGGCAGATTGGACCAATAAAATTAGTTTAAAAAAATACATATATTTTTAGTTACACATGAATGTAGAAAAGAGCACATATACCGACATACATAATATACTAAATGCTATAAAAGGCAAATATACATAGTTAGCCAAAAACACAACAAGTATGTGTGTATCGTGACCCCAAAAAAGATCACAAATATCCAGATGACGTTCAATGATCACAAATGCGTGAGCCCCTGTGCATCTACGCATTTCGCTGGTTGGGTTCTTCAGGACACACGTAAGGGGAGGTATAGAGACAGAGCTCACTGCATAGAAAAAAAAAGTGCATAATTTTATATATTGTATAAACATATGAATAAATAATATATACACACACAGTGCCTTGCGAAAGTATTCGGCCCCCTTGAACTTTTCAACCTTTTGACACATTTCAGGCTTCAAACATAAAGATATAAAATGTTTATTTTTTGTGAAGAATCACGAACAAGTGGGACACAATTGTGAAGTGGAACGAAATCTATTGGATTTTTGAAACTTTTTTAACTAATAAAAAAATGAAAAGTGGGGCGTGCAAAATTATTCGGCCCCCTTGCGTTAATACTTTGTAGGGCCACCTTTTGCTGCGATTACAGCTGCAAGTCGCTTGGGGTATGTCTCTATCAGTTTTGCACATCGAGAGACTGAAATTCTTGCCCATTCTTCCTTGCAAAACAGCTCGAGCTCAGTGAGGTTGCATGGAGAGCGTTTGTGAACAGCAGTTTTCAGCTCTTTCCACAGATTCTCGATTGGATTCAGGTCTGGACTTTGACTTGGCCATTTTAACACCTGGATACGTTTATTTTGTGAACCATTCCTTTGTAGATTTTGCTGTATGTTTGGGATCATTGTCTTGTTGGAAGATAAATCTCCATCCCAGTTTCAGGTCTTTTGCAGACTCCAACAGGTTTTCATCCAGAATGGTCCTGTATTTGGCTGCATCCATCTTCCCCTCAATTTTAACCATCTTCCCTGTCCCTGCTGAAGAAAAGCAGGCCCAAACCATGATGCTGCCACCACCATGTGTGACAGTGGGGATGGTGTGTTGAGGGTGATGAGCTGTGTTGCTTTTACGCCAAACATATCGTTTTGCATTGTGGGCAAAAAGTTTGATTTTGGTTTCATCTGACCAGAGCACCTTCTTCCACATGTTTGGTGTGTCTCCCAGGTGGCTTGTGGCAAACTTTAGACGAGACTTTTTATGGATATCTTTGAGAAATGGCTTTCTTCTTGCCACTCTTCCATAAAGGCCAGATTTGTGCAGTGTACGACTGATTGTTGTCCTATGGACAGACTCTCCCACCTCAGCTGTAGTTCTCTGCAGTTCATCCAGAGTGATCATGGGCCTCTTGGCTGCATCTCTGATCAGTCTTTTCCTTGTCTGAACTGAAAGTTTAGAGGGACGGCCAGGTCTTGGTAGATTTGCAGTGGTCTGATACTCCTTCCATTTCAAAATGATCGCTTGCACAGTGCTTGGGATGTTAAAAGCTTGGGAAATCTTTTTGTATCCAAATCCGGCTTTAACAACAGTATTATGGACCTGCCTGGTGTGTTCCTTGGTCTTCATGATGCTCTCTGCGCTTTCAACAGAACCCTGAGACTATCACAGAGCAGGTGCATTTATACAGAGACTTGATTACACACAGGTGGATTCTATTTATCACCATCAGTCATTTAGGACAACATTGGATCATTCAGAGATCCTCGCTGAACTTCTGGAGTGAGTTTGCTGCACTGAAAGTAAAGGGGCCGAATAATTTTGCACGCACCACTTTTCAGTTTTTATTTGCTAAAAAAGTTTTAAATATCCAATAGATTTCGTTCCACTTCACAATTGTGTCCCACTTGTTGGTGATTCCTCACAAAAAATTTAAATGTTATATCTTTACGTTTGAAGCCTGAAATGTGGCAAAAGGTTGAAAAGTTCAAGGGGGCCGAATACTTTCGCAAGGCACTGTATATATCAATACATTAGTATCATTTTATTTTAAACATATATGACCATGCGTTCATAATCACCTGGCCTAGATGTATGGAAATGCCTGCATCAAAAAATCTCCCTGGGCAGGCACCGGAGCAACAAAGATAGCTAAGCAAGTTTAAGTTTCAATTTATCAGGGGTAGTCAAAAAGCTGTAAAAATTTATTTTATAGCAATTTGGATGGATGGTCAAGAAGAGAAAGACCTAGACTCTAATGGATATTAATGGCCCTAGTAACTGCAACCACGAGAAGTGCAAAATAAATGCAAAAAAGTAAAAATAAGGGGAACAGCTTCTATCCTACTTTTGATTGCCTCAAAATGTACTGTATAATGAAAAATGGACAGCACGAATACCTAACAAACTTGTAATAAAATGTGTGTGTGTAATATATATACAGGGCTGGACTGGGACAAAAATTTGGCACTGGACTTCATCCAGACCATCCCATTTTAATTTTGCAAACACGCATAAAAACAGCTCAGCCCTTCCTTCTCTGAGCTGGTCGCTCAGCTGTCGGCTAATTGCCAGCTCCTATCTCTCTCCACAGCGACTCGCCTGTTGATGATATCCTGCTCGTCAGTCCTGCCTACTTAAGGAGTCCAGTCCAAATGATCTCTGCCTTCGCCTTGGTCAACATCTCTAGAGACGCGCTCCTGGTTTCCTGTTAACCACTTAAGCCCCGGATCATTTTCCAGCTAAAGGACCAAGCCCCTTTTTGCGATTCGGCACTGCGTCGCTTTAACTGACAATTGCGCGGTCGTGCAAACAAAATTGATGTCCTTATTTTCCCACAAATAGAGCTGTGGTATTTGATCACCCCTGCGGTTTTTATTTTTTGCGCTATAAACAAAAATAGAGCGACAATTTTGAAAAAAGTGCAATATTTTTTACTTTTTGTTGTAATAAATATCCCCCAAAAATATATATAAAAAAAAATTTCTTCCTCAGTTTAGGCGGATACGTATTCTTCTACGTATTTTTGGTAAAAAAAAAATCACAATAAGCGATTATTGATTGGTTTGCGCAAAAGTTATAGCGTCTACAAAATAGGGGATAGTTTTATGGCATTTTTATTAATATTTTTTTTTACTAGTAATGGTGGCGATCAGCGATTTTTATTGTGACTGCGACATAATGGCGGAAACGTCGGACAATTTTGACACATTTTTGGGACCATTGGCGATTAAAAATGCACTGATTACTGTAAAAATGTCACTGGCAGTGAAGGGGTTAACCACTAGGGGCAGTGTAGGGGTTAAGTGTGTGTGTGTTTTTTTAACTGTAGGGGGCGTGGCTTGGCGTGTGACGTCACTGATCGTCTTTCCTTATAATAGGGAACAGACGATCAGTGACAGCCTCACTAGGAAGCACGAGGAGAGGTTTGTTTAGACTTACCTCTCCTCGTTCTTCAGCTCTGTGACCTGGTTGCGGGAAACCGGCGGCGATCGGGTTCATGGGTCCCAGCTCTGGACCATTCTGCCGACGTATATCGGCGTGAGGCGGTCCTTAAGCGGCTAAAAACTTGCTTGGCTGACATTGCTTCTGGCTCCAGATCCTGCTTGCTGTTCTATTACGCTCATCTCTGGCTCCCTGACATTTTGGCTTGCATGACTATTAGTTCCGGTTCCTGAACTCTGGCAATGTTTTGACTACATTTACTCTGTTTACCTTTTTTTATTATTATTAAACAAGTGTGATTTAAATGGGTTGTAAAGGTAAACATTTTTTCACCTTAATGCATTCTACGCATTATGGTGAAAAAACATCTGACAGTGCCGGCCCCCCAGCCCTCCCCCCCCCCCGTCTTACTTATCTGACCCCTCGAAAGTCCCGCGGCTCGCCTCCGACATCCTCTTCACTGCTCAGTCCTGGCCGTTGATTGGCTGGTGTGGATGGATTGAAAGCAGCGCAGCCATCCAATGACGCGGCACGCCGGGGGGGGGGGGGGCCAGTGATACAGTGAGCAGCTATAGCTGCCAGCTGTATCACGGGAGCGTGCCCGCAAGTGCTTCTCACCATGCGAGGGAGCCCGCATGAACGTGAGAAATACTTGCGGGGGGAAGCCGAGACAGCCGCCGAGGGACACCAGAAGAGGAGGTTCAGGGCCACTCTGTGCAAAACGAGCTGCACAGTGGAGGTAAGTATAACATGTTGGTTATTTAACCACTTAAGGACTGCCGCATGCCAATGTACGTCATCAGAATGGCATGGACAGGCACAAGCACGTACCCGTACGTGCCTGCCTTCCAGCGGGTGGGGGGTCGGATGCGGCAGTCCGTTTCGCTTCAGGAGCAATCCGGGATGAGGGGATGGCCGCTCCTGGCGAATGAGAAGCTTCCTCCCGCTGTGTATAGTAAACACAGGCAGGGAGGAAGTGATGTCATTCTCCTCGGGGCGGTCTTTTTGACCGGACTACGAGGAGAAGACTGAAAGTAAGTGTGCACCAACACTACACTGACATGTAGGCACACATAGGTACACAAACCCCTAGTGTCGCTAGGTAGCTAGTTATTTTTTTAGGTTCACCGCCAGGTTTTTATAGCGCTAGGTACCCCGATATACTACCCAATAATGGTTTTAACCCCCTGATTGCCCCTAGTTAACCCTTTCACCAGCGATCACCGTATAAGTGTCACTGGTGACGCTGGTTAGCCAGTTAGTTATTTAGGTTCCCCGTCAGGTTTTTATATAGCGCCAGGGACCCCCATATACTACCTAATAAAAATATGAACCCCCTGATTGCCCCTAGTTAACCCTTTCACCACTGATCACCGTATAAGTGTTACGGGTGACTCTGGTTAGTTAGTTTGTTTTTTATAGCATCAGGGCACCCACCATTTATTTCCCAATAAAGGTTTAACCCCCTGATCACCCGGCGGGTGATATCAATTAGGTTTTAGGGTCAGGGTCTGCGCTAGGTTAGTGCCAGTACCGCTAACACCCACGCACAAAGCATACACCTCCCGTAGTGGTATAGAATCTGAACAGATCAATATCTGATCTTATCAGATCTATACTAGCGTCCCCAGCAGTTCAGGGTTCCAAAAAAACGCATTGTTAGCGGGATCAGCCCAGATACCTGCTAGCACCTGTGTTTTGCCCCTCCGCCTAGCCCACTCAAGTGCAGTATCGATCGATCACTGTCACTTACAAAACACTAAACACATAACTGCAGCGATCGCAAAGTCAGGCCTGATCCCTGCGATCGCTAACAGGTTTTTTTGGTAGCGTTTTATATTTAAATCCGGAAGGCAGTGCTTGGTTTCGGGGTCCCGTACGTGGCTAGGCTCCCAAAAAGTCCCCCACATGTGGTATCCCCGTACTCAGGAGAAGCAGCAGAATTTATTTTGGTGTGTAATTTCACTTATGCCCATAGCATGTGTGAGCAATATATCATTTAGTGACAACTTTGTGCAAAAATAAATAAAAAATTTGTGGCAAAATATAAAATATTTCATGGACTCAACATGCCTCTCAGTAAATAGCTTGGGGTGTCTACTTTCCAAAATGGGGTCATTTGGGTGGGTTTTGTGCTATTTTGGCATTTTATGGCCTTCGAAACTGCGATAGGTAGTGAGGAGTGAAATCAAAAATTTGCACCCTCAGGCCGCGTACACACGGGCGGACTGTTCGCCCAACTTTGTCCGCTGAACAGTGTTTCAGCGGACAGTCCGGCTCGTGTGTGGGCTTCAGCGGACAGTTTCAGCGGACAGTCTGACGAACAAAGTTTTTCGGAATTCCCGTAAGACTGTCCGCTGAAACTTGGTTTGAGCGGACAGTCCGCTCGTGTGTAGGCTTGTTCGTCAAACTAAGTCTCGCGCATGCTCAGAAAGAATTTACACGGCCGAAGGTTGCATTGCAGTGTATAGGATGTCGTTTTTCTAGTCCCGTCGTACGTGCCGTTCACGTCATCGCGCACGGTTTCAGCGGACTGTTCGTTCATCGTGTGTGGTCAAGTCCGTTCATGCTAATTTTGAGCGGACTGTTTGTCAAACTGTTTGACGAACAAGGTTGGGCGAACAGTCCGCGCGTGTGTACGCGGCCTTAGAAATCCTGAAGGCAGTGATTGGTTTTCAGGGTGCCGTGCGCAGCTAGACTCCCAAAAAGTCCCACACATGTGGTATCCCCGTACTCAGGAGAAGCAGCAGAATATATTTTGGGGTGCAATTCCACATATAACCATGGCATGTGTGAGCAATATATCATTTAGTGACAACTTTTTGTAAACTTTTTTTTTTTTTTGTCATTATTCAATCTCTTGGGACAAAAAAAATAAAAAATATTCAGTGGGCTCAACATGCCTCTCAGAAATTTCCTTGGGGTGTCTACTTTCCAAAATGGGGTCATTGGGGTGGGGGGTTGTACTGCCCTGCCATTTTAGCACCTCAAGAAATGAGATAGGCAGTCATAAATTAAAAGCTGTGTAAATTCCAGAAAATGTACTCTGTAGACGCTATAACTTTTGCACAAACCAATAAATATACACTTATTGACATTTTTTTTAACTAAAGACATGTGGCTGAATACATTTTGGCCTAAATGTATGACTAAAATTTAGTTCATTCGATTTTTCTTATAACAAAAAGTAGAAAATATCTTTTTTTTTTAAATTTCAGTCTTTTTCCTTTTATATCGTAAAAAATAAAAATCGCAGAGGCAATCAAATACCATCAAAAGAAAGCGCTATTTGTGGGAAGAAAAGGACGCAAATTTAGTTTGGGTGCAATATTGCATGACTGCGCAATTACCAGTTAAAGCAGTGCAGTGCGAAATTGTAAAAAGACCTCTGGTCCTTAGGCTGACAATTGGTCCGGGGATTAAGTGGTTAAAAAAAAAAAATTCTCTTTACAACCCCTTTAACTGTACTTCTGTCTCAGTCTGAGTCATGGTTTCTGACAGTCGGAGATTTAGTGTCTTATGTGATGAACTCTGTCCTCCCTCCCTCCTTTTCTTTGTACAATATATTTTGTCCATATCCTGTATAAAACTCTGCCATTCAATTTGAGCATTCATTGAAACAACGCTAGTGTGTGTGTGTGTGTGTGTGTAGTGTGTGTATGTGTGTGTGTAGTGTGTGTGTGTGTGTGTGTGTGTGTGTGTAGTGTGTGTGTGTGTGTGTGTGTGTAGTGTGTGTGTGTGTATGTGTGTGTGTGTGTGTGTGTGTGTGTGTGTGTGTGTAGTGTGTGTAGTGTGTGTGTAGTGTGTGTGTGTGTGTGTGTGTGTGTAGTGTGTGTGTGTGTGTGTGTGTGTGTGTGTGTGTGTAGTGTGTGTGTAGTGTGTGTGTGTGTGTGTGTAGTGTGTGTGTAGTGTGTGTGTGTGTGTGTGTGTAGTGTGTGTGTAGTGTGTGTGTAGTGTGTGTGTGTGTAGTGTGTGTGTGTGTGTAGTGTATGTGTGTGTGTGTGTTGATTTGAGTGTCTCCTGGGGCTCCGATATTCTCTCCGATTGTCCAGGTTTAAGCAGAATTAACCCTAAGGCCGCGTACACACGGGTGGACTGTCTGGCCTACTTAGTCCGTCGAAACACATTTCAGTGGACAGTCCACTCGTGTGTGGGCTTCAGCGGACTTTTCCGGCGTGCAGTCTGGCGGACTAAGTATTTCGGAATTTCCGTAATATTGTCCGTCGTACTTTGGTTTCAGCGGACAGTCCGCTCGTCAGTATGCTAGTTCGACGGACTAAGTATGGCGCATGCCCAGAAAGGATTTACACGGCGGAAGGGTGCTTTGCTGTATATTGGACTTCCTATTTCTAGTCCCGTCGTACGTGCCGTACACGTCATCGCGCAAGCTTTCGACGGACTGTTTGTGTATCCGTGTGTGGTCAAGTCCGTTCAGTCGAAAGTAGGACGGACTGTCCGTCGGATTGTCTGACGGACTAAGTTGGCCATACAATCCGCTCGTGTGTACGCGGCTTAACAAGTACAGTCACATGAAGTAGTAATTGTCAGTCAAACAACAATCAACTGAAAATTAAAAAAAAAAACGTCCTGTGTTTGAATCCCACATGTTACACTGTTGGGCCCCCCCCCCCCCCACACACACACATGCGTAAAAAAAGGACGTCAGCGTGATTTAAAAAATGTGCACACCAGCAAAACGCACGGTACTGCGGTACCATTTTGGGGAGCGTGTACACGCACACTTGATAGATGCGTAAGGGGGTGCCATTAAGAATTAATGGCAGCCACATTTGTCTACAAAAAGGCAGAACGTTTTTTTTGTGCGGTTCGGGAAATCATAATTGCGATTACGCCCCTGGTGTGAATAAGCCCTAAGGCCCCTTTCACACTGGGGTGTGGTGCGGCCGTCGGTGGTAAAGCGCCGCTATTTTTAGCGGCGCTTTACCGTCGTTTTAGCGGCGGTCTGCGGGCGCTAACGGGGTGGTTTTAACCCCCTCTAGCGGCTGAAAAAAAGGGTTAAAACCGCCCGCAAAGCGGCGCTTCGCCGGCGGTATAGCCGCGCTGTCCCATTGATTTCAATGGGTAGGAGCGGTTTGGGAGCGGTGATACACCGCTCCTTCACCACTCCAAAGATGCGGCTAGCAGGACTTTTTTCACCGTCCTGCTAGCGCACCGCTCCAGTGTGAAAGCCCTCCGGCTTTCACACTGGAGTGAAAGGGGCCGGTTTTTTCAGGCGCTACACAGGCGCTGTAACGCCTGAAAACCGCCCCGGTGTGAAAGGGGCCTAAGGGTTCATTTTGGGGGTGATGTTTATGGTTTGGATGAGAGAAGGGATAGGTGCGAGGGTAGCCACGTTTAGTCAGTGGCTGATGTGGACATTTCTTATTTATTTATTCTGTTATTAACCCTTTTTTTTTTTTTATTTCTTTTGAGTTCTGAAATACAGACGACTACCTTGTTTTTGTCGTTAAAAATCGAATTACGGCAAGAAAAAAACAAAAGAAAAAAACAAAATAAAAAAACAGATTTAAAGGCACATACAGAACTGCCGTATATTCTGTGAAATTGTACGTGAAAAGGAGATGAGTGACGTGACGGAGTGGTGAGGATTTCCCCTGCTGGACATGTGCTGGCATGTACCTTGCTGTACATACATAGAGTCAGTATAGATATCCCCAGCTTCACTGCTTGCCTGGACCTTACAGCATCATGACACTGCTACCGGTAAGTGACCAAATCATTTATTCCCAGAACCGACGGCGTCATATCTTCACTAAATCAGAGGCTGCAATACTTCCTGTATTACTATGACATCACCGGCATTTTAGCCTATTTATTTATTAGATCTTATTACATTGCTGACTATCAATGAGTGATATTTAAATGCCACAAAATACAAATTATTATGTTTTTTTTGTTTGTACTTTCTATTTTTATTAATAGTTGTTTAACCACTTCAGCCCCGGAAGACTTTACCCCCCTTCCTGACCAGAGCACTTTTTGCGATTTGGCACTGCGTCGCTTTAACTGACAATTGCACGATCGTGCGACGTTGCACCCAAACAAAATTGATGTCCTTTTTCTCCCACAAATAGAGCTTTCTTTTGGTGGTATTTGATCACCTCTGCGGTTTTAATTTTTTGCGCTATAAACAAAAAAAGAGCGACAATTTTGAAAAAAAGCTATTTTTTTTTCAGAAAAATATATTTAAAAAATCAAATTTTTTCCTCAGTTTAGGTCAATATGTATTCTTCTACATATTTTTGTTAAAAAATAAAAATAAAAATCTCAATAAGCGTATATTGATTGGTTTGCACAAAAGTTATAGCGTCTACAAAATAGGGGATAGATTTATAGCATTTTATTATTAATTTCTTTTTTCAGTAATGGCGGCGATCTGCAATTTTTATCGTGACTGCGACATTATGGTGGACACATCGGACACTTTTGACACTATTTTGGGACCATTGTCATTTATACAGCAATCAGTGCTATAAAAATGCACTGATTACTGTGTAAATGACACTGGCAGGAAACGGGTTAAACACTAGGGGGGGGCCGCGATCAAGGGGTTAAGTGTGTCCTAGGGAGTGATCCTAACCGTGGGTGGGGGGGGGGATGGGTTACCTAGGACATGACAGCAATCACTGCTCCCGATGACAGGGAGCAGTAGATCTCTGTCTTATCACTAGGCAGAAGGGGTAAATGCCTTGTTTACATAGGCATCTCCCTGTTCTACCTCTCCACACTGCAATTGCAGACCACCGGCGAACATTGAGTTCCCGGGACCTGCGGGCACGCTCCCGCAGCTTGCGGTCGAAAGGCAGCACATTTAATAGGGACGTACCCGTACACCCATTTGCCTGCCGGTGCCATTCTGCCGATGTATAGGTGTGTGCGGCGGTCGGCAAGCGGTTAAAGCAGTCCTAGATTTATAAAATGAACTGGGTGAGTTAAAAAAATAAAACTCATTTAATAATTACCGGGGGGGTGAAAATATAAAAACCTGGACAGGGTTTAAAAAAAGATAAAAATACATTTTTAAAAATCTTGAACACTTTTCGAATTTTTCTCTATTCTTTTTTTTTTGTTTTTACTTTAAAATACTCTTTTTTTATATATGTTTTCTTTCTTTTCCCGTTTTTATTTATTTTCTCTTTATTATTTTCAATTTATTAACATACAAAAACATTTAAGCCGCGTACACACGTAGCCGTCTGTCCGACGTACTTAGTCTGGCGGACTTCCCGCCAGACTGTCCGTCGGACTTTCCGAACGGGCTACTTGCCCACACACGGCACTTTTTCAGCGGACTAATACGGCGTACTAAGTCCGCCGTACTATCCGCCCTACTTTTGAAATGAACGGACTCGCCCACACACGCGGAGAAAAGTCCGCTCATTTCGAGCGCGTCTCCAGGTAGGCGGGGCCCGCAAAGGATACGTCGCTGGCCCCGCCGCCTGGTATGGACTTAAAGGGGAACCCCAACGCCGAAAAAAATCGGCGTGGGGGTCCCCCCAGGTACACATCAGACCCTTGTCCGAGCACGCTACCCGGCCGGCCAGGAAAGGGGGGGCGAGCGAGCGCCCCCCCCCCCTCCTGAGCCGTACCAGGCCGCGTGCCCTCAACATGGGGGGTGCCTTGGGGAAGGGGGGCCGCGTGGCCCCCCCACCCCAAAGCACCTTGTCCCCATGTTGATGAGGACAAGGGCCTCTTCCCGACAACCCTGGCCGTTGGTTGTTGGGGTCTGCGGGCGGGGGGCTTATCGGAATCCAGGAGCCCCCTTTAATAAGGGGGCCCCTGGATACCGGCCCCCCACCCTATATGAATGAGTATGGGGTACAATATACCCCTACCCATTCACCTGTAAAATAAAGTACAAAAAAAACACAACACACAAGATAAAATAGTTTATTGCACAGCTCCGGGGGCCTTCCGTCTTCGAGGGTCTTCTCGCCGGACTCCTCCGCTATCTTCTTGTAGCTCTTTTACTAGCGGAGGAGCCCGGCTTTCTTCCTCGCCGCCGCCCTTCTTCCGACTTCGGGGGTCTTGTCCCCCTCTTCAGTTCTTCTGCCGGGCCGCTGCGCCTTCTTCTAGCTCTTTTACAGGCGGTGGCCCGGTCTTCTGCCGCCGCCGCCGCCTTCCGTTCTTCTGTCCTTTTCTTCTTCTTCAGATGTTGCCTCGCCGAGTCCTCCGCTCACAATGACGGGGACCTGGCACGCGGCGACTTATATAGGGACAAGGGGCGGGGTCTTCGGTTGATGTCACATGGGTTGATGTCACATGGTGACCCCGCTCCCTTACGATGTCACAGTCCCGGAGGATGCTGGGACTGTCGCCATGTGACATCAACCCATGTGACATCAACCGAAGACCCCGCCCCTTGTCCCTATATAAGTCACCGCGTGCCCGGTCCCCGTCATTGTGAGCGGAGGACTCGGCGAGGCAACATCTGAAGAAGAAGAAGAAGAGAAGGACGGAAGAACGGAAGGCGGCAGCGGCGGCAGAAGACCGGGCCACCGCCTGTAAAAGAGCTAGAAGAAGGCGCGGTGGCCCGGCAGAAGAACCGAAGAGGGGGACAAGACCCCCGAAGTCGGAAGAAGGGCGGCGGCGAGGAAGAAAGCCGGGCTCCTCCGCTAGTAAAAGAGCTACAAGAAGATAGCGGAGGAGTCCGGCGAGAAGACCCCCGAAGACGGAAGACCCCCGGAGCTGTGCAATAAACTATTTTATCTTGTGTGTTGTGTTTTTTTTGTACTTTATTTTACAGGTCAATGGGTAGGGGGACATTGTACGCCCGCAGACCCCGACAACCAACGGCCAGGGTTGTCGGGAAGAGGCCCTTGTCCTCATCAATATGGGGACAAGGTGCTTTGGGGTGGGGGGGCCACGCGGCCCCCCCTTCCCCAAGGCACCCCCCATGTTGAGGGCACGCGGCCTGGTACGGCTCAGGAGGGGGGTGGGGCGCTCGTTCGCCCCCCCCTTTCCTGGCCGGCCGGGTAGCGTGCTCGGACAAGGGTCTGATGTGGACCTGGGGGGACCCCCACGCCGATTTTTTGCGGCGTTGGGGTTCCCCTTTAAGTCCATACCAGGCGGCGGGGCCAGCGACATATCCTTCGCGGGCCCCGCCTACCTGGAGACCCGCTCGAAATGAGCGGACTTTTCTCCGGGCGGGAAAAGTCCGTTCATTTCAAAAGTACGGCGGACTGGCACACACACGGGCGGATTGTCCGCCGAAATGCGAGTCCGGCAGGAAGATTGGAGTGTAAAACTACTTTCTAAGTCCGCCGTACTTTCGGGTCAAAAAAGTATGCCGGAGGCTACACACGGGGGGATTGTCTGGCGGACTTGAGTTTGCCGGACTTTTCCACCCGCTTGTTTGATCGTGTGTATGCGGCATTAGAGTACATATCCCCGTATTCGCTACTTATTACTACCCACACTTTTTTTTTTGTGAGACCTAACCCATCACTTTTAGATTTCTTGTTTTATTTTATATATATATATATATATATATATATATAATTATTTTTTTTTTATTGTAAAATACCATCTTTTAGGACACCATACCTCCTGGCTTTCTCACCTAGGTGAGAATGACCCCCCCTCCCCTCCATCAGATTATCCCCTGCAGCCATCACCTTTTGTACCCCCTCCGCTGCCCCTCCCCCCCCCCCCTTAGCCCTTGTACACACGGTCGGACATTCCGACGGAAAATGTCCGATCGGACCGCGTTGTCGGATAATCCGACCGTGTGTGGGCTCCATCGGACTGTTTCCGTCGGAATATCCGACCGACAAAGTTTTAGAGCTGGGCTATAAAATTTTCCGACAACCTGATCCGATTGGACTTTGTTCCGATCGTTTGTAGAGAATTCCAAACGGACAAAGTGCCACGCATGCTCAGATCAAATTAGGAGGCCAAAGCTATTGGCTATTAGCCTGAACGTAGTCCCGTCGTAACGAAATAACGTCATCACGTTACCAACGTTCGGATTTTCCGACAACTTTGTCCGACCGTGTGTATGCAACACCAGTTTCGGACGAAATCCGTCGGACAAAATCCGAAGGATTTTGTTGTCGGAATGTCCGACTATGTGTGTACAAGGGCTAAGATTGTAAGCTCCAGGAGCAGGGACCTGCTATTCCTTCTGTATTGAACTGTATTGTAATTGTACTGTCCTCCTTTTGTTGTAAAGTGCTGTGTAAACTGTTGGCGCTATATAACTCCTGTATAGTAATAATAAGAATAATATCTCAGGAGGCTTTAAGGCAATCTCCCCCCCCCCCCCCCCCATACTGTGCAATATATTTGACAATGTCCACAACACTGTGCAGGTGGCAGGCTGGTTGCCAGACCCAGAAAAGGTCAGAGACCCCCCTGATGTCATAAGAAGACAAGATGGCGGCACATGACCAGAATTCATAGATTACACAAGGTAACGCTGGATTCGTGGCATGTGAGTATTTTTTTTTTTAGGTTTTTTGAGGACAACCTAACAGACAAGGTAAGAAGGAAAAATAATATGCAGGACGGTGAAAGTTCCCCCTTTAATTCAGGGTTAAGGTTAGTGATTATGGGGCCAACAGGATTCAGGGAGAGCTATAAGTGAAATTCAGCAAAGTCAATGGAGACACTCGGTGTGAATGACCATGTCGAGTCAGCCCCAAAGGCTCATTACTAGGCTGATGTAAGAGTCTGAATATGCTTTCTTAACCACTCGAGTCCCTGAGTCTTCTACATCCTATAACTCTTCCAGTGACACCAACAATGCAGCACCGTTCCTTCCACTGACACCATGATGGGGGATAACTCTTTCCAATGACACCTAAAATGAGGGGATAATTCCTCCTGATGATACCAACGATGGGGGACTATTCGTTCTAATGACACCAACAATGCAGCACCATTCCTTCTACTGACACCATGATGGGGGATAACTCTTTCCAATGACACCTATGATGGGTGGGATAATTCCTCCTGATGATGCCAACGATGGGGGACTATTCGTTCTAATGACACCAACAATGCAGCACCATTCCTTCCACTGACACCATGATGGGGGATAACTCTTTGGAATGACACCTATGATGGGGGGATAATTCCTCCTGATGATACCAACGATGGGGGACTATTCCTTCTAATGACACCAACAATGCAGCACCATTCCTTCCATTGACGCCATGATGGGGGGATAATCCCTCCCAATGAGGACCAAGGATAGGAGATTATTCCTTCCAATTACACCAACAATGCAACACCATTCCTTCCACTGACACCATGATGGGAGATAACTCTTTCCAATGACACCTATGATGGGGGGTTTAATTCCTCCTGATGATGCTAACGATGGGGGACTATTCGTTCTAATGACACCAACAATGCAGCACCATTCCTTCTACTGACACCATGATGGGGGGGATAATCCCTCCCAATGAGGACCAAGGATGGGAGACTATTCTTTCCAATGAAACAATGCAGCACCATTCCTTCCACTGACACCATGATGGGGGATAACTCTTTGGAATGACACCTATGATGGGGGGATAATTCCTCCTGATGATACCAACGATGGGGGACTATTCCTTCTAATGACACCAACAATGCAGCACCATTCCTTCCATTGACGCCATGATGGGGGGATAATCCCTCCCAATGAGGACCAAGGATAGGAGATTATTCCTTCCAATGACACCAACAATGCAACACCATTCCTTCCACTGACACCATGATGGGGGATAACTCTTTCCAATGACACCTATGATGGGGGGATAATTCCTCCTGATGATACCAACGATGGGGGACTATTCCTTCTAATGACACCAACAATGCAGCACCATTCCTTCCACTGACACCATGACGGGGGATAATCCCCCCCCAATACTCTGGAGGTAGAGGCACGGCTTTTTTTCAGCAGGAGCCCTACCTTGTTCTTGTTGCTAAAAATCTAATTACTGCAAAAAAAAAAAAAAAAAAGACAAAAAAAAAGAGGACTACCTTGTTCTTGTTGCTAAAAATCAAATTACTGCCAAAAAAATAAATTAAAAAAGGCAAAAAAAAAAAGAAAAAAAAAAGACTACCTTGTTCTTGTTGCTAAAAATCAAATTACTGCCAAAAAAATAAATTAAAAAAGGCAAAAAAAAAAAAGAAAAAAAGAGGACTACCTTGTTCTTGTTGCTAAAAATCAAATTACTGCAAAAATAACAATTTATTTTACAAAAGGTTTTATGATTAATCAGTTGAACAAACAGCCGCTAACGTGGACATTTCTTATTTATTTATTTAGTTATACTTTTTTTTATTTTTTTTATTTATTTTTTTAGGTGCTGAAATACAGAGGACTACCTTGTTCTTGTTGCTAAAAAATCAAATTACTGCAAAAATGAATAAATAAATAAAAAAAATGATTTAAAAGCACATACAGAACTGGCAGCCGTATATTCTGTGAAATTGTACGTGAAAAGGAGATGAGTGACGTGACGGAGTGGTGAGGATTTCCCCTGCTGGACATGTGCTGGCATGTACCTTGCTGTACATACATAGAGTCAGTATAGATATCCCCAGCTTCACTGCTTGCCTGGACCTTACAGCATCATGACACTGCTACCGGTAAGTGACCAAATCATTTATTCCCAGATACACTCGGAACCGACGGCGTCATATCTTCACTAAATCAGAGGCTGCAATACTTCCTGTATTACTATGACATCACCGGCATTTTAGCCTATTTATTTATTAGATCTTATTACATTGCCGACTATCAATGGGTGATATTTAAATACCACGAAATACAATTACAAATTATTTGTACTTTATGTTTTTTTGTTTTTTTTTTAGCAAAGGGAAAAAAGGGAAATAGTTGCTTAAGCAGTCCCAGATTCATTTTTTTTTTTTTAATAAAATAAAAAAAAAAACTCATGGAATAATTACCAGGGTAGAAATATAAAACCTGGAAAGGAATTCAAAAAGACATTTTTAAAAATCTTGAACACTTTTGGAATTTTTTTCTATTTTTTTTTTTTTTTTATGTATAAAATACCCTTTTTCTATTTTTTTTCCCTTCTTTTCCCCTTCCTATTTATTTTTTCTTTATTATTTTCTATGTATAAACATACAAGATATTTAGATATTTCCTTCTTAATACTACCGATACTTTTTTTTGTGAGACCCATCCCTACACTAGTAGCTTTCTTGTCACCCCCAACCTTACCATGAGAAAGCCCCCACCCCCCCCCCCCCCGCCAAAGCCTCTTGGGATACTAACGTAACATACACTATACTACCAAAAGTATTGGGACGCCTGCCTTTACCCGCACATGAAATTACTACATTATTATTATTATTATTATTATTATAATTATTAAATTATAATAATTATAATTAATAATAATTATTATTATTATTATTAATAATAATAATAATAATTATTATTATTATTATTATTATTATTAATAATTATAATTATTATAATTTAATAATTATAATTATAATAATAATAATAATAATAATAATATTACATGAAACTGGTATCCCAGCTTTATGGCCAGTACACACGATCCGAAAATCGGACAAAAAAATACCGCTTTCGACACGATTGTACGATAATCGGATCGTTAGTACAGAGCTTTTTTCGAGAGTTCATCCAGACATGTGCAAAAAAATGTTCTCGTATGACAGCAGATCGTAAGATTTTCGTTTAATCAGTACAGTTGTCGTCCGAAAATACAATACAAATACACTACAACACAAGACATCACCTCCGATTTTTTTTTTTATTCTGTCATACGAGAATTTTCCTAACTTTAGTAAACTCTTCAGGTTCGATATGCGACTAGCATGCAAACAAACAACAAAAAAAAAACACAACGATCTGTCATGCGATTTTCCGATCGTGTGTGCGGGGCATTAATGTGATTGTAAAGGTTTTTTTTTCTTTTTTTTTTTAAACAAACATGTTATATTTGCCTCCTCTGTGCAAGGGTTTTGCACAGAGCAACCCCGATCCTCCTTTTCTGGGGTCCCCCTGGCGGCGCTCCTCCTCTTCGGCGCATGCCCCCCAAGGAGAGCCGCTTTCCATGGGGGGTACCCATGTGGGCACGCTCCCGAGTTATTGACACAGACAGCAGGACTCGGTTCTGCCCCTCTGCCCGAGGCTCCCGTGTCACTGGATTTTATTGACAGCCAATGGCTCCCGCTGCTATCAATCTATCCAACGAGGACCCGATACAGCGGCTGGAGGTGCTGGGCTCGTGCTTGTCGCTGGAAAGATCGGGTTCAGGTAACAAAAAAGGGGGGATCAGGGGGGCAGCTGCAGCACGGAAGGTTTTTCTCCTTAATGCATAGAATGCATTAGGGGGAAAAACCTCAAGACTTTACAATTCCTTTAAGCTGGCCATACATTATACAATTTTCTTATTCAATTTCCTTTATATTTATCTGCAACTATGTAGTACAAGGGCCTGCCAGATTGCATACAAATTGAAAGTGTTTAGGTTTGGCCTCATATTATAAAGTTTTGGTAAAGTTGTAAAATCTATGGCCAGTCTAAGGCCCCTTTCATATGGTTGGACCGTTAAGGCCCGCCTGTCAGTTTTTTAGGCGGACCGGAACGGACGCTCCATACAGGTCTATGGAGCAACGGATGTCAGCGGTGACATGTCCACTGACATCCGACCCGCTAAAGTGTGACGTATGGAAACCCTATTTTTCCATCCGTCTGGCGGATTGGATGAAAACGGACTCTACGGTCCATCTTCATCCGATCCCCAATAGAGAAGAGTGGTGCGCTGATGGGTCGGTCCCTGCACAGTGTGCAGAGACTGACCTGTCATCTGCCTGCTCAGCGGGGACCGACGGAGCGATCCCTGCTGAGCAAAGCGGAGCCCGTACGCGGACACGTCCCTGTGAAAGGGCCCTAAGTCTGTTGGGTTCAATATGGAGTTGGCCCCCCCTTTGCAGCTATAACAGCTTCAACTCTTCTGGGAAGGCCGTCCACAAGGTTTAGGAGTGTGTCTATGGGAATGTTTGACCATTCTTCCAGAAGAGCATTTGTGAGGTCAGGCACTGATGGTGGACAAGAGGGCCTGGGTTACAGTTTCTGCTCATAATTCATGGCAAAGGTGTTCTATCGGGTTGAGATTAGGACTCTGTGCAGGCCAGTCAAGTTCCTCCACCCCAAACTCGCTCATCCATGT
This sequence comes from Lithobates pipiens, assembly GCF_037356315.1. Taxonomy (NCBI): domain Eukaryota; kingdom Metazoa; phylum Chordata; class Amphibia; order Anura; family Ranidae; genus Lithobates; species Lithobates pipiens. The sequence continues at coordinate 14,714,831 of NW_027507785.1, forward strand.
CTTTATGGACCTTGCTTTGTGCACTGGTCCAAATCACTTGGTGGAGGGGGGATTATGTTGAGGTGTTATTTTTCAGGGGTTGGGTTGGCTCCTTAGTTCCAGTGAAGGGAACTCTTAAGGTGTCAGCATACCAAGACATTTTGGACAATTTCATGCTTCCAACTTTGTGAGAACAGTTTGGGGACGGCCCCTTGTGCACCGGTGCTTTGGAAAACGTCCAAATTGGGCCCAAAGTGTCAATATTTTGTGTGGCCACCATTATTTTCCAGCACTGCCTTAACCCTCTTGGGCATGGAGGTCACCAGAGCTTCACAGGTCACCACTGGAGTCCTCTTCCCCTCCTCCATGATGACATCACAGAGCTGGTGGATGTTAGAGACCTTGCGCTCCTCCACCTTCCGTTTGAGGATGTCCCACAGATGCTCAATAAGGTTTAGGTCTGGAGACATGCTTGGCCAGTCCATGACCTTTATCCTCAGCTTCTTTAGCAAGGCAGTGGTCATCTTGGAGGTGTGTTTGGGGTCGTTATGTTGGAATACTGCCCTGCGGCCCAGTCTCTGAAGGGAGGGGGATCATGCTCTGCTTCAGTATGTCACAGTACATGTTGGCATTCATGGTCCCCTCAATGATCTGTAGCTCTCCAGTGCCGGCAGCACTCATGTAGCCCCAGACCATGACACTCCCACCACCATGCTTGACTGTAGGCAAGACACACTTGTCTTTGAATTCTTCACCTGGGTGCCCCCACACACGCTTGTCACCATCTGAACCAAATACGTTTATCTTGGTCTCATCAGACCACAGGACATGGTTCCAGTAATCCATGTCCTTAGTCTGCTTGTCTTCAGCAAACTGTTTGCGGGCTTTCTAGTGCATCATCTTTAGAAGAGGCTTCCTTCTGGGACAACAGCCATGCAAACCAATTTGATGCAGTGTGCGGCATATAGTCTGAGCACTGACAGGCTGACCCCCCACCCCTTGAACCTCTGCAGCAATGCTGGCAGCACTCATACGTCTATTTCCCAAGGACAACCTCTGGATATGACGCTGAGCACGTGACCTCAACTTCTTTGGTGGACCATGGCGAGGCCTGTTCTGAGTGGAACCTGTCCTGTTAAACTGCTGTATGGTCTTGGCCACCGTGCTGCAGCTCAGTTTCAGGCTATCTTCTTATAGCCTAGGTCATCTTTATGTAGAACAACAATTCCAAAGACAACCTCTGGATATGACGCTGAGCACGTGACCTCACCTTCTTTGGTCGACCATGGCGAGGCCTGTTCTGAGTGGAACCTGTCCTGTTAAACAGCTGTATGGTCTTGGCCACCGTGCTGCAGCTCAGTTTCAGGGTCTTGGCAATCTTCTTATAGCCTAGGCCAGTGATGGCGAACCTTGGCACCCCAAATGTTTTGGAACTACGTTTCCCATGATGCTCATCCACTCTGCAGTGTAGTGGAGCATCATGGGAAATGTAGTTCCAAAACATCTCGGTTGCCAAGGTTCACCATCACTGGCCTAGGCCATCTTTATGTAGAGCAACAATTCTTTTTTTTTTCAGATCCTCAGAGAGTTCTTTGCCATGAGGTGCCATGTTGAACTTCCAGTGACCAGTAGGAGAGAGTGAGAGCGATAACACAAAATTTAACACACCTGCTCCCCATTCACACCTGAGACCTTGTAACACTAATGAGTCACATGGCACCGGGGAGGGAAAATGGCTAATTGGGCCGAATTTGGATATTTTCACTTAGGGGTGTACTCACTTTTGTTGCCAACGGTTTAGACATTAAAGCGGGAGTCCACCGGGACTCCGCGTTTTTTTTTTTTTTTTAAAAGCCAGCAGCTATAAATACTACAGCTGCTGACTTTTAAAATAGTGACACTTACCTGTCCAGCGCGCCCGCGATGTCGGCACCCGAAGCCGATCTCTAGGTCGCCTGTCGGGTCCTGCCGCCGCCATCTTGGGTATGGGAATCAGGAAATGGAGCCTTTCGGCTTCATTTCCCGGTTCCCTACTGCGCATGCGCGAATCGCGCTGCGCAATAAGGACGGTCCCCGCTGCCTCTGGGATCTGTGTGTTTCCCAGCAGGCAGCGGGGCACTTGCGGGAAGGGGCGGGCACTTGCGGAAAGGGGCGTAAGTAACGCCCCTTTCCGCAGAGAGCTATCCCGGAAGTGGGTGCAGTTACCTGGATTATCCAGGTAACTTCACCCCCCTGAAAGGTGCCGATTGTGGCACCGGAGGGGGGGAGGGTTCCGATGAGCGGAAGGTCCACTTTAGGGTGGACCTCCGCTTTAATGGCTGTGTTGAGTTATTTTAAGGGGACAGCAAATTTACACTGTTATACAAGCTGTACACTCACTACTTTACATTGTAGCAAATTGTCATGTCTTCAGTGTTGTCACATGAAAAGATATAATAAAATATTTACAAAAATGTGAGGGGTGTACTCACTTTTGTGAGATACTCCACATCCTATTATATTACTATCAAGAGGCAATTATTTTTTTTATTTTTTTTTATTATTATATTTTCTATTATTTTATTTTTGAGAAGGACAAAAAATATTTAGGCATTCTTAACCCTTGTACACACGGTCGGACATTCCGACAACCAAATCCGACGGATTCTGTCCGTCGGATTTTGTCCGACGGATTTTGTCCGAAACTGTTGCATACACGCGGACGTACGAAGTTGTCGGAAAATCCAATCGTTCAGAACGTGATGGCGTTATTTCATTACGATGGGACTACGTTCAGGCTAGTAGCCAATAGCTTTGGTCTAGGAATTTGATCTGAGCATGCGTGGCACTTTGTCCGATCGTAATTCTCTACACATGATCGGAGTATGTCCGATCGGACCAGTTTGTCGGAAAAGCAAGTTGGAAAATTTGGTCCGACGGATATTCCGACGGAAACAGTCCGATGCATACCACACACAGTCAGATTATCCGACAAAACGGTCCGATTCCGACGGATTCTCCGACCGTGTGTACAAGGGCTTAGACTTATAAATGCTGGCAAAAATGAACTAGATTGTTTAAAAAAAAAAAAATGTAAAGAATAATTGCAGGGTAGAAATAAAAAGTCTGAACAGGTAAAGAAAATTACTTTTGAAAATCCTATAGCATTTTAATATTTTGTACAATAAATGGCAAAATTGAGTATTTTTAGTGCATAAATTGTCAGATTATCAGATGTGAGGATTGTGACTGTTCTCTAGCGTCATTAACATGGACCTTTACCCTTTATCAGTGGTTGTTCCATAATTTTCGTTCTCCCCTCTGCTCTTGTTACACAATCGGAACTTAAATTTTTTACATTTTTTTATTTTTTTATTGTAAAATAGAGTCTTTTAGGACACAGCCTCATACCTCTGGCTTACTCACCTAGGTGAGAAATACATCCCTCCTACCCAAAGCCTCCTGGGATACAAACGGCACATATCTCAGGAGGCTTTGGGGCTATCCCCCCCCATACTGCCCATATTGTGTTTGTCAATCTCCACAACACTGCGCATGTGGCGTGATGTGCCATCAGTGGGCTGGTTGCAAAAAAAACAAAACAGGAAAAGTCAGAGAGGACCCCCTGATGTCATAAGAAGACAAGGTGATGGCACATGACCAAGCATTCAAAGCCCCTGTACACACACGGTCGGAGATTCTGCCAACCAAATCCGTCGGATTTTGT